>NC_056731.1:969234175-969521675 GCF_019279795.1 Protopterus annectens | reverse complement strand
TTGTCACAGTAGTCTGTAGTACAGCTTCTCATTCTTGCCAACAACAGAAATTTCAGAAATGTAATGCAATAAATACCTTTGGTGTGAACATTAGATCTAGTTGATGATCATTGATGATGTGACTCCCAAACCCCATGTACAAAATGTAAAAAAGTGGGCTGATTTCGATACCAAGATAAAAAATGAAAGTGCAGCAGTTACCACAAAGCATAAAAAAGTCACAATAAACAAGATTTAGTGCCCATTTGAGTAGAAAAGGATAAGTAAAGAAAGTGAAAGAAATTCTCTGTTAAGCTTCTCACCTTTTTTACATAGAATGATACATATAATTTTATTCACAGTTGTATTTACTAAGCATCAACAATAGATTATTGGGATGCTTGGCTTGGAAAGCTGAAAGCAGCAGAGTTCTAGAGCCTTCAGTCTTTATTCTTTCCTGACAGGATTTTTTTATTTAATTGCACCAACAAAGACCTGAAACTACTAAACTCAGATTCTGGAAGTCATAAGCTACAAGTCAGTGTCATTTTTAAATATTTTTTTTTTATATTTTCCTGTCAAACTTTCAAATCAAAAGGACATTGAAAACACATTCACTAAGGAAGATGAGCAGCTCCAAATTTTCAAAGCAAGAAACTGCAATGAGGAAAGAAATACAGGCAATCCTTACTACAGTTCAAGACTTGGTGGGTAAAATAGACAAATTAAATGTAAAAGTGGACAATATAAAAGAAGATGCCACCAAACAAATAACCTTATTAAATGAACTCCTTACTCAACAAACTGTCCAGATTGCTGATTTGGAAAATTATGTCACAAATATAGTCTACAGGTTAACAGAAAGAGAGAAAAACATAGACTTTTTTCTTCAAGAAAACAACAGACTCATTGAAAAGATAAACAACATTGAGAATAGAACCTCGAGAAACAGCATAAGAATCTATGGCATGCTGGAGCAGATGGAGAGGGACTATGATTAATTTCCTTACCTCTTGGATTCCTAAAATCCTAAACCTACTTGAAGCACTATCCTTTCTGATTGAAAGGGCACACAGGTCTTAAACTACAACTTCTGTATCGAGTAAAAACAGCCATCCAAGATCTATTATTGTAAGATTTATCTCCACTCAAGACAAAGACATTGCTTTAATAACTGCCTGGTTCCTTGCTCCATTTAAAATTGGTGACCAAATTATCAGGTTTGACAATGACTTTTCACCCCTTGAAATATCCAAAAGAAGAGCATGTGTCCCTCTACTAAAATCACTAAAAAAGGAAGGAATCAAAGCACAGCTCGTATTCCCAGCAAGAGTAAGACTATCCCTGCCAGAAGGAAAGAAAACATTTGATTCTCTCAAAGAAGCATCTACATTTGTCCAAAAAAGAACCGTTTACGTCAACCTGAACCTATGGATTCTTCAATGAACTTAAAAAGACAAGCTTCAAGGATGAGTGGACTATTAAAGAAAAAAGAAACCTCGAGACAAATGATTATACATAACTTTACATTTCATGCAAGTTTTTGTTTTCTCCCTTCCATATAATGTGGAATCACAGACAGAAGGTAATGTAACTTTTTTTCTCTGCTGTATCTTACCCACAGCAATGCAAACTTTATAAATAATATATATATTACTCAAAATTCAAGTAAGTCAAAATCTTATCCAACCACAAACTATTTTATACTTTTATCTCTGTATATACATGGTATAGCACTAGTGAAATGGTATAAAATCACTTACTCATTTCCTATATTTATATATATTTATTTTATATCCTATACTTATTTCTTCATGTATGTACCTACCCTTTCTGTTTTGGTCCTAGTGTCATAGTAATTAATCACTGCAGGAGAGAGAAATGCTTACTGTATTACTGGTAAGTAATTAAAAAGAAAGTGGTGACATTTTATTATTATATATACATTTACTACTTAACTGAACTTCTGCAATGTACTCCATTTAGCTAATATATCTTATATCACTGTATGGTTGGTAATTTGGAGCCTTTATTTTAAATATTCACCATTTTACAAGTTATGCTTAAAAGCTTCAATTCACTAAAAAATTCTCACATACTTTTGTAACAAGCTCAGGTTTCTAGAGGCTTCAGTTAGCTCACAGACTCAAGAGAAACAATCTGTGCTGTCTTCTAGGAAGTAGGCGTGACCTCTGAACCTGTTTATCTTCACTGAACTCTAACAGCCAATCAGATTCAAGAATGATCATTTGAACTGGGTTTTCATTTATTTAACAATTATTTTTTTTATCTAATAAGTATTCTAAGTATATGTTTTATTGTAAACAGTGATTTATTTAATCTGAATTACACTTATATTTAAATAAGAATTACACATTTGTTTCTGACAGTAACAGTTTTATGCATCTTTTTTCCTGTCTGCTTTAATAACATTACAGTCCTGTATTCCCTCATAGCAACAAATAATGATTAGGATTAATCAATTTATGTTAGTTAGTTTGTTTAGATAAAAAGAATTTTAAGAAATTGTACACAGCTTCGTGTTCTTAGTTCATGCATGCATAGTATATTAAATTTAATTTGTCCTTTTGTATGTTTTTAATGTACATGCAGTTTCCCTTTTGCTTGCTATTAACCTGCAGTAGCTGGGAATTCCCTCTAGATGTCATGAGAGGGTTAGTTTGTGGCTTCTATGAGAGCAATAGTAAGCTGGATATAGTTTATCCATGCAGAAGGCTATTATAATATACAGTTTCATTTTCAAATTTAGAGGTTTTTAAATTGTCCATAACAGTTTTAAAACGTATTTGTCATAATGAATGAAGGAAAGCACTTTTCAGTTTTAGTTATAATAGTGGTCTCCATCAAATGATAATATTTAACCTTATATCTATTAATGTCGATGGGTTGAACAACCCCACGAAAAGGAGTAGTGCCAACAAATATTTAATGCTACATAAAGCAGATTTTACATTCATTCAGGAATTCCACTTAGTAGCAGAAGATCTAAACAAATTAACCTTTAAGCATTATAAGATTTTGATAAGTTCAAACTACAGCCACATTTTTTACACAGAAAATCAATGAAAATTCCAGAAATAGTTGACTCATACTCAAGCAATGATGGCATGCTTGCTTTAGTCATACTAAAAGTAGATGAAAAGATGTACACTTTTGCAAACACCTACGGGATACTGGGTATTGAGACTAAAACTGTGAAAAAACATTTAGACACCATAACATTAAAGTTTAAAGGTGAGTCACTATTAGCAAGTGACTTTAATTGTATATCATCCTCCACTGATACCACAAGCTCTAAGCCCTTCAAGATATCCCCTGTTGCCAAGCACTTGAACAACTACATAAAAGACAAAAACCTAATTGGCATTGAATGTATAAAAATATTATCCTCCCTGAAGAATTCTCACTACTCTTACAGATTTGTCACACAGATCAACATAGACAAAATCTTTGTAACCAGTTCTTTACTGGCCAAAACTGATAATGTAATGCTGACATCATGCCCTATGTCTGACTACAATGCTATCACCTTCAATGTAACATTTAATAGTGACCCCTTTAATTTCTGAAAAAAAAGTAATATAAAATAAATAATACACACTAGAAATAATCAGACTATCAATGTTACAGATCTAAAAATATCTTATTATGTTTTAAAAACCATTACAAGAATATTAATAATAACAACTCATCTACAAGTGATAAAAGTATAGACAACTTTTTTGCTAATAATATTCAAAAGAATCTATCCAAACACAGTATCAATAGCATAGGCAAACCCTTTTCCTTTAAATAATTAAAGGAACAAATAAAAAAAATCTCAAAACCAAAAAGGCACCAGGCTGGAAGGTAGAATTCTGGAATTTTACAAAATCTTACCTGATAACATCTTGAAAATCTTACTCATTGCATATCAAGAAGTTAAAATTACAGCAAATATCCCTCCCTCATGGAAATATTCTATCATCTCTCCCATCTTAAAATCAAATAAAGAGCCCAACCTTTGCACATCATACAGACCAATTTTGTTGCTTAACATTGATTATAAGATAGTAATGTCTATATTAGCAGACAGATTAAAATTATATTCTATCGATATTAATTCATGAAGACTAAATTGGGTTTATCAAAAACAGAGAGGTACAAGACAATGTAATTAGATTACTGTTCTTAATAGCAAACAAGAAAAAATGAGCTTTCTATGTTAAGCCTTGATATAGATAAAGCTTTTGACTCCCTAAGTTGGCCATATCTGTTTAGAGCTCTGGAAAAATACAATATCTCCCCAAACTTTATAGGATTAATTAAAAAATATATTTGAAAAGTCCATACCCTATGTAATGATTGGATCTGATCTATCTAGCCCATTCAAAATATTAAGAGGTACTAAACAGGGGTGCCCCCTCTCCCCATTAATCTTTGTGCTGGCTATTGAGCCTCTTGCAAATTATGTTAGAAATAATGACAGTGTTAAAGGATATAAAGTATCAGACAAATTATCCCCAAGACACAATTGTTTACTGATGATCTACTAATAACTTCTAATGATATTGAAAATTCAATAAATCACCTATTACATAATCCAGACTTCTTTGCAAACATCTCTGGTCTAAAACTCAGTCACAACAGAACTCAGGCACTTGTTACTATGAAACTTAGATCAAAAAGAGACATAAATTGGGAGGGCACATATATGAAATATCTAGGTATCATTATTGAATCTAATTATAATAAATCACTCACATTTAATTACTAACAACTTATAAACTCAATTGCTAGTCTAAATGACAGTTGGAACAGACTCTTCTTCAGATTTGAAGACAAACTAACTAATCAAAATGATACTGTTACCTAAAATCTTATTCATTGTTCAAGCTCTAATAATGTCCCCACCTGTAAAAATTAAACAAAACATTAATAACTTATTACTTAACTTCCTTTGGTATCCCAAAAACAATTATTTATTTTCTCTGGCACACCACATGCTGGGATGAAGGAGGTATAGGGTTTCCAAATATTGATTTTTATTTAAACTCCAAATGTATTAACATAGTGTTGCTTTGGAATAATACTTCTTATACATCATTTTGGAAATCAATACAGGAAACCATACTTCTTAATAGTAATAGGACATTGTTTGAACCATATATCAAATACATACAAACCTCTTTATATGGATTTTATAAATATACATGCAAAGTGAAAGGTCAAAGCTTGTTCTCAAACCTCTTATAAACCAAATATTGCTGTTGTTTAAAAAGCTTATGTTTTTTAATCAATTAATTAAGAATTTATTGGCAATTATGTTTCCTGTTGCTTACACAAGTAAACATTTGATATCTTTTGATACTCAGAAAATGTTAGAATTTAAGAAAGGTGACCTATTATACTGGAATAAATTTTTCTCAGGTGATAAAATAAGTTCTGCAGACTATTTGATCAGCATATATAGTTTGCAAAATTGTAATTGGCTGGACATCCAAACTTGTAAATATTTTATACATACTAAGCCTGTACCCTTATTAGAGGCATGCAGTAAGAGTAACTTAAAAATCTTGGATTTTATCTCAACAATTATTAGTAGCTCACCAAAGAACACTTCATACATATCTGTTATTTATAAAATTCTCATAAATGATTTTAGCAAAACAGATGTTTCTTTTTAGAATTATTCAAGTGAAGTTAATAGAGAAGTATTCTCAGAAAAAAAGATAAAAAAAAAACTTTCTTTGCAATCAGTGAAGGAATTAACATCGTACCTGTTCTGGTATGTATACACATGGAAAATTTTACATAAATGTTTTTTTTACCTTACAAAGACTAGCAATAATGTACAAGAAAGAAGAAATAAAATGCTGAAGATGTGGACACCCTAATGCTGACTAGATACATATGGTTGTTAATTGCAAAATAATTTTCCCATTTTGGTTAGACTTTAAAAATCTTTATAAAGCTCTATGGAATGATAACTGTATAATTTCTGACTCTCTTATCCTTTTCAATGTTCCTCTTCTTGAAGTCTTTCCTAAAAAACAACATTTTTACTATGGTCTATCCATTCTATAGCAAGGAAAATTATTACTTAAAATTGGAAATCCCAATCTACTCCTGTCTTTAAAGCTGAGTTTATTCATCTTGTGCAACACATTTGTAAGAATGAGAGTGCTACTATAAAAGCAAGGATTAACAACACAACTTGTCATTTAATTGCTTGGACAAAATGATCTAATCTGTTAGAGAAATATTAAGTATTTTCCTATGCATATTGCTTTTTTAGTTATTATGGACATTGTATATAGTTTATTATTATTTTTTTTTTTGTTACTATACTGTTAGGTTATTGTGTTATAAAATGAATGAAAACATTTTGGAAAAAAGAAAGAAAGAGATTATTAATTCCACGAGTACAAACCTCTGAATACACATTTATTTGTGCATGTATAAGGTTAGGCTTGATTACGTATTTTTTGTTTGGTTGTGTAAGTCTAAACCTGTTTAAGTAATATACCATTTTACTCATTTTCTAAGTTTTACTGACATTACATACATTCGCCAATACCCTTATTGTATGTTAAAGTCTAAAACTGAGAATATAATAAACCATTTAGACGTGAGCTATGTTTTACTGATATTACAAAAAATTCCCCTATACTTTTAAATATAATCAATATGAGACAGAATGAACAGACTACATTTAAACATAGGGGACCTCAAGAATGGTGCAGTGGCTAGTAACAGATGATAATAGGTTAAAGCAATGAGTTATGAACAAACTGTTGTCTGTTCTCTCAATTTTCCTTATGCCAGTTTTCATCTACATTTTTCGGTTCTGTGAATAAGTCTTTTGGCGAGGGCTAACCTTTAAAATCACCATTGAAAACCGCCTCTTCTGTTTATAAGATCCTGCATGTCAAGCATAGCAAACAAATATGGCTACTTAAATCAAGAACATTTAGACAAAATCATATCATACAAACATACTTAAAATATGGACTGTTTTGATGCTGAGGGAAGCTGCATACAACCTACATGGAGAAGAATTAACTCCCCCTTCATACCGTCTTTCTAATAATTGAATAACTGGTGTCAGAGCCCTGGACTAAAACTAAATGCCAAGAGATGCATAATAGTATCCTTTGGGAAGTCACCCACTCCTGGTAACTGTCATATTGACAACGCAACACTAAGAGTTGATCCAGTAGTCAGGAACTTGGGGACACACATAGACGGTAATCTAGCCTTTGATTATCATGAGTCTGCAGTAGTGAGGAAATAATTTTGTCTTGTGCAGCTTATAAAGAAAGGTATGGTCATTGTTCCACTGTGTTCAGCCTTCACCAGACCTATCATTGATTACAATGTTCCCTTTGGTATGTACCAAACGGGATGCATCCAACAACTGGAATGGCCACAGGGGTTCCTCACTAAAAGAATACAGACATCCTCAAGTCCCTATCCCTGAATTATGTCTCCTACAGGCTTTTGAGGGGAGAACTATGCCTGGCATACAAGGCATTATCAGACCCCACTCTGATGGACCTCCTGCATATCCACAAAACAAACAGCACCAGAATTACCCATTCTATGGACTTAACCCTTGCCTCTTTATATCAATAAAGAGGGCCTGTTAGAGAGACAGGTATGTATCACAGAGATTACTCCTTCTCTGGAGCAGGCTCCCCATCCTTGTGAAGCAGTGTTCCTCCCTAACCCAATTCAAGGGTAACTTGAACAATTGGATAGGGAACAGGAAATTTACCCCTGGTTTGGTACCTTCTTCTTAATATTTCATTTCCAAAGCCCCTACCTACACTTATCAAGGGTACCAAAAATTGTCAGAGATACGGGATGCATTGCTAGACTTACAAAGGCCTTTGTGGTCATTAGCTTAGTACACACTTATAAACCTATGAAACTATAATATACCATATCTTCATGGTAGAAAACCTTGGAGTAAAGTACAAAAATAAAATTGTCATCACACTTGTTCAGACGAATGGGGCACTTAAGTGGGCACTGTTTAAAAAAAAAAAACATTGATTTCAGAAACAAAACCTATTACAAACATTGTAAATTGGGTAGTTGCAAAAATACATTGGATGCCAGCACTCTATATTTAAACATAGGGGACTTCAGGAATGATACAGTGACTAGTAATAGATGGTATTAGGTTAAAGCAATGAGGTATGAAAACACTGTTGTCTGTTCACTCAATTTTCATTGTGCCAGAGGAAGCAGGATTGTGGTAGACAAAGCTTATGTGGCATATGGTATGATTCCACAATTAAGTATACAAAAATGCAGATGTAAATATGTATTTTATTTGTATTTTTTATTTGCTAATGTGGTAAAGCCACTGGAGACAAATGCCTTTTTTCTTGGTTGACCCAAAAGCACTGTCCAGTAAATGACTCCATTAGGTTCGCACAGTACAGAAAAACAAGGCTGAGGAGATTTGATCCAGGCCTATATGATGAAGGTTGGTAGCATCACATAGCTTTAAACATCTGCCTTTAACTGCCAGGATATTAGTAAGATACAGGTGCTATAGATGAAGATAAATAACACTAAGGCATTAGAGAACAACTGTTGTTTCTTCAATCATTATCAGCTTTACAAATCATATATGAGAAGAAGATAAGGGTTCCCACACTGGGATAGGAACACATGGAAATGTTTTACAAAGATGTGTTGTAACTGGTAGACACATTATAGTGAAAAGAAAGAAGCTACTGACATTAGAGCAAATGTATTTCAATTGTATTACTTCAAACCATAACTGCAAAGTAAGGGTTATGTGGCATCGTTCTGTGAACTTTTTTTTTCTAAAACTGTCAGTGACAGTGAGCCAAATGGCATTTCCTAAAATCTTTTCTATTTCAAAGAAAAAAAGGAAGCAAAATCATTCGATAAAGTGCTACGAAATATTCACAAATGAGGATGATGATGATGATAGACTTCTTGTGCATAACTTATGAATCAGTCATCTTGAATGTATATCACCTTAGAGTTTTTTTTTTTTTCATTTTATCAGCCATCATAGCATAGTAGCTGTTACAAACTGTGGGTCTTTAAAGAATGTGATTAACTTGGACACAGAGGCATTGAGACAGTTGGTCTTAGTCTTAAGTTCCTTAGAAACCAGGGAACCAGAAGCACTGCAAACAGGGTTCATATCTGTGATGAGACTTATTAGTGAATATAATTTGTTCTTCTGTGGATTAACTACTTCAGAGATTAGAATTCTGAAGATTATTTTATGGTATGTATAACAAAAAAAAATGTCAGGAAGCTCAAATACTTAACTTACATTGCAAAATTCAAATATGTAAGCCTAAATAGTATATTATATAGGCCTGTTGAGAGAAACATTTGTTTAGGTTCATATGTCTATAGTCTATAGCATACTCTAGGCTAATGGCCATCAGGGACGTTACATGCCTTGTCATGAAACACAAGCCAATTGCAGCTCCTGGCAGCAAGTGTGCCTTAGTTAAAGGTGGGGGGGTTTGTTTGTTAAGAGGGGTATGTTATTTAGGAGGTTGCTAAAAAGTTATGTGCGGGGGATATGTTATTTAGGGAATGTTTACTGTTGGCCTCAGTCCATAAAAGACATAGGGCTCAGCCTAAGGATGAATTTGAGATCTCTCATCCAATGGTCAAAGTTACATTTAAATAGGGTAAGGGATGGATTCTGCTTCACATCAATAGGGACCCTATTCCAGAGCATGGGGATCCTTTGAGTCACATATCTATTTCATCAGCATGTTCTATTTATGTTGCAAGCAAAGTTGAAATCCCTAGAGCTAGTGTTTCTGATTCTGCCCATTTTACAGTTGTGCAAAAGCTTCATTAGGGCTGTATCTATGGATGCTTTATACGGTAAGCACAGATCACCTCTCAACAACCTGTAGGAGACCAAGTATAGAGACACGGCTGAAAGATGATCTGTATAGGACAGTGTGTTAATAACCTGGATTCTTTTGGTGAAGAACCTCTGTGGGCATTCCATCTGCTCTATATGTCAAGTCAGGTACATGCTGAAGGGGACATTGTACTCACTGTTGGATCTGACAAGGACAAGTATAGTGGTACTATAACTTCCTTGGGCCTGGACATCATACCCTTTCTTATACATTAGGTGACACAGAATGATTTTCTTACTACCTTGGTTATGTGCTGGTCAAAGGTCAGATTATTGTTAACATATGCTCCCAGATCTCTAACTACTGGATCAACTCTTAGGGGTATCTTGTCAATGGAGTAGTTTGCCTGGGTAGACATTTTCTTGAGAGAAGCTATAATGCATTTCTTTGCATTGAGATTTAATCCATGGCTTTGGCAAGAATCATTTGTCTGCTTTAGACTCTCTTGCAGAATGTTAGTGTCATGGGTAGAATTTATGATCACTCCCAGCTTGCAGCTGTTTGTGAACTTGGTGAACCAAGGCCCTTGACATCAGCCTTCGACTCTGCCAAGTAGATGCCAAATAGGAGTGGGCACAGCATGGAGGTCTGTGGTACTACAATGGTGACTTGCCTCTTGGTGGAGGTGATGTCACCAATCCTCACTTCTTGGGTCCTATCTGTGAGCCAGCTGGCAATCCAGTGATTTGTGAAGAGATTTATGCTTAGTTCAGTGAGTTTTCCCACAATTCCTGAGTGGGATATTGCATTGAATGCCTTAGCCAGGTCTAGGTAGGCAGTATGCACCATTTTCCCTTTTCCCTTCATCCATTCCCTTGGTTACCTTCTCAAAGAAGTCAGTCTAGTTCATACTGATCAACCATACTAAATTTCTTGGTATTTACTGTTTTTGATGTCTATATAATGGGGTGTCACAAATTCCTGAGTGGCTCCCTTTATTCCCGAATTTCCCAGCTTCTCTTTTTGGATTTTTTTTTCCGGCTATTTTCTGCTGGCGTCATCATGTGCAGAGGCATGCACAATGACAGCAGCTTCCTGAGCAGCCTATCAGACAGTCAGAGTTTGGCTAAGGCCTCAAGGGGTGTGAGTATTGACTGACTGACAGTTTAGAGAGGGTCGGGACCCTGGACTACAGCTTGGAGAGAGCAGCAAGTGTTTTTTTTTATTTTTAATTAGAAGTTTAGAGATACAGTGACAGTCAGCTACCCAGTCCATTTCATAGACAGCAGCAGCAGAATTTCCCTGGATCCTCCAGGTAAGGAATAAAAACAAAAGGGATTATTAAGACTGGAGTAACTTTAGGCTGCTGTGTTCTTCTTTGTGAATAGTTCTCTTCCGGTCCACATTGTGCTTTTCAGGTGCAGGTTCAGGAATTCAAGTAAGTGTGTGTACTTTAACTACTTTTGCATTTGAGCTGCTGTTGTACCTTGCTAAGTTTGCTTTTGCATTTAAGCTGGAAACGAAATGTATGTGACTGTGTTCTCTTTTAGAGATGATTTTCTTCCGGTCCAGTAAGCTGGAGCTTACAGTTCTGGAATGGAATGCTTTCGCCATTGTGCGTTGCTTTGAAGGTGCAGTTTCAGTTGAATTCAAGTGGTGCTTTTTGCATTTAAGTAATGGGGAGTGGGTGGGTGTGTACTGAATGGAATGCTTTTGCCATTGTGCTTTGCTTTTGTATTTAAGCTGGAAACAAAGTGTGCGTGTGTGTTCTCTTTGAGAAATGGTTTTCTTCCAGTCTGGTAAGCTGGAAATGAGACAGGACAAGTAATTCAAGTGTGTGCTTTTAGTAGTTAAGTCAGTCAGGTGCTTTTTGCATTGCTTTTGCATCAGACCCTGTACCTTGGGTACAAGGGGCAAGAGCCTGAATTCTCTATTCATGCCACCACTTGTGGTTCAATGAGTTAAGTCCATAGCTCTTAAATGTCCAAAGTTTTACAGAGTATACTTTTAGTCTGTGTTTCACTTAAACTTTGTGGTTTTCTGGCAAATCAGTGAGAACTGAATTCACTAAATAATTATAGCTATTTAATCTTCAGTCTTCCTATCTTTCAGGAAAAGTAACACCGAAACATTTTATTCTAGCAACTTTCCAAGATTATACAAAAAATGTTTAAAATGTGTCGCACAACCTGGTTTTGGGCTTTTGCCCCCCCCCCCCCGCATAAATTTTGGCTTTTTCCAGATTTCTTGTACTGCAAATTTCTTCAGGGGAAGAGCATTTTTAGAGATGCTTATGTGAAGTCTGGTTGCATTGTTAAGAGCACAACAGTTAGTATACTTGCTTTTGATGCAGATGGCTGTAGGTTCTACTCCAACAGTATGCAGATATATTGCTGATACTGTGTTGTACTTTTAAAGTGGGTGGATGCTGCAGGCCTGCCAATGTCCTCTTTGGCAGAGATACCTAGTAACTATGAACCTGTTATCAGTTTGTCATCCATTCCCTATTGCAATATTACTAGCTTATCATTTTTTTAATGTGACATAGGCAAGTTATTCCTCAAGGGCAAAGGCACTTTATTTGTAGAGTAAACAATGAAATATAAAGTTGTGTGCTAGCAGCAACCTCTTCATTAGTTATAGAGCTCTTTAATGTGGAATTATTTAGATGAATTTTACTTTTGCAGAGATTGTGCCTATTTACTGATACTGGTGGATTGTACAAGTTTGAGTAGATCTTTGTGATGGAAATGTTCTGAAATGGGCAGTTTTGTTATTATTGGTTCATGCATTTTGTTTCATTGCTTACTGGAAAACACTACATTTAAAACAATACATTTAAAACATGTTCTAACAACTGTACTGTATTATACATAGAATATAATTTAATACAGTCAGGAAGATATATAAAAAAACACATGTATGTTTCATGTGCAAGGGGCCTATGATTTGAAAACAGCCCAAATGTAATCTTTATCTGCCACTAGCCAGATGCATTTTCTTTGCATGTGGGTTTCAGTGCTGTTTCAATTAAAGTGAGTTTCAAGGGTAGAAAAGTTTTAATGCTAAGTCTATTTTCATTGTGAGACTGTATTGCTTTGTTTAGCAGATGTCTATTAGCATTTGTGCTATAAAATGTAAAATAAAAGTTTTAAATGAAATCTAAGTAATTATTGTAGAAGTAAAGCAGTATGTACATTACAGTGTTTATGGTAAATGGGGCGAAATAGCGAAGTAATGGGACATTGGAGTGGCTACAGGGTACTCTGGGGCCATATTTTTGTTGTCTTGTTCTTCAGTTTGCATTTGAAATCTTGGTATCCCACAATTCCATTGGAGTGAGTGGGGTTACATAATTATAAATGCAAATGTTATGTTAATCACTGTGCAGATTTGTACCTATTTTTCATGGGCCTTTGCCCAGATTTTTGATGTTTCCAGGTTGAGAGGTATGGCCTGGTTAAGTAGGAATGACCTTCCTTTGAGAAAACCAAACTGGGATGGGTCCAGTGTCTGTAGGTTGCCAATGTCTTTATTGATCATTTCCATGGTAATTCATTCCATGACTTTGCACATTAGACTAGTCAGACTAATGGGCCTGTAGTTTCCTGGGTTGCATGATAGTCTTCCCACATGAAGGGAGATAATCGTTTCCATCTTCCATTTGCTTGGTGCATAGGCTGTTTTGAGGCTGTAGTTGAAAAGTAACTCAAGTGTTCCTAATAGGTTATTTTTCAAGCTATTCAGGAGTCAACCTGGTATATTGTTAGCCTCACTGATGCTGTGTTTTTATCCTCAGTGAGCACCACTATGAACTACTGCTTGCTGATAGTTGGGGGGTTATACTGATAGGGATTTCACAAGGATTGGTGGGGGGAGAGGAAGGTTAAAGTCTGAGCTGAATTTGTTGGACAGCAGACTCACTATGCCACTCTGCTCAATGAAGGTACCACCATTTAATATCAGTTCAGCACACTGTCTGTGTTAACTTTGAGATTTCAGACATAGCTGTAGAAAGCCCTGTGGTTATTTTTAACATGAGAAGCTATCTTGACCTTGCAATTGGCCTTTTTGGATTTAATCAGTCCTCTCAGTTTCCTGTTTAGTTTTATTAGTGACCTCTTGCCATTATGAGAGTTGCTCTATATGATCCTGACTGACATTTTACCCTTTCGTATATACCTTGTTATGATCATGATTCCAAAAGTGTGGTTTGCTTTTTGGAGTTTGTTTTGAGTTTAGCAGCATCTATGCAGCCATTTACATGCTTTTTCAGTGTTTCTATGAATACTTCTGCATAGGTAGTTGTGAACTCTGTGCTGGATGGGCAATGAATTTTGACAATCTGTCACTTAATAGAATGTAGTTTGCTTTAGAATAGTTTATCCATCTCATAACGTATCCATTGAAGTAAAATTTGTATAAAATTAGCAAACATTACCCCAGATATTAGAAAGAGTTTTAATCTACACTATGAACCTTAACAAGGGAAACAGGTTATATAAGTATGTTTGAAAAAAGACTAGGTGGTTACATAGGTCACAATAAATACAAGTATGCTATCCCAGTGACTGCAGCATTAGTGGTCTAAGTTAACCAAATACAGCATATCTCAGAATATGAAACTATGAAACAACTGCCCAAGTGCAGTGTTTCACAAAACATGTGTGATGAACTATAGCTTAATATGTAATTGGTGCTTTTGTGTCCTTGTGGTTGTAACTGAGCAGTATGCAAAGCACATGTATAGTCTTTGTGAATGTGTGCATGTGTAGAATCTCCAAACTCACATGTGAATAGCAGTGAATAGAAAGGGTCATGTAAGGCAGCTCCATTTTATAATTGTTTTCACTTATACAAAGATATCACATAAAAGGTTATGTTATTACCCATATTCATTCCTGGTATGACTAGCCTGTTGCTCCCTGAAAAAGAAGATGAGGTCTAAGGGTAGGATACTGTCAATGGGAAAATAGTCATAGGGCCCTGTTGCATTGTATTTTCTGTGATTCTGTGACTATATGATTCTGTGATTCTACGATACATGGAGGTTTAGTATCTCCATTAAAATGATAAGAAATGTGTAAGAAAACATATTTTTTTCAATTGCTAAGTACTGCTGTGTGATAATTCTATTATTACTTTTATTATTAACTCGGCACGTAAAAATCAACTACCAATCATTAGCGGACCGGAGTTCTGCTGTGGTGACCCCTAACCGGGAAAAGCCGAAAGACACAACAACAACAACAACTTTTATCATTTCTTAATTTGTTGACTTGGTGAGTGAACTGATTAAAACATGGACCCTTTGCTATAATGATTACGTAATATTGTGAGGGCAAGGGTCACATAACAACAAGTCAGTATTCCTTATCAGCAGAAAGAATTGGTGATGTTTCAAACTTCTATTTTGGGGTCATTTACATTTCTACCACCTCAAGAAGTATCTGTCCAACATGCAAAACCTAAAATGCCCACAGAGATACCTTACTAGAAAGATACAAGGCCAAAGCAACATGTCCTACATGGACTGACTCAAAGCCCTGTACAGACAGCTGAGAGGTGACATGTTTGGCATACAAGTCATGCTCCAATCAAATACTTATGGATTTATTGCACATCAGGAAGTCAAATGTCTTCAGAAATGCTCAGTCTACATATCTAAACCTCTTTTGTAACATCATCAGAATAGTTTGGATGCACAGGTATATCTCACAAAAGATACTGCTTCTCTGGAAAAGACTCTCCATCCACATAAAACAAAGCTCATCCATGTCAATATTCAAGTGCAGCATGGATCTATGGATGGAACATATAAAATCTACCCCAGGCCTGTCCCTTGTACTACTAATGGGCAGAAGCAGCTCCTAAATGCTTTATCCCATGCATGCGTCCCTTCAAAGTGTCTATGGTATAATCACAGTTATTGTCATTATGGGTAATGTATTATTATGGACCATGGAATAGGTAAGAACAATATCTAGCCAAATGAAATAGGTTAATTCATGCTCAAAAAGGGAAATGGCTAGGCTTAAAATGGCCCACAAGGGCAGCTAGCCTACTACTTACCTATGAACCTATCAGAACACTACGTATTGTTTTTATGCAGCCAACTGGAGAGTGTGGTTCTAGATGATATGACTTTAACAGCTGTTCTTGTTGTAATCAAAGTGATTTGCAATGACTGATGCTGTCAGAGAATTAGTAAACAAAATGAATATCAATATATGCAGAAGAAATGTGATTATAGATCATACGGAAAGCCCCAAAGAAGAAACATGTGAAAGAATAGAGTAGCATTTTAGTATATGACTCTAAAAGTGCCCTATAATGACTTATTGCATTCTTTACTATTTTCATTTCCTTAAATCATGATATAAGTAAAGAGATAAGGCATACAGAAACCACTGTTGAGATGGATGAATTCTGCATACGTACTCAGAGACTTTGTCATATAGAGCATTCATTAAACAGGTAGGAAATCTATAGTTCTCACAACACTTTCTGAAGAGCTGGTTGTTTTCAGTAAATCATGTGTTATAGGTCTATAAATTACATATGCAGTCATGGAGATCAGCACTGGGTTTTAGGAAGACATTTTTTAACACTTTAGTTGACCCCACTCATAGCTTTTATAGGTGTAAATAAATGCAAACAGTGTAACTGTTGGGTTTCTGTGAGATAATTCTAAATATAATGAATCATCCATGACTTCCCAGAGGTTACACACTTCACTTTTTCATTCTTTAAAAAAACATACTAGAAAATTTTTCTCTGGTACTTCATCATATTGCACATTTCTCCATTTCTTGTTTGCATAAGTAAGGAATTAAATGCCATTGGCCTTACAGTGTATGCAGAGAGCAATAGCAAGGAGCAAGCATCACTGAGTAATAAACAAATCTATATTTGCATTACCCTACAAATCATTTGATTGCCTGAGGTCCATCAGAGCTGTCTCAGAATACTTAAACTGTATAAAATTCCTGATGTAAATTTGGTACTATAGGGAACAGAAAATGACTTATGCTTATAGAATCTGCTTTAAATTAGCTGTTCAACAATACTGCCTTATAGAAAAAAAAGAAGGTATCAAAGAAATTAAAAAAAAAAAAAAACAGACCTGGTTTCTTCAGCACAAAAATGTAAAAAATATGGACTGAATAAACTATCTGTACTTTATTTTGTAAATATGACTTGCCTTAAATCTTTTCAGTTTCTGCACTTATTTTACTTACACATATTAAGAGAAGACTAAACTGCATTTAATGGATATACTGAAAAGACAAAATAAATAAATAAATAAAGCAGATGCCTGAACAGGCAGCTCAGTTCTAACATGCAAAGCATAACGATGATGGGTTGTACTCATTACAGATGCCATTATATGAAGCCACATCATCAGTATGAGACTCTGAGACTATTGCAGCAAGGAATTCAATCATCCCGGCAACACCCAGTCTTACATTTGCAAACTTGCAGTATCCCATCAATATATGTAGTAAGCAGGGTGTAATGAGATCATTTTGAGATCACAGTAAATTAATATGTTTTTATAAAATAGATCTATCAGTACAATATTTTGTAAGCTGTGTTATTTTATTATGGATTTGAACACAGTATATGTCAAATATACAATACCATAGGAAATACCTGATTTTGTTGTCCTTGCATAATTCAATGATATAAACATACTTTTTTTTTTTACATGAGCTTTCCAATGCATTTTGGGTCAAGGCAGTAGATGCTAGTTTCTAATGGTGACATAAAACACAGTCATAAAATCTTTTTAACCTGAGGAAAATAAATAATAATAATAATGATGATGATGATGATGATGATAATAATACTACTAATAATAGTAATAATAATAATAATAATAACAACAATAACAATAATAATAATAATAATATCAGCTTAATAATGCTATGCAATACTTTAATGAACAAATCAAACTTTCTGTTCTGCTTTTGGATTGGATTAGTGTGTAGCCACATATGATTGCTGTAACTTGTGAATGTCGTTGTTTTAAGTTATATATTACACTATTGATGTTTTTATAATATGGCTAACATAATTGCCTGCAACAGTGCCCTTTACAATGAATAAAGTTGTGCAAAGATTATAAATTGTAAAATGAAAAGCACAGACTAATCATTTTATATATATATATATATATATATATATATATATATATATATATATATATTTTTTTTTTTTATGTATATGGATCTGCATCCGAAGACTGACACATCAAAAGACTGAAAATTCAAAATACTGAACACATTTTTAATGCAATGGGCAAGCCTCCTTGAACCTCTCATGTAGGGGGCTGCCCCCCCAGAAAATTCTGATGTCTGTGCAGTCTCAGAGATGTGCTTTAAAGCCACGGACAGCACACCAACAGTGCTGGGTTACAATGCCTTCCACACGTTTAGACCAGCTACTTCACAGGCAGGGACCAAAGGTGGAAGTGTCTCTATTTACAACAAATATAAATATACTTCAAGGCTGGTCAGACAGGACAATGCTCTTGAGCTGCTCCATGTTCAAATTACCATAGGTAAAATCCAATATCACTTTCTTGCAAGATATAGGTCCCCCTCCATGACCCAGGAAACCCATACATGAATTTAAACTTATTAGACACATTAACCACCCAACCCAATACCATATTCATGGGTGACTTTAATTACCCCACTATTAACTGGGAATCCTGTATGACACCAAATGTACATGCACAGAGATTCCTGGATTTTGTAAACACAAACTCCCTGGACCAGATAGTGAATATACCAACTAGTGGTGCAACCATACTTTATCTGGTCCTCACTAATATGGGAGATTGCTGCACACCCCCTACTGTAATCCCTTCCCTGGTAAGGTCAGACCACAACATGGCCTCCTTTGAAGTAAAAATAAAACCTGGGCCCCTAGTTAAACCAGGAATATTCAGGAACTATTCTAAGGCTAACCTCCTGCTATTAAGTGATAACCTAGCAAAATTCCAAGCTCCTGTAAACCCTGAGAACACTTCTGCCTATGCAGAACTGTTCACAGAAACCCCGTACAAGCATGTTAATAGCTGTATAGAGGCAGCTGTACCCACCAGGAGGAAGTACAGAACTAACTCAAAAAACAAGCCACCCAGGTGGAATCACAAAATCAATCAGATGTATAACAGGGGGAAGAAAATCATGGTGAAAATTAGAAGGTGCAGCACCCAGCAGGATTAAAGCACTCTCATTAACCTAAACAAACAACTCAGAGGACAAATAAAGTCTACCAAAGCCACATTTGAGGTAAGTTTGGCCTCCCAGGCCAAGGACAACCACAAAACATTCTTTAGCTATGTCCGCAACCTCAAAGGCAATACACAATTGTGTGCAGAGCCCATTGTAAATGGAGCCACTTATACTGAGCCAGAAGATATAGCAAACCTCCTGGCTGATAAGCTCAGCACCAACTTTACTCCTCTCCTCCCCTCAACCTTCTCTCAGGAAATATCATCAAATATAACTCCCCCTACTATCACTAAGGAACCAACCAGTACTGCTCTCTCTAAGACCAAGAACACTGCATCAATGATGTCAGGCAATATCCCAGGATGCCTTCTAAATAGCATGAAACATGACCTATCAGGGCCTCTGGAATTACTATTTAACTGTAGCCTCCAAACAGGTTTCATGCCTCATGAATGGAGAAAAGCAACAGTGATGCCTCTGCACAAAGGTTGGCCATCTACAGACCCTGGAAACTAGAGACCCATAAGTCTCACTAGTCTTATATGTAAAGCCATGAAAAGAATTATCATGGAGATGATCAACAGAGATATAGTAAACCTCTAGACATTGAACCCACCCCAATTTGGTTTCGTAAAGGGCAGATCATGCTTAGTCATCCTGGTGGATTTCTTTGAGAAGGTCAAAGCAATGGATGAGGGCAAAATCGTTCACATTGCCTACCTTAACCTGGTCAAGGCATTTGACACAAAACCCCATTTGGGCATTATTAACAAACTCGAGAGGTTAGGTACAAACCCATATGTCACCCAGTGGACAGCCAACTGGCTATAAGACAGGACCCAGGAAGTTAGAATTTGTGAGTCCATCTCTACAAAGAGGCCAGTCACAAGTGTAGTCCCTCAGGGATCAGTCCATGGACCGCTCATTTTTGGTATTTACTTCTCAAAAGTCAAGGCCAATGTCAGTCGTCTCTGGCTGACTAAATCTGCAGAAGATTGCAAGTTAGGAGCTATTATTGAATCTGACACTGACACAAATGTTCTGCAGGAGGGACTGACTCAGACAAACAATCTGTGTAAGAGTCATGGGCTAAAACTAAATGCCAAGAAATGCATGATAGTATCCTTTAGGAAGTCATTCATCCTTGGTAACTATCATACTGACAACACACTCTTTAGAGATGACCAAGTAGTCAGAGACTTAGGGACACACATAGATAGCAATCTAGTCGTTGATCATCACGTGTCTACAGTGACGAGGAAATCATTCTATGTTGCACAACTTATAAACAAAGGTATGGCACCTAAGTCCAAAGAATCCTTGTTTCACTGTGTTCAACATTCATCAGACCTATCATGGAGTACAATGCCCCCTTTGGTATGTACCTAACTAGGCATGTCTACCAACTGGAAAGTCCATCGAGGTTCCTCACTAAAAGAATACAGGGCATAAGTAATATGTCCCATGCAGACCCCCTTAAGGCCCTATCTCTGTATTCTGTCAACTACAGGTTTTGAAGTGGAGATCTATGCCTGGCATACAGGGCAATGTCATAACACACTCTGATGGACCTCCTGCATATCCACAAAACAAACAGTACCAGAAGACTTAAACCTTGCCTGTGATATAAATAGGACCTGCTGGAGAGATACAGTAGGCATGTATCCAAGAGACTACTCCATCTATGGAACAGGCTCCCCATCCATGTGAAGCAGAGTTCCTCCCTAATCCAATTCAAGTGCAACTTGGACAATTGGATGGGGAACCAGAAATTCATCCCTGGTTTGGCACTTATGTGTCTGATTCAAACAGGTAACCTGTAAATGGTTCATCTCCCAGACCAATGCTTTCACTTATCAAGGGTATCAGAACTTGTCAGAGATTTGGGATGCATGGCTAGGCTTAAAAAGGTGCTTGGGGTCATTAGCCTAGTAAACACATATGAACCTATATATACCAACTGCAAGATCGCACAGCAGTGGAGAAGGGGCAAATTCCATCATTCAGTATTTTGAATTTTTAGCTCTTGAAATTTGATCTTTTGTTTTTTTAGTCTTCTAAAGTAGACACACACACACACACACACACACACACACACACAGATATATATATCTATATATCTATATATATATATATATATATATATATATATATATATATATATATATATAAATTATATATATTTATATACAGTATATATATATATATATATATATATATATATATATATATATACATAAGGACTGGGGACAAATAAATAAAAAATGATGTCAGTGGTAGGGGGGGGCAGTGTCCCCTGTGTAAAAATAGGGTCCATATTACCTTATTGAACGATGAAAAGAGCGAAAGCTTTTTCATCGAGCTGAAAAGGTCAAAACCTCTAAACAGCGAAAACACGGACTATCGGTGGCCTGTCTTCAGGACTTTGCCATTTCTTCCTTTCCTTCACTATGGTGCAATCTCAGTGTTGGTATTTTTAAGGAGGGGGTTTGGGGGGGGGGTTGAAGCCCACTACTTCATTTTGTGTTTGCATTTTTTTTTTTTTTTTTTGCGTAGCAGTGATTTTTTTCCCTGGGGGGAAAAAAATCACTGTTCCATGTCTTCACTCATTAGTGGTTTCGACCTTTTCGGATCGATGAAAGAGCATTTGCTCTTTTCATCGTTCGCTAAGGCAATATAGACGCTAAAAATAGGGTTTTGTAGTTTGCTTTGTTTAATTGTTGCTCCAAGAGTTTTCTCTTGTTTTTGCTTTATGGCATTCTTGTAGTTTCTATTTTTTACTTGGATTCAGTGTTACTTTTCCTTTCACAAACACAGATTTGTGCTTGACATTTGAGATCAGGTACGGATTTAGTGAGTGCAAGTCAACTTTTCGGCAGCCAAGTGTTTGCTTTTAATATAAGAGCTGGATATTTTCTTAGTAAAAATTGCTTACAAAAAAGGTTGAAGCACATTTATTGAGGGTAAAGATTCATGCAATACTGCCTGGATCAATGACTACTGTCATCTAATATTCTGCATATCTCACTGGTGGTCAGAAATGTAGGAGCCAAAGACAAATTAAACAATGTGATCAAATCATGGAATTACTTCTCCAATATTGCAATTCCTCCACATAAAAGTGCCATACAATGTGTCTGATTTACCTTATGCATTGATATTAGCCACCACATTATCTAAGATAGTCTCTGACCCAGTAACATTTTACATTAAAGAAAATTCCTCAGCCCCATCCATTGTAGTGTTTCCTTTGCCATTTAAAATCACAGTATTCTGTTACCTCATCTTTCTCATTAAACTCTAATTTACCCTCCCTATTTTAACAACTGTATCACTTTATAGCACACCTATTCTTTTACTTTTATTTCCTAATGACAAAATGTTGAACCTCTTCAGTCAGTCTTCATTGTTATAATCTTATTCACTTTCCTTTCCACCTTCTGTAAAACTGCGTACAGGTCTATAGTTGTAACCTAAACAAAGCTATTCATTGCTATGAAGTTATGAGTACATAATATTTGTCAATACTCTTCACAATGCAGTCCTATTGGAAGGATTAGTCATAACATTGTGCTAACTATTTCAGGATTAATTTGACATAACCCATATCTGTAAATCATTATCTTCAATCAAATTTCCAGGTAAGCTCCATAAAGTGATCAATTCACTTATATTAATTACATCATTGTATGTATATCAGGATTAAGGTACAACTACATGTGTGACAAAGGGGGATACTACCAGCACAGCTATCTGGAAGTTTGCAAATAATTTTATGTCATTGGTGAATATCGACATGATTTATATAACATGCTTGTGTTGCAATTGTATTATTACTGTATGTCACGTGTATATCAGAGAGCTCTGTACAAGTTTTTGTGTTGAGAAGATATTTCAAAGAGAGTTTGTGCTTGAAATGTATCCACAGTGTGTCCTACTGGAAGAAAACTGAACTGTACATGCACTATTGTAACTGTTTAAATGTATATATTTTAACAGTGGAAACTGGAATATGGGAGGCTAACGTCAGCCCAGCAAAACTTCAGAAAAATAGCTGAAATTGAATTACTTTATGGCAGCAAGAGACACAGGTCTGTGCTGAATAATTTGTTTATTGTCTTCAGAGTGAACTAATTACTACATTTGTTCTATGACTTCCAGCATCTGACAAAGATCTGAGGTTTATGTATTTTCACAGGTCGATGCTAAATACTGCTAGCTTCCAGCCATGGGAGTTTCACCTGGGATAGACTTAGCTGACAAGAAGTGATATCATTCTGCAAGCTATGCCAGCAATAATATTTGAAATATTCATTTGAGGTGTCTTTTAGTGATACACAGCATCCTGTATTCTGTTTTGGACCTGACAACAACTAGAACATCCATTCACCATATCTGCCTTGCTTTGTAAATAAGTTTCTAGGGTATAGTAACTCTCTTAGCTACTGTCAGGACTATAGCAAAGCATAGTTTGGATATTTTTCTTCATTTATTTGAGACTATCCTGCAATGTTGTTGTTTTAAATATTTCCTGTGGTTTTGAACTCTGATGTCATTGTATATTGTCTTGTTCTCTTATTATTTATTATTAAATATATTTATACCTTTCATTGTGGCTGATCTTTGTAGAGCTATTGAAGTTCTGAGAGTACTTCCATATTTATTTGGTGACATTGCGTTGGCCACTCCTAATAGCCTTGCTCTTGGTCAAACTGCCATCTGTATTAATAGTAATATTATCCAGGAAGATTGGACACCCTTTGTTAATCCTCTTAAAGTAGCTGATAAGGAGTTGGCTGATGTCAGTGATAACTACCTTATAGTCTGGGCAAAAGGAGGCATAGCTAGTAAACCTGTGCCAGCCTTTCCCAGGTGTGCGTGTGTGTGTGTGTGTGTGTGTGTGTGTGTGTGTGTGTGTGTGTGTGTGTGTGTGTGTGTGTGTGTGTGTGTGTGTGCAGAGGCAAGAAGCACTGGCTAGATAGAGAGGGTGTTGGAGGTCTTGGCTTGGCAACTCAGCTGCGATCTCAACTTTATAGCTGTGCCAGTGGGGAGTATTACTGGGGATCTGGAGAAAGAGGGAGAAAACAGCCCCGGACTGACTGTGGTTTCTGTGTGCTCTTAAGGGAAATTGCACTTGATGCAGAGAGCTGCATCTAAAAATACTGTGTGTGTACTTTGTCATCCTCCCAGTGTAGGTCCCCCAATGTTGCTAGTGGTGAGGATTGAGGCTCCTTGATTATTGGTCCAGTGGTAGTGTTTCACATGTACTCAATCTCTTGTATAATCTATACAGTTTACTTTACAAAATTGCATTTCAGAACTGAATTAATCAGTGTACAATACAGCTGTCTGCAAATGCACTGATTTTGTCCACTAGATGCAGTATATGCAGAATCTGAAATGTAATAGTTCTGATCCCTGTCAATGTGTTTTTACCATGTTTCTCACCTTTGACTGTTCATCTCTTACCACTGTCCTTTACTACAGTGCAGTCACTGTTTGATGCTGTTCATATTTCTTATCAGTCACCTTGTTACTCCTCAAATCAGTGATTATGATTTTATTAGATACCAAATTAGAAGCTTTCCCAAAGCCTAGAAAATTACTAAGGCATTGCTCTTGTTTTCAAATGCTCTATCAAATCAGGTATAAACTGAATAAAATGCGGCATAACACCTGACATATAACCTTCACAAAAGCATGAGCCCCTGCATCACCCTCACTGTTTTCTGCATCTCCTGCTCATTAATGATGTAAAGATAACTGGCATGTAACTTGCATTATCATGTTACTGATCCCTTATTAGTACGTAACATCATGGGACTTCCCTTCTAGTTATGTATTGCTATACAGGGTATGATAGATGAGAGTAATACTAAAGAAATGGGTGAATAATGAGTCAGTGGAAACCATGATTTCATTAAGGGAAGAACAGCTGTTGGAAGAGGAAGATGATGAATTGTAGTTTAGAAACACATTGTTAAGGGTATGCCTTGTTTAACAGACCACACTAATACAGTCAGTGTGGAATGCAGTACTTCAGTCTAGTAAGCTAATCGTAACCAGTGGTTTTATAATTACACTGTCTTCCCAAATTTGATACTTTAGATAATAAAAATTGATAAAAACAGACAAATGGAATTATGGTCGTGCCAACATATGTTTCACAAAACACTAAATTTACAATGTATTAATGCACGTTGCAAACACAAATTTATGTAAAATATGTTAATTAAAGCACAATGCCGAATGAACCATTGTAAAATGTCAATCTATTAAATCAGTTAATGAGATGAACAGGATCCCTTTTCAGGGGTGTGACATTTGGAAAATGTTCACTGAATCCTAGGCAGGAATGCACTTAAATGTGATCTGTCCCTTAGATTTTATGTATACTAATTTGTCTTGCATTGATTCCACCATGCACTAATTATCATGTATAACCACAATTCCAGAATTTTTTTACGTAGTACATTAACATTCTGTTTAGAAATATCCTTTTGTATTCCCATATTCTTCTGTGAAACACCTGTTTCACCAACATAAAATGTGCTGCATTAGCATGCACTAAATATAGAAAAATAGAAGTTTTGTAAATACATTAGCATTTAAAACAGAACATTTCTGCTGTATTAGAATGTCCAAATCTGGACCTTTTCCGAACCATGTACTGAGAGGCTGCTGAGTGAATGCATTATAGATACCAAGAACTCTATTCAATTTTTATGATACAATGATGCATTTTTATTCCCCCCCCCCCTTCTACATAGCATTGGTTCCATTTCTACTGCTTTCTTTATGTTTTTATCTAATTATTGGTCATGCTTTGAAAATGCGTGTTTATAGGTTCATAGGTAAGTACTGGGCTAGTTGCCCCTGTGGGCCATTTTAAGCCTTGTCAGTTTTCAATTTTGCACTCAAATTAACCTGTACCTTTTGGTTACAGATTGGCCTTACCCATCACATGGTCGATAATTATCTATTACCCCTAATGAGAATAAAGTTCAGGGGTAAATTTTTTGTTTTCCATCCACAGATCCAAGTTGTGCTTCAATATGGACAGGGATGTACTTTGTTTTATGTGGATGGAGAGTCTGTCCCTTAGCAGTGGTATCTTCCGTGCAATATACCTTTCTGTCCAAACCATTCTGTTGATGTTGCAAAGGAGGTTTATATCACCTAGACCAAATATTTCAGACAGCATTTGACTTGCTGGTATGCAGTAAATCCATCAGCATTTGGTTGCAGGATTCCTCAAACACAGGTGATCTATTAGGAGTATGTAAGATGCAGAGTACAATAAGACATGCTGTTGAGGTCTTCTATCCTTTTTTCATGGCTTTGTATATGAGGCTGGTCAGACTTTTGAGTCTTTAATTGCATGGATCTGTAGAAGGTCCTCCCTTATGCAGGGGAATGATTGTAGCTGTTCTCCATTCACTCGATACAAAAGCTGTATGAAGGCTGAGATTGAACAATGTTGTTAGTGTTGTGGGTAAATCATGCTTCATATTATTTTAGATGCACCCATGGATATAGGCAGATCCTATCAATGCAGTATTTTTAGCTTTGATAGCATATTTAAGACTAGATCTTGCATGATAGCTGATATAAGTCTGTTTTGAGTACATCTTAAGGGACAAACAGAAGGAAGAGTTTGGTAAAGTTAGAGCTAAATTTATTGGGCAAGTAGGCTCACTCTAACTTTAGCGTCATTGTAGGTGACATCATTCACAATCATCTCAGAGCATTGTTGCTTTGTGCTTTTGAGATTACGAACATAACTAAAAAATGCCTTGTGATTCTCTTTGGCTTGAGTAGTTATTTTAACCACAGACCTGACTTTGCTGGATTTATTAAGCACCTGAGCTGTTTGCTAATTTCAGTGACAAGGGCAACAAACAGTTTTGGAATTACTCTTCTTACTTCTGGTCAAAATTATTTTCAATTTATTGTAAACTTATTGATACTATGGTTCCACCATGTGGTTTTTGTTTGGGGGTTTGCCCTGCACTTGTTCCTACAGTGCACAGCTGCATCTATGCAGCTGTTTACATACTGATATAATATGGTAGTGTATGTTTCTGCATATTCAGTGGAATTAGCGGGTTTAGTGAGGGTTTGAAATGTACCAGTGTAGCACCTAGGAATGGGTAGTTGTAAAGAAATTTCTAAAGGTACCATGGCAGAAAGGGATCTCTATATCAATTTTATTTTGAAAGATACTGCTTTATGGTGAGACCTAACAAGTGATGAAAATACGCAAGAAGTGGTGCAAGATGCTACCATATTAGTAAGGACAAAATCCAAGATGTTATTCCCCCTAGTGGGTACTATTACTAATTATTTCAGGGCATTTTATTGACAAAGTCCAGGAATCTATGTGCTTGATCACTACTGCTAGTGTAGGTTTCTCAGTCTATAGTTGGGACAGTTTTGATCACCTAGGAAAATGGTACTGGGTGTAGTATGAGTGATTCTCATTCCTGTAGATAGGAAATTGTGGTTTTCTTGTGCCATAAAGTAAGTTCTATACCTAGTTAATATATGGTATGGGGACTTTCTCGTGGTTATTTTGACATGAAGACGATTTAGTATATCATGCCATTTTACCAGCCTTGATGTGAGTTTCTTCTGGATGTAGATCGAGACACCTCCACCTTTTCTCCCCTCACTTGGGCAGTAGCTGGTCTAAGCATCCAGAAGACATTATGACATTGTACAATCAAAGTGATCTCTGCTATTTTAAACCATGTCTCTGTCACTACGCAGATGTCAATTTCCTCCTGTGTGAAAAGAGCTTGTACAGAGTGGAATTTATTGTTTACACTTATAGCATTGAAAAGTAACACCTTCATATTTTCCTTTGTTTGATTATGTTAGTAGGTTTATCAGGTTGTCATTGCCTGAAGAAGGCACAATGGGAGTAAACAGTGTATTTTCCAATAATCAAAACCCAAGAGGGGACAGATACAGACCATCCCCAGTGAAGCAGCATGATTTGGTGATCATACCCTTCCAGGTTGACAGATATTGGCCCCTCTTTGAATGACACCGAAACTAAGCCCATTATTGAAGTCATTTAGCTTTTGTCATATCACAGTATCATTCTTGGAGAAGTAGATCGCTGCTTAATGTTAGGCTCATACCTGCCTTTGACACATAGACTGAGAGCTCCATCATGTCTCTCTTCATATACTCCAAAGGGGTATAATTCAAGTCAGTGGCACCAGCATGAAGAATGACAAAGTTATTCTTGGTCCTGAAAATATCCTTGGTCACTCAAGGATCTGAGTTTATGCATGATCTTTTGGATCCTGACACCAGGCAAGTTACTAACTGAGCATCACTATTTCCTTGCTCAGCCTGGTAAAAGGCAAATTTGTATGTCTTAGAATGGAATCACTTTTAACAAGAATGTTTGTTTGGGTCAATGCCTATCTTATGGGATGAGCATTTATGATGATGAGACTCCTTGTGTCATATGAGGAAGTAAGCTTAACTTGTTGAGTGTGGTTTGTTCCTATGTTGTGTTATAGAGATCTTTGAGGTTTATGCCAGTAAATCTTTAAAACCTCAACATATGATTGATTTTGTGCATTGTGGTGGCCTTGAAGAGGTGTGATGTGTGATGTATTGCTAACAGTTTCGTTGTCTGCATTTATTGTCTGTGAAATTGTTGCCTCCAAGGATATTATATATGTATATCTCTCACACACTGTTATTCTGTTTGACTAATAGATGATCATCACAAAGCATGAGACAATTCGTACACTGTCTCAAGACACCCATTGTAATCAGGATGGTTACAGATGTTGTGGGTAAGTGCTGTCCCATAACACTGACACGAATTACTCTGGGGGCAGGGGTAACTACAACTGCTTGGAGTTCGGTTTTAGGATAATCTTTGGGTGAGCTTGCTACTAAGAATTTAAATTTCACTACAAAACAACTACCCTGGTAACCTTTTTCTGCCACCAGCAAGAACCAGTAAACTAATTATAGAAATAAAATCACTAATTTTGTACCAAAATCAGTGCAATCAGTATCTGTACACTCAATATTAGTCAATTCTATACAATGTCTTTTAACTTGGTGACTAGTTTAAGGGGAGATACTTTTCAAAATGATACTTATGTGCTTCTTGTCAACAGCCAATAAATGGGAAGAGGAAGGGAATTATGTTGTCATTATCATAAAAGGGAGGCAGGCAACAAGAGATACACTGAGTTTAAGAACACAACTACAACAAGGTGGATGGGTGGGGAAAACAATTAGAGACTAAGCTCAGAACTGATTGGCCTGGAACTGCCTTAATGGAAAGACTGGTCCTCATTAAGCCTGAAACACACTCAGCACATAAGAATTAAGCTAGGGTTTAATACCAACAGTTACACCACTTAAACAGCAAGATGCAGTGCAACTATGTACTAGAATTGCTTATATAGGCTTAAAAATCTTCGATAAATCTTTTTTTTCCAATATAGTATGTAACCTTACCAACAATAAAGCCATATTTAATAGTGAAAACAGCTCTCTGATTGTCTGGGAAATCATTTTTTATCACTTAACGAGTATTGGTACCATTATCTTGCTAGTAATTTTTATCCCTTGAAATGTTGGTTCAGCTAGTTTTTCTTGATTTCCCTTTCATAAAATATTATAGTTAGTGCATTATCATGCTTGAAAAAAAATAGTCTCTTCAGAAAGAATCACAGTGTAAGCAGAAACTACAGGAGCGAAAAGATGCAGATTACCTGATAGCTTAAATAGATTCAGAGACATGGCTAGAAGCAATGAGGGAATCTTCATTATCAGCTAATTTGTATGTCTCTATATCACCAGTTATTACTGCCAGTGATAAACGGTACTTTCAATTACTAACTACCACTGGCGACATATGCGTCAGATTGGCATAGGCACTCAACTCTTTCAATAGATTCATAGGTTCATAGGTGTGTACTGGGCTAATGGCCTTGGAGCCTTTACAAACCTAACCCATAGAAGTGCCTTGGCATCATGCCACCCAACGTTAGTTCCAAGTACCTCTATCAAGTGGAGCCACTGTAGTGATCCCCGGGGTGAACTTTCTATTACCCATCCACTCATCAATATTTCTCTTGAAGAGGGTCAATGAGGTGCTCTTCTTGACATGTATGGAAAGTCTATTACAGAGCATGGGCAGTATCTGATTGAGGAACCTGTCCCTTCAGCATGTTCTGTTGATATTGGTAATAAGATATCAAATATCCAAGAATCCCTGTCATGTTTGGTCTAGCCAAAATCCATAAAGACTTGGTGAGTCCACCTATGAGACCATTGGTTGATGGTAGGGGCTCTATTACATATGCCTGTGCTAAGTATGATGATTTGATCGTTAAGAAATACCTTATAGATGAGACACAAGTCTGTAAAGACGCCTGGTCATTCCTGGAAAAAAATCAATAATCTGTCATATAATGAAAGAGATTTGCTGTTAACAATAGACGTGAAGGACCTTTACACTTCCATTCCACATGACCAAGGTATCAAGTGGATACAGGAGATGTTGGTGTTAAAAGAGAAAGCACCCTTGGAAATCTCTTTAGTAGTAGAAATATTAGATATTGTTTTGTCATACAATTATTTTATATTCAATGGACAATTCTACTTGCAAAGGGTGGGTGTTGCCATGGGTTCACCATGTGGCACTAGTTTTGGCAACATGGTGATGGCAAGATGGGAAAGATGTTATGTGCTAATGAACAGTGTTTTTAAATATAAACTCAAAATGTATACGCGCTATTTGGATGATATTTTATCATCCTAGAAGCAGAGGAATGTGAGATACAACAATTCATTGAATATATTAACAACACTACAAATTTCCTTAGGTTTACAGCCAATTTCCATACAGATGAAATAGATTATTTGGATATAAATCTAAGGAAAGACTGGTTAAACAGGTGTTATTTAGCTAGATTTTTTTAGAAAAAGTACATATTTTAATTCATTTTTACATTTTTCCAGTTGCCACCCGTTCCATCAAAAACGATCCATAGTAAAAGGACAGTTAGTCCGAGCAGCTCGTATTGTATCCTTGGACACAGATTTTGAAACAGAATGTGCTCTATTACAAAATATGTTTTTAGCAAGAGCGTACCCAGACAAACTAGTGAGGGATCTGATTAAGGAAGTTGGTGACAAAAGGCAGGTTGGGATTTATTCACCCATCCTTAAACCAAGAACAGTGGCTTTACATTGTAATGAAGGTATAGAAACCAGTGAGTTAACTATTCCAACAGAAGTAGCAGAAAGGAATTATACTATAAATTTTACTTCTACATTTAATCTAGAGAGGTCAGAAATGTTCAAGATTTTGAAGAAAAACTGGGTGTATATTATTAATAATTTGAACATGGCCAATAAATTTGACATCACCCCAAGAGTAACATATAGAAAGGGGTATAATTTAAAATGCCTCTTGGAAAATAAAACTTCGTCAAATACCAGAATGATAGGGATGTTCAAATGTGAAAATTGCAATTTCTGTAAATATGTGGATACAGGCAATTGTTTCACAGTGCATGAAGCCAAGTACAGATTGCATAAAAAATGTAACTGTAATTCCAGGATGATTGTTTACCTAGCAAAATGCCAAATGTGCACAGCATTTTATGTAGGTAAGACGGAACAACGTTTGAGGGATAGGATGTATGAGCACGAATTGCCATAAAAAACTGAGTACTACTAATACTTTAGTGGTACTGAGGTTGAGGGTTCCGGAGCATGTGGTGTGGAGTAATTTGGATTTCTTTAGATGTAGCATTTCTAACAGAGCTGGGTCAGACATGGCTTTGTAAGTCAAACAGGGATTGCCTCTAAGTAGGCGATATGAGACAGAGAATAGCTGGAGTCTTTTGAGTCTGTCCATGTAGGACATGTGTTTAATGCCTATGATCTTTATGAGGTACTTCTGTTGCCTCTCCAGCTGTTGCAGGTGTCTAGTGAGGTACATGCCAAATGGGGCATTATACTCAATGATTGGTCTAATGAGGGAAGAGTAGAGAGATAGACGATGACCTCTTTCTTCCCAGATGCAAAACCCTTGGTAATGAGATGTGCCACATAGAAGGACTTTCTGACCATAGTGGTAATGTGGTGGTCGAAGGGGATGCTACTGTCAACCTGTGTACCCAGATCTCTTATAATACCTTCAGTGTTTAGTGGGATCCCATCAATGTGGTAATTAGTGGGAACTGAGTTTTTATCAAAGGGGATGATGAAGCATTTTTGGGTGTTAAGATTAAGGCCATGGTTTCGACACCAGTCATTGGTCTCAGTGAGGCCTTTCTGTAGGATGTCTGCACCACTTGGGGAGGTAATAATGGCTCCCAGCTTGCAGTCATCTGCAAACTTGGTCAACCAGAGTCCTTTTGTGTTGACATAGACTTCTGAGAAATAGATGCCGAACAGGAAAGGTTCCAGGACCGATCCCTGTGGGACTCCAATCATGACTGGTCGGCAAACTGACTTGGAGTCTGCATCACTTGGGGAGTTAAAAATGGCTCCCAGCTTGCAGTCATCTGCGAACTTGGTCATCCAGAGTCCTTTTGTGTTGGCCTGGACTTCTGAGAAGTAGATGCCAAACAGAAGAGGACACAGGACTGATCCCTGTGAGACTCCACTTGTGACTGGTCGGCAGACTGACTTGGAGTCCGCTACTTTCACACTGTGTGTTCTATCTGTGAGCCAGTTTACAACCCAGCTAGTGATACAGGGGTTGATGCCTAGTTTGGTGAGTTTATCATTAATTCCCAAGTGAGGAATGGTATCAAAGGCCTTGGCCAGATCGAGGTAGGCTGTATGCACTGCCTTACCTTCACCCACAGCCTTGGTGACTGACTCAAAGAAGTCAACCAGGTTGAGCAGGCATGAGCTCCCTTTCACAAAGCCAAATTGCGTGGGGTCTAGAGTTTGGAGATTTCCTATATCTTTGTTAATCAGGTCCATGATGATGTGCTCCATAGCTTTACATATCAGACTCATCAGGCTAATGAGGCAATAATTCCCAGGGTCTGTAGTCACTCACCTTTATGGAAAGGGATGACGGTAGCAGTGTGCCATTCGGTAGAGACAAAGCCTGATGTGAGGCTGTGACTGAACAGGGCACAAGGATGTGGTGCCAGTTCACTTTGTAGTTCATGTAGACACAGCCAGGCATATTATCGGGTACCACTGAAGCTGTATTCCTGGCCTTGAAAAATGCAGCCTTAACCAGTGCGGCAGTAATGCTGGGTGCTTAGCATTCTTCCGGTATTGTGATTGGTTCTTTGTGGGGGAGAGAAGGATAAAGTTGGCACTGAATCTGTCGGCCAGTATGTTGGCAATATCTTTTGGCTCAGTATAGGAGGTACCATTGTGCAGAGCAAATCTGGGTATTGCCTTGGAGGTTCTTGATAAAGCTATAGAAGGCTTTGTGATTGTATTTAGTGTCTGCAATTCTGCCTTCATAGCTGGCTTTAGAGGATTTGATTAGGGATCTCAACTTTTTGTTGAGGCTAATAAGGGAGTTTCTCCAGTCTTGGGACTTCACCTTTTTCTGCAACAGTCTCTTCCTTCTGTTGTAGAGTTTGTTAATGGCAGGGGACCAATAGATTGGCTTCCTTTTTTTGGAGGAGAGTGTCTTGGTTCTGTTGGGTATGGCTAGTTCCATGCATTTGTGTACATGTTCATACAGTGCATTGGTGTATGATTTGGCAGCCATGTAGCTAGTTTCTGTTGGCATGGGTGCTGTGAAGTTAGCCACCTCTGTTTTTAGGAGTCCAAAGTCAGCTTTGGAGAAAATTATTAAGGTGGTTACCTCTGTGGGGGTGGGGGGGGATTTCCATGGTGATTAGTTTATGGTCAGACCTGACCAGTGAGGAATTGACTATTGGTGTAGAGCAACGGCTGCCCACGCTAGTAATAACCAGGTCAAGGATATTGCTTCCTCTAGTGGGGGTCAGAATGAGCTGGTCCAGGGCACTGGAATTGATGAATTCCAAGAAGCATTGGGCCAGTGTATTGGTGTTTGAGTAGTTTTCCCAGTTGATGGAGGGGTAGTTGAAGTCTCCTAGTAAGAAATTGTTGGGTTGGACCTTGATAGATTCCAGGGTACTTGGGAATCTGGAGTGAGAGTCTAGGGACATGGCTGGGGACCTTTTGTAGGCTATGACCTGGATCACCATCTTACCTAATGTTAGTTGAACCTGAAGTATCTCAGATGGGTTATGCTGGGCTACTAGTCCAGAGGTGTGCATATCCTTTATGAATATGGAGACACCACCACCTTTGAGCTTTGGTCCATGTTTTGGGGCTTAAAGGTGTGGCATGAGTTATAGCCTGGTAGTGCAGGGGTGATTTCTGCTGCTTTAAACTAGGTCTCTGATACAGCACAAATGTCGATGTTCTCCATTTTGAGGAGTGCTTCGAGCAAGTGCACCTTGAGATTTAGACTTCTACCGTTGAGCAACATTTATTTATAGCTGTTATGTTGGTAATTTGGTCTTTGGAACACTGCCTAAAAAAGGCAGTATAGGGGTGGTAATAGCCTTAGCCAGTACCCGGAAACCCAGGGGTGACAGATGCAGGCCATCTCTGGCAAAGCATCGAGGTCTGTCAATACTGTCATCCCTTGCAGAGAGATACTGGATCCCCATAGAACACCGGAAACTTACCCAATTGTTGAAGTCAATAATTTTTTGTTTATACTGCGATTTCATTCTGGGTGACAGTAGTATACTACTCAGGGCTAGTGCCATACCTGCCTGGGCCACATAATCTGAGAGCGCCACCATGTCTATTTTCATGTAGTCCTGGGAGGTGCATCTCAGGTCATTCACAGCCACATGGACAATGACAGAGTCATACTTGTACTTGTTATGGAGTGATCTGAGTGCATGTGTTATGTGTCGGATTCTGGCACCTGATGGACAGCTGACTGTTATCTTCTCCTTATTCAACCTAGTGAGTGGGACATCTGTGTGCCTCACTATTGAATCACCTGTGATTAGTGTATTGGACAAGGTGTATATCCTTAGGTGCTTAGGTTGAGGTGCACACTGTGGAGGTGAGCTATGTGCTCTGTGGTTTGGGCTGTGTTGTGGTGGTCAAGTGCATTTCTCCCTTGGAGGTCTCTGCTGTTTGGGTACATTTCTGTTGAGAGCCTCCATGAAGGTGGGTGTGTGGTTTGTGTTTTTATGTGAGAGCTGTGATAGTGGGTGTTCTGGAGGGCTATGTGTGCCATGTGGTATAGTGCAGGCGTTGACCTTCTCCTCTTGACCAGCTAGTCCAGGCTTGGCTGGAGAGTGCATAGCTTCCAATTTGGTGATATAAGTGCATCTCTCACAAGACTGAGTGTTGGGAGGTAAGATGAGAGGGTTGCCTGTGTACATGAGGCAGTTGCTGCACTGGCTCAGAATGCCCAAGTGCACCAGGTTGTTAGGAGAAAGCACAGGGAACTGCCCTTTAATCATGCCAGGAGGGGTGGTCACAACTACTATGTACTGGAGCTATTTCCATGAAGAATGACTAGTGCTGATGGCACTTAGGTATGCTGAAATAATTGCTAAAAAAACTTGTTGAAGTGCAAAGCAATTAGTCTATTGTAAGTGCAAGAGACACAGCTGATTCACAGCTGTAATTTATGCTGTCATTATTATAGGAGCAACTTCCATTAATGTTAAAGTATTTAACCATTTTAACATATTTGTGCTAAGCCTCGCACCACATAAATATTAATTTTCCCAATCCCCTTCAACAAAACCATAGACCAAAATGATATCTGATGACCTTTAATTAAACTTAAATTGAAATAACTATTGAAACATTTTAATTTATTAATCACAATATGAACATTCAACAGAGCAGCGTATCTCTACTCACCCTATCCAATAATCAGGGCCGTCACCACTGCTCACTTATTCATACTTATCAAATCAGTGTCTTGTCATGCACTTTCATATCTTTATTGAAACATTTTAATTTATTAATCACAACATGAACATTCAGCAGGCTAATGTATCCCCACTTACCCTGTCCAATAAGCAGTGTCACCACTGCTCACTTATTTATACTTAACAAAGCAGTGTCCTACAGCTTGCTTTCATCCCCCAAACTCCTTACATCAAACACTCAAACCAGAGGGGGAACAGAAGAGGGACAAGCCTGCCCCAATTGTCTGCCTAAGCACCCAAACCACAAAGGCCAACAAAATCCATAACATCCTCACAAGTGTTAGGGAGTGCAGGTAGCAAGTTCATGCCTAAATCTGATCCCTTTCCCAGCTACACTCACATAAAATCCTCTCAGCTCCATCCCACTCCTACCTTACTTCCTCCCAAGTGTCCCTCTATTGAATTAACCCTTCTTCTCCCGCAAATCTACCTAACCTCATTCCCCTTCATCCTAGCCTTAATGCCCCCCCCACTTCTACCCATGCTAACCCCCTTTCCTTTCATCTCTGCATAGCCCCAAAGACACTGAAGATGTCTCTGGACAAACTGGTTTGTTCCCAAACCTCACTTGTCCTGATCCCCTTCAATAAAACCATGCCACACCAAAATGGCATTTGATGACCTTTTATTATACTTCAGTTGAAATACCTTTATTGAAACATTTTAATTTATTAATTACAACATGAATATTCATCAGAGTAGTGTATCCCCGTTCACCCTGTTTCAAAGCAGCGTCCTGTCACTCACTTTCATATCTTTATTGAAACATTTTAATTTATTAATTAGAACATGAACATTCATCAGGGGAATGTAGCCCCACTTACACTGGTCCAATAAGCAGTGTCACCACTGCTCACTTATTCATATTTATCAAAGCAGCATTCTACAGTTCACTTTTATACCCCAAACTGCTCACATCAAACACCCAAACCAGAGGGGCAATAGTAGATGGACAAGCCTGGCCCTCTTTTCTGCGCACCAGCCTGACTCAAGTTGTTCCCCCTCACCTACTGGTACTTTCACCACACCTTCCAAAAATTATCCTAAATGTAAAATAAACAAATCCAAACCTAACTCAGATGCACTCCATCCTGTATGAACCAAAGTGGGTCTCCATCATCCAAATCTCCATGATAAAATGTGTTCATACCCAAAGTAACCAGTTGCCTTACCAGCCTACAATTAAACTGCTGAGCCCACTGTAACACCATAAAATTGCAGCATTCCTCCAAAATAATCTATTCTTAGGATAACACAATAGACATACCCAGATGTAACCTCTTCAAAGTAACCAAATCCTCTCTTATTGTATATACCAACTACTGCTTTGGAATTATTCCCAGATCATCACCTACCAAATGTAAAATAATACTCGAGGAAGTACCTTCCATGACTGCATAAACACAAATTCATCCATGAGCTGATTCGACCTGAAGCCTCAGATGCCATACCATATGACTCTCCACCTAAAATGATGCAAACTCAATTCATTGCCAGCTGGCCTAACTGCAGTCTGCTTCACTGCCCAATTAATACCACATCAACATTTCAATCAATTATTTAAAACAGCAAGGCATTTGAAGACCAACAATCCACCCTTTTAATGATCTGCCTTCTATTGCTAAATCTGAGGCCCTTGCCATGCAAAAGGAATGAATGGAAACCTGTCTCCCAGAAAACCAATACTGATTACTCATTATCGCGTTACCTCTTCTTGACTGAAAAAACAAATCCTGACGACTACCCATATGGGTTGGCAGTAATCTCCTAACTCCACCCACCAGACAGCCACTCATTTGTCTCCTTCTCAAGAGCTATCTGTGTGCCCATCCCTACCTGATCCATTTTAGATCTAAGCAACCAAACGTGCCATCACAGAAAATATTGTGACATCCTCTAAACTAGTGATCTTAACAACTCTGACACCCTAAATGCTCCATAATACATTCTTGAGGCCAATGTCACCCACAAAATATAATCCACTGAATCACTATTCACTAAAGCTAAACCCCTCAACAAAATTTTAAAACCTGTCTATTTAACTCCATCAGCTAAATAACCCTCTGTTCCCTCAACTGCACGTGCCAAACCACAAATTCCACCCAAACTGACATTAACTCCAAAAGACTACAGCTTTATTCCACTCATCCTTCCAATCAGCTGACCAATAAGCCATAAACCATTCACTACCAAAACTGCCCCCAAACCAATACAGTCTGCAGTGTCTATAAACAATTGAAATCCCCCTTGACCAGCCAAATCCATCTTCTGAAAAGAGATACCATTAAACTGCTCCAAAAAGGGGAACCACAGTGTTAAATCAACCTGCGCCAACTTACCGATTCTTATCCAATGATGTTTGCTTCCCCACTTTTACAAAAAGGCCATAGACACAGAAAAGGTACAACCTGGATGAATTGCCCATCAAGCAAAAATCAGAAGCTCTAAAAGCTCCATGACATCCTTAATCTGTACTTTGTCTTTGAACTTCACCCATCCAAGATTTTCTTTCACATGTGTTATCTTCTCAGTTGGTAAACAAAACTGTCCAGGTTCTGCATCTGGATGGCTCTTTCAACTTCTGCATAGCCAATGGGACACCCAGCTATTCACTGCCCTCCCCCAACAAAAACTCTCACATACCTTCCAATGCTCCTTCAAACCCCTCATCTACTATTAGGAAACAATCTAGGTAATGTACCTCCTTCTGAGTGCACAGCCGCTGCTTCTAAATCCAATGAAGTGCAGTGCTAAACTTCTCAAAAATGGCACAGGCTACTAAGCATCTCATTAGGATAGCCTTATGAAAATAAAACTTGTTCCCAACCACCATACCTAATAACAGCCACTTTTTCTCCCATACCAGAAGTAGTCGAAACACATATTCAATATCCAACTTCATCAACCACTGATCCTTTAATCCCTGAATAACCAGCACCACATCATCCAAAGATGCATCACTCACCTAGCTATTCTCTACCAAAATAAAATCATTAATGGAGTTCCCTTTGGGAAAAGGCAAATGGTGAATCAACCAAAATTCACCTACAGACGTCTTAGGAACCAAACCTAATGGCAATTCCTAAGTGTCTGTAATGGAACATCTGCTGGGAGGGGGGCAGCATCCATGTGGACGCAGGTCAACAGCATCATCTGATGTTAACCAATGTGGCTGTAACCAGCCACACTCCTGTAGTGGCACTACTTCCTCTGCTCCATCAGCGATTGAGGTGTCCACCCACAGATGTGGTAGGCCATAGGGTCATGGTCCTTGGCATAACTGTGAAGAAAGTTTGTCCAGCAGACATCAGTTGTGTTTAAGTAACAGCAGCACATCTGACTATGGGCATGGATGTGCAAGTACAGCTCCTGTCAGAGACAATTCTCACAGTTGGGGGCAATGACAGTGAGCTGTTACCTGTACCATTCACAGCTCACACCTGTCTGATATACCAGGATGTAGAACTAGCACAGAGCTTGGCTGTGTTCTTGCAGACACTCACACACACATTTCACCTAGAGTGCCCATACAGACACTCACACACATAACAGCTACAAGGGTCATTCATTCTGTCTCAGTGGCCATTTGATAATTTATCCAAATTTCTGCCTGCCTGTCTTTCTTACTCACGTGCACTCACTACCTTTTGTGTAAGCCTAAGCCTCCTCACCCTCCCCGCAAAACAACACCCTTTCCAAATGATGATAACTGTGCCATATCCTTGATTCTATCTTTGGATTCAGGGATACTTAAGTGTTTTGACTGATGCCCAGAGTGCAGAGCTAACTGAGTGCTTGGTATATATTTATTTATTTATTTCAGTTTGATTACCGGGGAAGTCCACTGGGCCAAGAAGTACCCATTTTCAGTGGAGGCCCGGGGAGAAAAGCTCCAAAAACAGTACAATCAAGATTACATACAGTAATGGATGATAATACAATGTCACAAACAGTTAAGAATATGTGAAATGCAGTAGTAGGCAATACAGTAAGGATTACATAAAATACAATCATAAAAGTACAATGTCCAAGATGCAGAGTCTACAAAGAAAAAAAAGTTACTTTTTTTTTTTTTTTTTTTTTTTGCTACATATGAACAGTATTTACATACTTACAGTCAACTGAAAGTCAGCTATAACCATATAGGGGGAACATAGAATGAAATTAAGAGAGTATATAGTAGATTGGTGCTAGAGAATAGAGGTCAAGGTGGAGAAAGTTTCTAGAATTTATACTGGGTGAAAGCAAGGACATTTCCATTTGGAGGATAAGTGTAAGAAAAGATGGGTGTTTGTGATGCTCTTTTGAAATTTATACTGCTTTTTACAGGTTTTTATATTGTGTGTATATTTGATGTATGAGGCCTATTAGCTGATAGAGTACACATCTATTAACATAAGTCAGTGCTGTCACATATTGATGTCATTGCTGTAAAACTCACCCACCTTCTATTTCATTACATTAGCAAGTAACATTATGCAAGAATCTACTATTCATCTGTGCTCTTAGCCATTTATTTTTCTATTCCAGGTTCATCACTTACCTTAATAGTCCAACAGTTACAAGTGTTTTAATTCAGGGCTGACAACGTGTGATGTTAGCAGTACACAGCCATTATACAGGTAAGCAAAGATTGTGAGCATTGCCTGGCATCAATTTTACTGTATATATGTGCATAGGATGAAAGTTGTACCGCCTTAGGTGATGACCATGTGTGCTATCCATTGCTTTTAGTCCAGGGTGAGGGGATATTGTGCATGCCTACATCTACCTACAGCCACAGCGGCTGGTGGTTCACCCTCTGACTCCTCACCTGCATGTGGCTATGGTGACCTTCCAAGTGGTGTTGGGATGTGTGTCCCTTCCCCCTGGTTTTCCTGCCAAAGCTGTTTTCTCAGAATAATATTATGAAGGAAGGCAAAGAAACTGCAGCACAAGTACAGGGATTGTACTGCAGGCCTCCACAGATGTATCCAGGCATTAAAACCATGATTTCAGCAGCCCTAAATCATTCTCTATGATATTTCTGGTTTGAGCTTGTGCCTCATTATATTGTTCTTTGGTGTGTGTGTGTGTGTGTGTGTGTGTGTGTGTGTGTGTGTGTGTGTGTGTATGCATGTGTGCACATTTCTAATGGATGTTGTCAGCCATGGTTTGAATGCATACTCTGCATCACCCAATAAATGACCTTGTGGGATATCCATCCTAGTAAACCAATGAATGAAACACAAATAGTTCTATAGGTCTGTTTATAAGCATAGAAAAAGATTCATTAACTGATAATGGCTAGATACCCTCATACCTTATATATGTATATCTGTTTCAAAGTACTAACCCACATTCTTTTCTTAACTATCCTGTGTCATAAGCACGATTCCTAAATTTCCATCAGAAGGTGTGTGTATACGTATATGTATATATATATATATATATATATATATATATATATATATATATATATATATATATATATATATATATATATACATATATATATATATGTATATGTATATATCTATATGTATATGGGTCTACTGCTTTTGGTCGAATTATATTTGGTCGAAAATGATTTTAGGCTGTTCAGTTCACCGAAAATGCATTTCACTGAAAACCCATTTGGTCGAAAATGTAACATAGCCTCTGCCCCACTGCACCGCGACCCATAAGTGAGAATATAAAGTTAGGGGGGCATGGGGGGCACTGCTCCCACATTGGGGGTGTGGGGGCATAGCCCCACACATAATTGCAGTGTATTCACTATTATATACTTGTGTATCCATTAAAAATACTTTGAAACATATAACGTCAGTAAAAACTAGTTGCAAAATGTGGGAGGCTGTGCCCCCCACACCCCCCTAACTTTATATTCTCACTCCGGGGTCGCACTGCAATGGATCAGGGGTTATATTCCATTGCTGCCTGAAATTATTTTCAACCAAATGTAATATTGTAATATATATATATATATATATATATATATATATATATATATATATATATATATATGTCCTAAAGTATTGCAGCATTAAATCCTGTTTAAATAATGGTAGCCATGTCTAATGCCTTATATTTATCATATTAATCTCTGATTCTATATTGATTGTTTCTCCATTTGCTTTTTGGTCTGTGTATGATAATGTGCACTCAACCTGTATTCATCATATTTCCCTTTAACTTCAGCTTCGGATTTTCTGGTTTACAGATTATCAGCGTATTAGTTCCTCATTTATAAACTTGTGTCTGACATCTTCATTCGTTTACAATGCTACTCTGCAGTACCTTTCCTCGGTTTGGCTTTCATATATAGCTTGTTTTCAGGAATTACATCACCTTCATTCTTTTCAGATACCTGTGTTTTGGTGACTGCTGTTATTGTCTTGGTGTCATTTAACATTGCCCATTTGGCTGGCTTTAAATGGCATGTTTGTTAAAACACAATTAATGTATCCTCTCTAACAGGCATTTTTAATTGCGTGAATTGATAGTATCTTGTGCAAAACAGAGTAAAATTAATTCACTTTGTATATGTTTTGTTTCCTTCACAAACAGGACTTAAAATTGACTGTACCTGTTCAGTAAAATAAGTGTGATATTTTATCTACATTTTTTACAGTCTAATCAATATCCAACAAACTGGGTGTCTAGTAAAATCAGATACTTTAACATAGTTATTGTGCATGAAGAGCAATAAAGTTTGATGTGAAAAAGTAACAAAGGAACCTGTACTTTTAGAAAATATTTAGAAATGTTATTTGTACATAATCTTACAGGTATCAGAGTGACTCAATAAGGATAAAATATGCATTTCTAGTTTATATGCAAGACACAGGCACTGACACAAAATATTAGATTGCTAAATGAATGTCCGCTTCAGTAAACTTTTTTAAAATCAGTAAGATGAAGACAGTGAATGGAAAATCTTGACATTCTGATTACATCAGTAAACCTTTCTACACACACACACACACACACACACACACACACACACACACACACACACACACACACACACACACACACACACACACACACACACATCTTATAATAATACAAACAAATGGTTTTCAAATTAAATATGATACCAAAATATCCACAGGTTTCACGAATAGAGGTCATGTATTTCAAAACAGTTTCAAAATATACGTCCCACATGCATTCATACATTCCTTCTCACAATTGTTCATTGACTTATCTTAGAAATGTGAATTATTTATTTAAGTATAGATAACAATGGCGAATATGAGTGTAAGGTCAAGTGTCAGAAACAGTGTTACAGATGGTGTTCACATTACTCAAAGTGAACACTTAAGTACACCAAAGTGGAAATAATTTTATTTAAAACAGAGGTCAAAGAGGTTCTTCATTTCAAATAATTGAGGAGGATGCCAAAAATAGTCAGTGGTAATGACAGTAATATCAGACTGCCTAGAAAGGTGTGTTTTTATAATATAGATACAGGCATCAATTGAGTGTTTTTCTGCTTTTATGAGTGTTAATATCATTATTACAGCTTTGGGATCTGAATCTACTGGCGTAGAAATTATTATTTTTATTATTATTTATTTCTTTTTTAAGCTGCGGTGGTGCAGTGGTTAGTGTTGTCATCTCACAGCAAGAGGTTCTCCCATTCGATTCTTGGCTGGAGTGCCTTCTGTGCGGAGTCTGCATGTCCTCCCCGCGGTCGAGTGATGTTAAAGACATGCAGGCAGACCTCTCAACCAATCAGGGACAAATTTCAACAGAATCAGGGACAAGTGAAGAAAAAATTAGGGATAATCAGGGACACTTTTAAAATATTAGTGCTATTAACTTGAAACATTGACAGAATCAGAGCATATGAATTAATACACATTTTCTGAAGTAAAAGAAGTCTGTAACTCTTAATTATTGCCATTATTCATTAAGTGTAATTCACCACCTTTCCTCCAAAAGTCACTAGTTTTAGGACGGATTAAGAGGGACAGAGCTAATATTTGAGTTAAAATCAGGGATGTCCCTGAAAATCAGGGACAGTTGAGAGGTATGCATGCAGCTAGGTGCGAGTGTGAATGGGTGTGCCTTCGTTGAAGGTTGGGTGTTGGCCTGGCAACTCGGCACTGTAAAAATCCACTGCCAATCATGAGCAGACCGGAGTTCTGCTCTGGTGACCCCTAACTGGGAAAAGCCGAACGTCTTTTATTATTATTTATTTCTTTTTGAAAGTGGAGTTGAAATTTATTTTCATACTGCTGCCAAGGCTACAATAACTAAAAATTACTTTGTTCAGATTTTGCAGTAAATTACAGGTAGCTGCGGTTTTCGGCTAAAAGGGATGATTATGTCAGTTATGAATACAATGTTCTATGTAAAACTCCTATATTTTACCAACCAAAATTTTACTCTCTCTTTTTGCGTGAGAAAATTCTTCTGTAGATGAAGATATAATACTCCTGTAAATAGAGATTATAAAGATGGTAATTTATGTGAATCTTACTCTACAACACTCAGGTTTTTCTACTGTAATTTTCTCTTATTCTGTACATGCTTATTCTTTGTATCCTTGTATCCAATTTTATACTGTGTTTTTTTTTTTTTGTACATACTTATCGTTGTATTCATTGTATTCAATTTTTTATTGCAAACTGTAAATTTCTTGTACTGTGAAGCTTTTCTCCCCAGGCCTCCACTGAAAATGGGTTCTCTATGGCCCAGTGGACTTTCTATGTAAACAAAACACAAATAAATAAATACAATTGATATGAACTCTAATTATATGAAGAGTTTATATGAAGTTTGTATTTTTATTTGTCCAGAAAGCTCCAACTGCTTCTACAATGTGATGGCCATAGCCAGAGATGTCTCATAGTATTTGCTTAGAAGGGTGGGTAAGTGTTTATTGAGTTTATTGAAGCCATCTCTCAAGAATGAAGGTCTAAGCTCACTTTGAGTTGTTTAAGGAGAAGGGGATAAGTAATGCTTAATAGATAGTAAACTTACATGTCTGTTATGACAGTGTAGACACAGCTGATATGAGTGGCTTATCATTTTTATAATTCTTGTTGGTCAGCCTGCAGTCAGTTGGCAGGGTAGGGCATTGGAGATGCAAGTCCCAAAGAGAATGAAGCAAGATTAAATAATGCAGTAGTTATGGGATGACACTGTTGACCATTATGGCCCATATTCCAACTACCACAAAGAAAACATTTGGCATGGGAAATATGTTAATGTCTTTAAATTAGTTAGGGTTCAGCATATTTTAGACACTGAAGAGGTAGGGGCTATGGACTTAGCATCTGCTTGCTTTAGTTATCCTTTGAAAGAGACAACAAAATAAATGTAGAGTGTGTTATCTAGCATTAGAAGACAGAAAAGGCACATTGCGATTATAGGGAATAAAATCTAGTTTAAATGGAAGTCATACCATACTGATTTTCTAAGCTAGAGACATCAGAAAGTGCACAGGCTGAATGTTAAGTAGAATAAAGCTAGAATAAAGGGAAAAAGTGCTACTGAAGCCTGTGGCAGGTAGAAAATGATACTGCAGTACAGTACCAGTTTGCAAAGAGGCTTTTCTCTTGCAACTAGCTATAAATAATCCTGTTAATGATAGACCTCCTGCTCATGTAATTGTATATCATCGGAAACAGCAAACAGCTGTAAACAGTAACTTTTCTATAATGTTTCTGAAATGTATCACTGTCCTTGTGTTTTTTGCATCATTACTGTGTATCTGGCATTAATGTAACTGTTTCTCATATCAACTTTGCTTAAAAGCATACTCTTCATAACTGCATTAACTAACCTTGGTCCCGAGCCTATGTATTTAAGCGGAGTCAACTGTATATGGTGATAGTTATCAAGAAGGAACCACATTGAGACTTGCCATTATTGACTTACTTTCTAAAACTTCAGGAAGTTCAGCTTATCAGAGGTGGGTCAGCACCTCTTTGGTATCACTGGAAGTTTTGCAAGCCAAAGTTAATCAACAAGGCATTGATATGGGAGGAATCCCATGGCGATGCTTGCTTAGGGGTCATGATCATAGCAATGTCTTCAATAATAGTGGGCATTGATGGTGTGGGAATCAAGTCTAAGGCTTTCTAGCTTGCAATTCAGGCAAGTGTGTCTGGTCACCATGAAGATTCACCCATACCTGGTCTCATTGCAGAGGTGGACATCCAGCTGACAAGTCTGAGCCAAAGTGGGGACAAATGTGAGCCAATTAGACTCAAGGTTGAGATACAGAAGAAAGGATGTCACATTCTTGGAGCTCATACCCGCCTGTGTGTCTGTGAGGGAATACAGGAAGAATTTTGAAACAGAAACTCATTTTCTTTCACATAACCAGTCAGTGGTGAACATTTTAGTTAAGAAAGCTTCCAGATCAAGATGGCTGCAGCTCTTATTAAGAGCATTAGTTTTGCACAGTATCTGCACTGATCTGTCATTCTCTGCCACATGCATTCTTTGTAGTAATAATACTTTAGCTGATAGTCTTTCACAATTGTAGATCCCTAGGTTTTATCATCTATCCCTGTAGATTCAAGAGATCCTACTTCAATATCTGCAGACTGAGATAATTGAAAAAGGTAAGTAAATCTTTTACAGAGGAATTTGTGGGAGTCCAGTACTAAAAAAGCAAACAAGGCAGCTTTAAGGGCTTTTGCTTGTGTCACTTAGATTTAGCACCACAAGACAGGAGTTGGTCATCATGTCTTCTTGTTTGTTATTTAGTACCCACTGGTTGATGAAGGAAACTGCCAAGACAATGTATTTGGCAGCCATGAGTTTGCTTGCCAGATGTGTTAGCCTGTAAAATTTATTCTTAACACTGGATGACTGACTGGTTATTAGAATGCCAGGACAGAATAAATAGTTTGGCATGAGATTTCCAGCACCCTGTTTGGTGAAACCTATTACAGATCATATTGAAGGGTTTCCATGCAGTCGTTAGAGATTACCAGACATGCACTTTGTGCACCACTCTGTCAACCTTGCATTCCAGGTTGATGAAGGTTTGGTTTTCTTGAAAAGGAAGGTTGTATACATTGTTGATTATAAGGTTTTGGTATTAATTGCAAGGTCCAGGACTGACCAACACAGTTTGGGTCATAAGGTTTTACATTATGTAAGCTGTCTTATAACGTTATGGTAGAGAGGTTAGTATTTGTGTTTGAGTGGGGTACCTGTAATGCTTAAGGATCAAGACTGCTTAATGGGGAAGAATTTGGTCAGTCAAGGACTGTCCAGCCATGGATTACTCATTCCATTATTTTCAAATAGGAAAGCTTTGGCTCTAGGTAGGGAAAATCTGTTAGTTGACATAATCAAAAGGAGAGGTCAATGGTCCTCTATGGCATTTTTGACTTATGGTATGTAGTATTTCTACATGTTCATATTATTCATGCAGGCATATGTTTCTTGTTAATGTTGATCATTGGTTGTCTTCAAGTTCAAGGTGCATTTTAGTTTTGGGCCAGTCATTTGCCTGGTAAGCAGCAAACAGACCTGTGTGTCATATGTTCATAGTTATATACTAGGCTAACAATCAGTAAACCTTTATGAGGATAGCTGCAGAACCTAACGCAATCATGTCCCCATCTATCATGAATTTTTATTAAGAAGGGTTATGTTAGGAAGTTCCTGAAGGTTTTGTAGGGGGAGGGAAATGTTAGTTTGGACATAGTTACTGTCTGCCTTTGCTTCCAGAGACATGGGACCAGATCCGGAGTGAAGTAATGATTTCCCATTCATCGTTCAAGGTTGCACTTAAGTAGGGTTAGAGATTGGCTCTGCTTCACATGGATTTGGAGCCTATTCCAGAGCATGGGGGTCCTCTAAGACATATATTTCTTACCAACATGTCCTATTTATGTTGCAAGCATAATTCAAATCCTTGGATGTAGTGGTTATGATGTTATTCATTTTGTAAGTGTGAAAAGGTTCCACCAGAATTGAATCTGAGGATGCCTTGACTGCCAGGCATAAATCATCTCTCAGTAACCTGTAGGAGACTGAGGCCAGAGATAGGACTTTATTGTTATCCATATAAGACAATGTTTTTATCCCTGGTTTATCCTGGTCAGAAATCTTTGTAGGTATTGTAACTGTTGCATATATCTGGTAAGGTACATGCTGAAGGTTGCATTACACACAATGATGGGTCTGATAAGGGTCAAATAAAGTGGATATGGACTTTCTTGGACTTGAACGCCATACACTTATAAGTTGTGTGATGTCAAATACTTTTCTAACCATCTTGGCCTTGTGTTTCACAAAGCCCAGAATGCTAATTTCATATATTGTCAGATACCTACCAGCCCAACATGTACGGGTGTCTTATAGATGGAGTAATTACCTTGGATGGCAATTTGAAAAGGTGGCATCAGTATGGGACTTGACCCCAGCAGCTAGGGTATGATATGGAAGGATTTTGGAAGAATGCTGTTACCACTTGTTACTGACTTTGCAGCAGCTAGTTGAAGGAGTATGCCAGCGTCATTTTTCAGCAATATATATTGGGAGTAAAACATCAGTTTGGGACAGGAATGTGATATAAAAGAACTTGAGCAAGAGGGAGTGTATAAATATTTGGGAAGTGATGAAGGATCAACAATATCACATGAGCAAATGCAAATAAGACTTAGTAAGGAATACTTTAGAAGACTTAAATTAATCCTAAAAACAGTATTAACATCTAGGAACAAAATCCAGGCTATAAACCAATTTGCTCTTCCTGTCCTAACCTACAGTTTTGGAGTGACTGACTGGCCCCAAGACATGTTGGATAGATTAGATATGAAAACAAGAATGATGCTTCATGCTCACCAAATAATTTATAAAAGTCAGTGTGTACCAAGATTATATATTCCTCATTCCAAAGGAGGGATGGGCGTCTTGAAGTTGATTACATGTATAGATCTGCAATCGTGGGACTGCACACATATCTGCTGACCTCTCTGCTTAACCTAGCAGAAGCATATTGGCGTCAAACAGGAATGGAAATCAAACCAGAAGTAGAAATATCAGGCAGCAACTGAATGTGCCAAAAAACAAAAGAAAGAATATAAGGTGAAGGACCAGGCGAGAAGGCAAGACATGTGGAAAATGCATAAATATAGTTGCAAGTATAGAAATGTTCTGGAAGAATCTCGTGCTGATCAGGAACAAATGCAAGAATGGTTAATGAGAGTTACATTCAAATAAAGAGATGAAAGGTTAATATTGACATCCCAAGAAAGTGGGCTACATACATGTTGATTTACAAAGTCCATTGAACATGTGGGAGAAACAGACAAATGCAGGTTTTGTAAAACTGAAGTGGAAATAGTTTCACAACTTATTGCTGGTTGTGACATGCTAATGGCAGAAGGTCTGTATACTGAAAGGTATAATAATGTGGCAAAACTGTTGCACTGGAGATTGCGCAAACATTATGGTACTGAAGTGGATGAAAAACAATGGAAACCTGAGTCGCAAAGCATCATAGAAAATGATGAAGCCTACATCATATGGGATCACCCATTATCAACAGTTAAAAGATAGATTCTAGAAAATTGGATATAGTGGTCCAGGAAAAGAAGACCAAAGTAGCATTGATCATTGAAATCGCCACACCCTGTGACTAGTGTGTTGCATACTGAGAAATATAAAGTCATAAAATATCAGGATCTGCAGGCAGAAACGAAAGCAACTGGAAGAAAGCTACCCAGACATTTCCAATAGTAGGAGGAGCAATGGGTCTTATAAAAAAGAATCTATAATCGTATTTAGATATGTTACCAATCCTAGTAACCCTGTATGAATTGCGGAAGGAGTCATTACTGGGGACATTGCGGGTGCTGCAAAGAGCACTTTTGGCTAAAATCAAAGATTGAAATAATACTAATTTCATGAACTTTAATCATACTTTGACTTAGGAATGGGGTCCATTCCCATCATGGTATTAGAAGCTCAAAAGATTTGGAGAAATTAAAAAGGGAGTAATGATGTTGGTAAAGGTCCAAAAGCATTGTAGAACTTGGTTGTGATATAATTATACCCTAAGACAACAGTGATTTGATTGGACACTGTGTTCAGACTGAGATGGATAGGATGGGATTTGCTGTTCAACTCCCTTGGAAACAACATGCAGATTTATAAACCATCAGGTGGTCAGTACAGATTCAGATGTGCGTTTTCATTCCTTGTGAACTTGAGGTATGCAAAAAAGTCCTATTTAGTATGCAGTGGATAGAGTATATTGGCTGGGATTTATTTAATTTTCAAATAGTATCTTTTTTGCAGCATATATTCAGCTGAAGCTAGTTTAGAATACCACACAGTTTTCAATAGAAATGATGAATACGTTCACCTACATGTTCATTTAGTGAGTGGGGTGAGAAGAGTTGTAATGTATTCCTGCCTTATCTGCATAGGTTGTAGCATAAGCCTGGGGTTTTGGACTGGTTGTTGGACAACTCCTGTGCTCACTTAGATGTCATGGCCTGGAAAGAGGGAAGCACAGTCTACTTAGATTGGCAGTCTGCTAAACAATCATTGTGCAGGCTTACTCCACTCCACCTTCTTATCACCCTATCTCTTTCCTGGGCTGGTATATAAAGGTTCTTGAATGGCTGGAGGAGTGGTCAAGTATGCTGTGTTTGATTAGTTGGTCATGCTTTGCCAAGAGAGCAGTTATGATTTTTTCACTGTGCTTGTTTCTGGACAAGCCAATCATTGTGGTCTTTCAGGGCTTGGAGAGGTCCGTAAACTGTGGTCTCAGGGGTTAGTTATAACTGTTTTTATTAATGAATTATCTGTTGTTGATATTGATGTTGATAATTTCAGTTATGTATAAAGTATAAAAAAAAAATTAGCATTTAATAAACTGGTTGCAATAGATTCATTGTATCAATTGTGTTTTGTGGAAAGGGAAGTGGGGTCTGGGGACAAACTGAATTTGTTTGCTCCAAGGTTACTAATTGGTGCCAAGAAGTACAAACATGTAGTCAGGAATGCCTCCTGGTACTTATTTATTAGGAGTGGAGGTGTGTTTAGCTAGAAAAAGCAGAAAGGTTAATGAGATGCCACTAGTACTTCATGCACATATGTTAGGCAGTCACCACTCAGCCTTACCACCCCCCTTCAGTTCCCCTTTTCTTTGCTGGACCAGTATATAAATGTTCATTCATGACTGACTAAGCTAACATTCAACAGCTCTGTGCTTGATTAGTTGGTCATACTTTACCAAGAGGGCAATGGAGATATGCCACTCAGCTTGGGGCAAGAGAAGCCAACCACTGTAGATTGTGCAGTCTGTCATATTGCCCTACTAGGGCTACTGAATACACCGAGGCTGCAAGAGTTTATTAATAACTGTTATTATAAATTATTTGCTTCACTATTGATGTAGATGATTTCAGTTATGTATAAAGTATATTATGGCATCTAATAACCTGGTCACAATGATTTCATTGTGTTGACTTTGTTTTGTTGAATTGGTTGCATGAACTGGGGGAAATTATGTTTTTTATTTTTTTCATTTTTTAGCAATGATGAAGATGTGTTAACTAATGACTATGCTCCTCTTAGAAGAGACTGAATTGAAGTGGAAAATTAATTTATGCCTCCTTTCAAGAAGGAGGTTATAAAAAACATTTTCTTCCAGGGTTACTTTTGAGATGAAAAATGTTTTCTGGATAAAAGTAAAAATACAATAGTAGAGGTTAATTAAGCAGAATAAGCATGGAATTCTTTTATAAGTCATAATGAAAAATAACAGACTAATTGTAGATGGCTAAAAAGGGAAAGAATCTAGTTATACTTAGTTGTTAGAAACCTTTAGCTATGTGAGAGCACATTTTATTAGTAAAGAAATATCTGACAAATAAATTTATGATGCTGTTAAATATTTATAGTGGTGACCATTTAGTGTATTTCATTTATAATGACAATAACACTAAGCTTGTTTTAGGAATTACCAGTTTAGATTTCTTTCCATTATTATTTAACCCTTAAGATACATAAGTTATTGCCCTACTGTGCCTACCAATGTCAGTCTATTAGACATGTAGAATACATTATTAATATTTAATAAGAAAAATATGCAAACCACAGTAAAAAGCTGGCCCCGAACAAAATCACAAAACCAAGAAAAAAGAACAGTCCAAGTAACATAGACAAATCCAGTTTAAAAGCACACACAATGTTTAAGAAAAAAAATAGATAAGCACTTTTAAATATTAAGCTCTTCTTCTGATCTAAAATCACTAGCTACAAAGTAACCCTTTAAATAGAAACACACATTCCATTCAATAAAAAACTGTCCAATAAGAAAATGCAGGGAGTTTGTTAATGAAACAGTTGACATGAGTATAATGCAGGTCTTAAAGGTACAGTCCCATTAAGCCCAGGAGTCTTAGTCACTTGTAGCCTCACAATCCACTTCATCTCAGCCAGTTTAGTACTATGAGCAATGTAATGAATGGAATGTGTGTTTCTGTTTAAAGGGTTACTGTGTAGCTAGTGATTTTAAATCTGAAGAAGAACTCAATGCTTGGAAGTGTACATCTATTTTATTTTATTTATTAAACATTTTGTGTGCTTTTAAACTGGATTTGGCCATTAGTTGGATAATTCTTTTTTTTTTGACCTTATTAATATTTATCTGTTGAAAACAGAGGTATGTCATACATGGAGCAGAGTGACTACGCTTTCCAAATGGGAAAAATAAAGTTGTTAAGCACATCCCTAGCAAGACTCAGTCTTACAGTGCTTAGGCATACTTACAAGCTTTTTAAGCACATCTATGCACTGTAGGAACAGCTGATTAAAGAAGAAATATTTTTACCTTTCTATTTTAGACATTCCTCAGATCCATTATCAAAGCTAGTTTATAGAAATTATCAAGACAATTTATGTTTTATATGCCATAGGATGCATAGTTTTGTGTATTCATCCTGTTTATGTAGCCATAGTAGGGAATTGTAGTAATGAATGTTACATCATTATTTGAACCATTTTTCTTATTATTCATATCATCTAATGTCATGTCTAAACAATTCTTCTTAAGTGTCATTATTAGTGGCAATTAAAACAGCTATCAAGACTCTCAAAAACAGAACTTCTGCAAGACATGTTTATTAATCAATCAGTTTACTATTTTATGTCCATTGTACCTGAAACTTCATCAGAACTGATTAACAATACAAAACATGCATTAATCAGGCTTAAACAAAAATCAAGTGATTAACATCATACAATAAAGTAGAAAAAAACTAGTTCAAATCAAGATAAAATAAAATCTACATAGTTATTTTTTCATATCAATTATTTTAGATAACATTTAATATTGATGGTCTTGTTGAGATTTAGCAGTATGTCTGCCACTTTTAACAATTGTGTTTAAACATGTCATTTGATAGCGTTCTTACAGTTAAACCACAAAGAATCCATTACATAGTGAACATTTAGCTGCACACACTATCCCAAAGAGTTTACAAGGATAATGCCTATTAGTGCCAAAGCTAATAAGTATGAAAACAGCCAGCTATTAATGAATGTACATTGTTTACAATACTTAATATTGATAAATATCTTACCACTTGATTGTTATTGAGATTCTCATACAAGTATTTGTGTAAAAATCCTAAAAAAATAAAAATTTCAAATATTAATAAATAATAACTTGACCCCAATTATTTATACCTTGTTAGTGTTTCCTTGGTTAATTTTACAATTATCATGGAATATATATTTATATGTATATTACTGGTTGCCATGGAGACAACCCTACTGCTTTTGTATATAACATTATTTCTAGTATCAGTGTGTTTAAACAAACCTTTCCAGGAAATCATATAGTATCTCCCTTCTCTCCCATCCAAAAATCCCTTCACTAACCTGCCTAATAAATGTCTAGGATGGTCTATATCCATAAATAATGAAGTAAGAAAATCCATCTTTGACATAAGTTCTTCAATTAATCTCATGTAAGCTCCTTTGCACAAGAATATCAAGTCATCAATATATTAAAATATTTTTGGGGGTATGTAATAAAAATAATTTACAAATATATCCTCCCTCATATTCAGCCATAGTCAGGTTAGCAAAACTAGCAGTAAAGCGAGTGTCCATAGCAGTAGCAATCTCTTGAAGCAAAACTTATTCATTAAACGCCAACAATGACTAGCCAAACATAATTCTACAAGTTCAGCAATGTATACCATCAAATCGAAAGTTCTCAGGAGCTGTGAAATTTCTGCTTAAATCATACACATCTAATATCAGTGGTAAAGAAGCTCAGCATCCATTGCCATGCAATAAATATCAATATCTGTACTATATCTGTATCTGTGTCTATATCCACATATATATCTATATCTATACCAAAATTTGTATATGTATCTATATCTATATTCTGTCTACCAATCTGCCTATCTAAACCTAGATGTAAATTATGTTACAACTATTCTACACAGCACACCACACAAATTTATGTTTGCACAATACGTGCACACTATCAAAATGTTACCCAAGTGACTGTCCCCTCCACTCTATGCATTTTGACACATATACCCACAAAAAGAGTTTGACACATTCACATGCATCCTAACACAGGCACACACTCTCACACACAGACACACACTCTCATACACACACACACACACACACACACACACACACACACACACACACACACACACACACACACACACACACACACTGCTGCTTTTTGCAATGTCCATTTGTGGATGTATTATTTCACCAAATAAATGTTTTTGCTCTTTCAGAATGTAATTTATAAGTTATCTCAAGACTTCTACAACAGTTTGAAGGAATGGAGTTAAACTTTTAGAGCAGACGCTGATTGGAATCTTCTAAGTACTGTTCCTTTATTTTGCCAACTATTTTGGCAGAACCCTGTCACAAGGGAACACTATATCTGAATGCAAAGAAATATTGATTTTCATCTGAACTCTGGAAGGCCTGCAAGGCAAGAATCTGTGAGAATCATTTGCTTTCATTGCAGACTTATTTTTGGTATGACCTCCATTGTTTCTCGTTTAACTTTTTTTATTGTAAATAAGTATATGTCTCCAATAGAAAATATATCTGAAGTGAATGCTTTGTTGTAAGCAAACCAATAGACTTTCTAGCTATATCTACATGTATATATATCTAAATCTTCATACCTCTGTATACCTATCTACATCAAAATTATGTGCATATATGTATGTATACCTGTACCTATCTATTTGTATAGAGTGAAACACTTCCAACACCAAGGCTGAATGTATGGTACTGTGCTCACATTATGATTAACAATCCCTCCGCCAGCACCTTCTAAGAATATCACTTTATCAGAAAGCTGTCTTCTGTAGGGGACTCCATAACTGCTGTTATCAAGGGAACTAGAATATTTCACGTCAGTTCACTTCATGTGTTGAGCAGAGTGATATATACATCTTTGATAAATTATTACTAGTTCTTGTAGGTATTACATTAATTGCAGTCCTACTGTAGGATTTATGATATCTATAGCAATGACTATCTTATGAATGACAGGCATCTTTTGGTAAAACATTTTACAAAAGGCACAAACATATTGTTGATATAATAATTACTGTTTTCAACCTGAAATTATGAATTTACATAATTTTACCTCAGTAATTACTTGCTGTATAAATTTTTATATTTTAAATGAGCACATACCATGCTACTGAGTGTGATCACACTGGTTTCCTGCATACTTTAAGATAATGTCATAAACAAAGTACCTATTATATTGGCAAATGACCGACTTGGTGTAAAGATCATATTTTGAGCAAGACCTTTCTGCATAAACTGGATGTGGCAGTGCATTTCTTCTCAGCTGAATACCCTTCAAGAAGTTGTGAGACATTTCTGAAGATTCTGAAGATTCAGTGACAGGCCATGATTCTGGGCCTGGTTCAGAGTTAGGAGGGTGGCCTAATGGTTAAGGTGTTTGCTTTACAAACACAAGATGCATGGTTTGAGTCTCACATGGGATAATTGGCTAGGCTTAACATGACTCACAAGGGCAGTTAGCTTAGTACTAATCTATGAACCTATGAAGAAGTTGTGAGACAATTCTGAAGATTCAGTGACAGGCCATGATTCTGGTTTATGTAAAATGTGGAAAAACCATCCACTGTGTCCAATACAATTTGTAGAATATATTGCTATTGCTAGAGCCATTTTATTAAAAGGTTGTCCAGTTTCAAAATCACTGAATTTCTCTAGTACTTGAATGCTGAACTCATCTCTATATCAACTTTTGGAAGTAATAAAAAAAAATTATGTTATCAACAGTTTGTAATTTTTGGGCTGAGAGGCAAAAGGGAATTATATCTGAAGTATGCACACTTCCTTTGGGACTATAGCTTGACAGAGCCTGTCATTGTGATAGACTGGACAACACTGCCAAGTCTTGTTGCTGCAGCTAATCAAGCAATCAATGTTTCTCTGCACAAAGTCATGCTTTCTCTGCACAAAGTCATAGTTGTAAATAAGGTGCAGGTAGCCCCATAATACAATCATGTAATATGTTGTATGCAGTCATGTAATATGTTGGTGTGCTAATTGTATGGTATGGGTTTCTGGCCATAAGTTGTAGCATAATAGTAAATATCTTTTCTAGCCATACATCTGCTTTGCTAATAAAGAAATGAGGTCATAAATTCTTGATGTCCTACAGCAAGCATTACCCTACCAACAATGGTCCATATGAAGAGACAATTAAAGGCACAGAAGCAAGCTGATCCCCTGCTGTGATTTCCACGTTAAAAGTAGCAGATGCTAAAATGACACAGAAAAACTGATAACTTCTGAAACAGAAACTACTGTTTAATGATTCTATACAAATGAAGTAAGGCAATAGTGAAACTGTGAACCTGAGGCACTGTTTAATGAGTGATTAACAAAGTGATACTTGTGATTTGGCATCAGTGTAATACAGTGTTCATTTATTATCAGCAAGGTAAAACTCGGACGTCAATATGTACATAGCACAACATTCATTTCCGTTCAACAGCTGAACTGTTTAGAAATACTAAAACACTCAACCCTTTAAAATGAACATCTGTCCTTACTGTAAAGGGATATTTTTCCATACTTGCTTGCATCTGGTGTTCTTGATAATCACAAATTATGTTTATAAGTTATGAAACACTGAACACCCACCACTTCAGTGCCAGTATCACCATAAAAATTCATCTAAGTAGAGGGGCACCATTTCATACTGCATACTGTTCATAATTATCAAGGTTTTGTTTACACATAAACAATATGCTTTTACAGCACTGATATTGACTCTATTGTGGGGGGTATTAAAACTTTGTGAGTGGTTCGCAGTCTTGTTATAGTGTTTCATACTATCTGGTGGGATAATATCATAGTAATCAGCCCAGTCATCTCTCACTATAGTGGTGTTTGAAAAGCCATATTCTTTAATGATGGGCCGCAGAGTAGCAGCCACAATCTTGGAGAAAATAGTGATGCATCCTTACTTATTGCTGCATTCATAAATGGCCAGAACCTCTAAGTCAGTAATTCCACTGTCCTACCATTGTTGTATTTTACTCAGTAAAACAGACTTATATTAGCATGCAGTACTTGTCTGTAAGGTCTTCAACATGCAAAACATCCTACATGATCTTTGAAAGTGCTTATGTCCTTCATGAAGTGATTCCAGTCCACTGCACCACTAAGGGACATGCATAGTCAAAGTCAAAGTAAACTTTACGGTCGATCAGATATACACAGCACTGCATGCTAAACAGAATTGCATTGCTTTGGTCCCAGTGCAAGACATAACAATGAACACATAGTTTGAGTGACAGTAAGACTAATGTATATACAGTAATACTTAAAATATTAATAACACAATAAATTACCACAACTGGGCAGGAAGACATTAGACAATATTATACTAGTAGGTATTGCAAAGACTATGACTTCACATTGTGATTGCTTAGATATTGCAATTCATCAGCTGTAGTATGATATATATGATGTTCATATTGCATATGTGTGGAGTGGTGACTCACCCCTGACTATTGCATATTCAGGAAGTAATGGCATAAGAAAACAGGCAAACTACCAGTTATTGAAGCAAATTGCCAGAGTGAGTATTATAGCTAATACTCCACAGCAAGTGGCACATTGATCGGATTATATACTGTCATGCCTGGCATTCAAGTTCAGCAGCCTTATGGATAGAGGCATTATGGACAGGTGACAGCCTCTTTACTATATGCATAGTAAAGAGGCTGTCATGGTGATCCATGCTCTGTAGGCCAGATGGACATGACATATATCAGCTTGGTCAGAGGGATATGGCATTGCTGAAATTATTTTCTCTTGAGCAGTTGGATATTAGTGCATCACATCTTGTTGGTTGACTGTCGTGATACCACTGTGTCTCAAGCCATAATGTCATCGAATTGGCTCACCTCAGACATTCAGTGCTGGTCAAAAGAATGCTGATGCACTGCAGAAACTTTATGATAGTAGACACAGTCACAGACATGACTCCAGCAGATGATACACTGTCAATAGAAGATGACATGGTAACAGGTCAGGCAGGAAATGATTCCTGCAAGCAACAAGACAATGTCTGAGTTTTTTTTAATTAGTATATAATTGTAACTGTTACAATTTTCTCCTTGTTTCAAGTTCATACATGTATACCCTGTCATTAATTCGCATGATTCATATGGATTTCAGTGTAATTGAGTCTCACATAATTTTATTTACCATTACTCACCCTCTGACTGTACCCCTCCATTCTCCGGAAGGGCTAGGCCCATTAATTATGGGATGAATTTGTGTGCACCTATCCAATCATCCAGATTCTGTTTGAAGGATGATAGTGTATTGTACTGCTTAACCTGTTGAAGCAGTCTCTTCCAAAGATGGGGAAGGCACCATGGGATAAATCTGTATGTCTAATAATTTTACTTATCAGCTGGTGAAGTCTTTGGTTCTGTTATTTGATGCATTGCTAGATTTGTACAGATACAGTAGATCCAGGACAAATTGATTTATAATACCATGGAAGGTAAGCATCTCCTATCTAGATGTTATAGGATACTGAATAGGACAGTGCTTCTGGGCTGCCTTGGGTACTCAAGAGATATATGACCTTGATTGTCTTAGTTTGAAATGTCTGGGATCTTTCCACTTGTTTGATATGTCTATTAAGGTACATCCCAAAGAAAGTGTTGTACATAATAACTGGACTAATCATGCTGAATGCAATGGAAATATGACCCTTTGGGACTGGTATAATATTCCCCTGGGAATTAGATGCATTAAGTAGAATGATTTTCTGACCGCTGTTGTCATATAATGATTGAAAGAAAGGAAATTATTCACTCATGTCAGAGTCCTTGTCTGCTAAATGTAAGGATGTCACAATTTTTTTGCATTTAATTCCAGTCCATTTTCAGTAAACCTGGTATATTTGAATGTGACTTCTTGCTGAAGGGTTTTGGTATCAGAGGAATACTCAATAAGAAATCCCACATCTGTAAACCTGGTTAGCCAGAAGTCACAGTTCCCATTCTGGTGATCAGAAAAGTAGATGCCAAAAGGAGAGGTCAGAACACAGAGCCCTGGAGTCACCGATGATTATTATCATACTATTTAATGAGGCAGCTGTTACCCACATTGTGTGGGTTCTGTCTTTTTGCCAGTGTGCTATCCATCTTACAAGAGAAGCATCTATATTTAAACCATTTAGCTTGGTTATAATGTTTGCATGGGATAGTGTCAAACAATTTAGCTAGGTCAATAGATAACATGTGAACAGCATGGCCATTGGCAACAGCCAGTGTTAATGTCTTAAAGACGTTAACCAGAATTATTAAGCAGCACATTCCCTTAGCAATGCCAAACTGCTGATGGTAAAGTCTACTATGATTTTTGATGATAGTTTATGAGGTCAATTGTAATTTGTTACATGGCTACATTAATGAAATACATCAGATGGATGAGTCTACAATTTCTGGGGGGGGGTGGTAAGGCCACCCTTTTGTAGGGACATTTCCACAGTTGTGCATCAAAGCTAAGCAGCTTAAGAACTGGCACTGTGAAGGCATGTTTAGTACTATGTAATAAACATATCAGACTATTGTTATTCCCCCTATTTTTTTAGATTGCATCTCCAATACATGTTCTTCTGTGATAATAAAGGGTGAAAGGGATTTAAAGATCTGAGGACTTTGGATAAAAGTCTCAGAAGGAAATTTAACACTTAATTTTTTGCTAGTATATTGCCAATGCCTATTGTGAATGAATGAGAGTTTTAATTCTGAATGAGATTAAAGCAACATAATTTCCTAATATTGTTGAAGAAGGATTTAAAACTGTCTTTAGCATTGGATATGAACTTCACTTCAAGTGTCGCTTTAGTTGACCTACTATTAATTTTCAAGATTTGAGTAATATTTTTAAAACTATCCTTTATATGACTTGGTTTGAATCTTCTGTTTAAGTTGAAGTTTTTTCCCCTTTTGTTGCAAATGTTCCATTTCTATAGTGATGCATTTCAAGTAAGGGTTAACTCACTGTGGTTGGCTCTGTCTTTGAATCAGACTGCCAGTCATCAAACGCATGTCCAGAATTGCCCACACTGTGTTATAAGCAAAATGCTGGGCTTTAACCTGAACAGTCACTGACTTACCTAATTGATTCTTACAAACTAACTGTGGAAATTCTTGTTACTGTCTAGAATAGAAAACATCAAACAGATCCAAGAGACTGAATACTACTGTGGCATTTTGCTAAAGGTAGGGAGAAGCTGAGAAAGAGATTGGTCACATGCATTGATTACTGATGTGTTTATTAGGTTGATAATATATACATCTTAAAATCAATACTGAACAGTGGCACCACTGACAAAGTATACAAACTGGCTTTTGACTACTTCCCTTCATTAAGTTTTGATTAAGTGCTTATAATTGTTGTAAAGGTATGCTATGTACATAGGATAACACCAATAAGGTGTGCTTATGTCTACATCAAAGAATATATAACTAATGCTACTTTAAATGTTAATCATGTAACTATGAAAAATTGATGTATTGTGTAATCAGAAAGGAAGGGAAGCATTAAAAAGATGGAAGCAAACCATTAATAATCATGCATATTGCACCATTTAATAAAATCAAAATGTTGTGGTTGCTTTGTGACAAACTGATCAGGTGTATTCAGAGTATACATGAGCATTTGAATGAGTTTTTGAAGAAATGGCTGCATGAGACACTGCATGGACCAGAGACATTAAAAAAATGGCTAGCACCTGGTAATTTGTCACCTGCCTATTATTTAGCATCTACTTCAATTATAGGCATGACTTTTGTTTTATTTTCTTCCATGATCAGGTAGCTCACTGGAAATCAGTTCCTTGCAGAGAGATACAAAAATATTTTCACCCATACATAATAATAGTAGAGTGAAATCCTGCCTTAGCACCATTATACGTTTTACATTCATACTCTTTCCATCAAGTGAAATGCAGGTGTAAAGAACAGCATCTCATTATGACCAGTACTGTAGTTAATTAATGGTAGCAGATAGGATCATAGTTGGAAGATATCACTGCCCAGCAATTAAAAGTATTTTTTTATTAATCTTTAATACATAGCCATTTGATATAAAGTGGGTAATTCCATCAAGGAAAAATGTGCTGATTAGTACTATTATTCACAAACATTTACTTTTATTGCCATCTTCAAAGTATACTTTATGGCAGAATATTCCCATCTGTATTACCCTTTAATGAAAATTCTGGACAACAGTTCCTGTTTGGATAGCTATGGAGATCCATGTCTGCACGCATATTTCTTTCTTTTTTATAGTTTTAAAAATGTCCCCTGTATTACTAATGGATAGAGACAGCTCCCATGATTCATTCCATGCAGGGGTCCCCTCAAATTATCTATGATATGATCTCAGTTATTATCATTATAGGTAATATATAATTATTGACAATGGGATTGGAAAGGTTTTAATCCCTAATCAAATGGGATAGGTTAATTCAAGCACAAAAAGATATATTGGCTAGACATTAAATGGTCTTCAAGGGCACAAGGACAGCTAGTCTAATACTTACCAATGAACCTATGAATATATGGTGAAGCAATATATCTGCTCTTCAAATGGTGTTCTGTCTCAGATTCTTGTATTTATCAAGGCATCTTCCCTTTCTTCCTTCAAAAAGGGCTGAAGAAGCTTAAGCAGTTAATGACACAGTTTGAATGTTATGTTACAATCTAGCATTATTGATTGATTATAAGGATCTGTGATTTACGGGGACAGGAACAAAAATAATAAGAGACATCAGGGATGCTCTGTCAACTCGAGGATAGGTGAAAGATATGTTAGCGTGTGTGTGTGTGTGTGTGTGTGTGTGTGTGTGTGTGTGTGTGTGTGTGTGTATGTGTGTGTGTGTGTGAGAGAGAGAGAGAAAGAGACAGAGAGAGTGAGTGAGGGTAAAGTGCCTGTGCAGTAGTTATGGAGGATTCAGATACATGCACATTAGCCAGGAATTAATTATTTCCTCATTACAGCTGACATGTCTCTGAAATGCAATTTCCTGCATTGAGAAAATAATCTATTTTGTCCACAAACATTACTGTTAGGAGTGATATTCTTTCTAAATCCCAGGGGGAAGTTTTTTTTTTTTTTTTTTTAGTTTGGATGTTAAAATAATTTTTTATATAATGCGGTTCAAGTTGAGCAGTTCCTTTAGTAAGCATAATCCCAATAGCTATCTTTGTTATAACATTTATAGTTTTTAATAATTGTGTATATATATATATATATATATATATATATATATATATATATATATATATATATATATGTATATACACAGTAGAGGGTCAATTATCCGAACATTGGTTATTCAAAACGTCAGTTATCTGAACCAGCCTTCAAATGTTTTCGAGTAGAAAATATCATAAAGTCTGAATATGTAAACATTATATTATTCTCTTGAGCATGTTTTTTGAGGTTGTAGCCAGCTCGTGTGTGAAAAATATTCTTTATTGTCGATTGAAATCGCTGAATGGTTGAAAAGTGTATTCCTGCATGCTGAAAAAAACAGATTTTAGAAGTTTTTATCCTCTTCAATTATATGTTTGATTATCCAAACAGTTTGATTATTTAAAGTACCCTAGTTCCCAATTATTCTGGATAATCGACTCTACTGTGTGTGTGTGTGTGTGTGTGTGTGTGTGTGTGTGTGTGTGTGTATTGGATAAATATTATGCATCCATTTTGCCATTTGTGTCAGGATTGTTTAGAATGTCAAAAATGGGTGGATATTGTTTTCTAATTATACTTAATACTGTCACCTTTACAAATTACAAAAAATGTTTATTGCTTTGGACAATAAGCCAATATTCCATATCCAGATCATACTTACCTATTAAGCAGTCTGTGTAAATCACTTGTCTTTCTTAATATTTGATTCCAAAATATCAAATCCCAAATTTTAAGTTTACCATTTTTTGAAAATACATACTACATTGTGGTATAAATGCTACAGGACATAATATGAAACTCTATCCTTTTATCTCAATGTATTTATTCATATAAAATTTGACAGTTTTAATGTGTTGTTTATGTAAGTAGAATATGCTACACTATTTCTGTTTATAAATAAATATTACTTAACAGCTACTGCATAATAATATTATTTAAGCCCTGGGATTCAGTAAACTTCCATGCAGGAATAGTTTATTCCTGCACGGAAGGTACCGTTCCCATGCAGCACAACAGCACATCATGCATATTCATGAAGGCATGCTGCCGTGCTGCAAAATGGAAATGGTTCTGTGTATGAGTGCAGGGTGTGTGTGTGAGAGCAGTGCTCTCACAATACACACACCCCCTGCACACTAGAATTGCCGTATGGCAACTTAAAATGAGTGAGAATGCTCGTATCACCCCCCCAACCCATCAGGGTAAGAAATCTGGACAAAGCCATAAGGGACAACCATCCCTACAAAGGCAGAAAGTGGACAGAATAACAGGTTTAGCATAAGCATTATTATTCAGAAGGGTGCAAAGCACATAGCATACACCTTCAAATCCATCAGAGTAAGGAATCTGGGCAAAGTCGTAAGGGACAATCGTCCCTACAAAGCCATAAAGTTGATAAAATAACAGGTTTAGCATAAGCATGAATTTTCGGCAGAGTATGAAGCATATAGTGCACACCTCCCAACCCATCAGAGTAAGGAATCTAAACAAAGCCATAAGGGACAATCGTCCCTACAAAGCCAGAAAGTTGATAGAATAACAGGTTCAGCATTAGCATGGATATTATGAAGGGTATGGAGTAAAATACACAACAAATACATTTTTTTCCACATATTCAATAAAGTTTAAGCGTAGCTGTGCGGGTGTGCCAGTTGCTTAGCTATGATTAGCCCACCAGAAATGGCAGGATAATTTAAAAAGCAATAGACATCCAGCATAAGCATAAGTGCAATAGTATAGTGGTTAGAAAGTACATCTGGCATGTAGTTATTGATGGTTTGAGCCTCACCAAAGTCATTTCCATTTTGTATGTATAAACATTACAATTTAGATTTATATGTATATTTATATAGGAAGTAACTTATTTTTCTCAACCAGAGTAGTGTATTAGGCCCAGATGTGAGGTTTCAGTGTAATAAAGTAGTGAAACCCCCATATAAACAAAAGTGTCCCATACAGTATAACCACACAAGAATAAATTAATCACAGCATATTGCAGGATGTCATGGAAGGTAAATAAATCTATATTATGTAATGAATGATGAATCAATCCCATACAGGTTGTAGTCTAATCTAATAAAACATAAGCAATATTAAGTATTGCACAGCTGTGCTGACTGGGTATAAGCATTGTGTACGTATGAATACTAAGTAATGAATAAGCCAGCTACGTGGATTTGCCCATTGGTAAGCAATGCTTAACCTGCCCCTTTAAGCAGTGCCAACCTTAGCTAAGTAGGTTTGCTCATAGCTCAGCTTAGCTCAGCATTTTCAAAACTGTCCAATCATGGCAAAGGGCAGGAAATCATCCATATTTAAACCCCATAGGCGGGAATTAAGCTCATAACTGTTTGTAGCTCTCCACTGTAGGCAGCATGGCAGGTGTTGGATAGGGCATGCATTTTCAGGCACAGCTCTGGGGCATACATTAGTCCAAGGTCATGGTAGGACTCTTGGTAAAAAACAATGATGTGAGATTGCTGCAGGACCAGTACTAGGGCTCCCACTATAAAGCAGAAGCCTGGGAAAGTCTTGCTCATGATCTCACCAGTGCCACTGGTATCCCAAAGACTGGTTAGCAGGTCTGGCACCACTATGCCAACTTGAAACAGAGGAAGAGGGAGCTCTTGAAACAGTGGGTCCAAGAAGCAAGAGAGAGGGGAGATGTCACAACAGTGTGTAAGTATTCATAGCAATAAATGTTTACCAAAGTCTAGCCTGTGTATGTGATGGATAGGTATGCATAAATGTTTCTCTGTTTTATTACAGCTCCAGCTGAGTAGGCTGTGAACTAGGAAGCCCATGCCAGCAGGTTGCAAAGGCTGCGTCGCGAGGCTGGTGAGTAACAATCCTGATTGTAGTAGTCATACCAAATAAATATAAAGGAGTAAAATGTCACCTGGCAGTATAAAAAAATGTGTATGGTTTGTACTGAATATACCAGACAATAGACTAGTAATAGTCCAAGATAGGTCATATTTAAAAAAAGTGCAACTGCCTGGCAATAAAGTTCTAAATCCTGGACTGGTTGTGTTTACTCTGGCATTGTATGACCTGACATGTTGCATTCACCAAGATCTGATATCTGAATAGTATTGTGTTAACCACTGTTTCCCACACTGCTACATAAAACATATGTCTAAAATGTCTGTATAAGAATGTTGTGATTACAAGGTCAGATTGTACAACCAAGAGAGACATAGACAGAAAACATGGAAGAAAGGAATTGCAGTTTCTCAATAGCTCACTCTGAGGATATGCAAATTGTTGTATGTTTAGCAGATGCAGCCATGGTTTGAATCCTGGGAGTGGTGGTAAGCTGTATGCATAATTTTAACTAAGATTTTTGGAATATGCGTAGAAACAGTCAGGTAGTGTTAACAAACATTCCCCCCACAGGTCTTCCAGGTAAGAGAAGTAGAAAGTAGCTATAAGACGGTTGAATTATACACTGGTTACAAACATACCACTGGCCAAACCAAGGCCATAGGTTATTGTAATAATACCTGTAGAGTAAATATTAGAGCAATGATCATTAAAGTTTTGAGTACTTCAAGGAAATGCAAGTTGTTAATTGACAACCCCACCCACCATATCTGCAACAATAATCTAAACACACAAATCAATAGGTATGTTTTACACCAAACCTACTGTTGGGACATATGTCCTATTTAACAAATATTGACATGTGTTTCTATTAATATTCCATGTTGAAATACTATCATTGGTGGCCTGTTGCTATCACTGTAACTTGCATGCCATTGTAATGGCCACTGTGGTTCCATATATACATGTGTTCTGTTTGCTATGCAACTGTTCAAAATCTGTTGCTTTGGGATAATGGGAATATCTATGCATGCTGTTATAACTAATCCTGGATTATGTTGACTATTGCTAACCCACATATGTTCTAAAACTGCAACACCACAGCACGTTTGGGAAGGCCGGCCCCATCGGACCCACCTCTCCCACTTCATCTCGCCATGGCACTGGACCACAGCACATCTGGGACCTACCCTAGGACCTCCTCGTCCGCTGGTCCTGCACCAACTTCAGGTGGAACTGCCTCAGGGGATGGGGTTCGTCCCCCCCAGGAGTGGGCGTGGACAGGATACTGTCACTCAAAGCCATGTCTGGAGATTGGTGTGTAGCAAGCTCTGAAAGGAGTCTGGAGATATGCTATGCAATTAGCGGGTCAGCCTGCCCCTCCTGCTCATCCCCCAGTACAGCCACCTTCGGGGCCATTAAGGTGCAGTTGTGACTGCCCATGGCTGGGGATCTCAGTCCCACTGTTTCCATTTGGTGGCTCATGGGCTTCTGATTTCCAAACACCCCTCCCTGTCCAAGGTGTCTTGTCTGTCTTCCTACGCAACCTACTTCCACAAATGTATCTATTATCCTTCCCCAACATCCCACTCTCACCTTAAAAAAAGGGCAATCTGTTCCCCCCAAAAAATTTCACCCCATACATAGCTGTCCTTTTCACACACATGTCCACTGGACACATGTAATCTGGTCGAATTGGCTTCACAACACATTACTGTTGTCCTCACCCCTCTTTCAGGGGTTTGAGTGTCCAAATATACCTCCAAATTCAGTATATATGCACAGCTGTTGCTGTAGAAGAAATGGACAGCTATGGACATTCCCTTCACCTGTCCTGCACATCCCTAGCTACTTTCCCTATTGTCTTTCCCTCTGTGTGCCCCCTTTTTCGCCACTTTCCTATCACCGCTTTTTTTCTTTTCTTTTAAAAAAAATAGCATGGAGGTAAGCAGGAGTAAGCACTTTTAAGCAGTAATAAGTGGGATTAAGCCTGTTTGTGTGGCACTAAACAATGCCTACACAGATTAAGCACTTTTGAGGCTAACTGTCTGTAAGCATATTTAACCAGAAGTTAGCATTGCTTACCATTGTGCAAACCTGCTTATAACTGCTTAAAAGTGCCTTACTCACTCTGTATCCAACAGCCCATGTTCTGCCCAGCAATAAAATAATCAACCCTTGAAAGCCTTGAACCCAGAACCCTTTACACTGTAGCCACAGCAAGTTACCACTAAGCCATCTGAGCTATAAAAATGGCTGCTGTTTTCTCAAATATATCAGCACAGTCATTCAACAGTAGGGAAAATGTATTTATATATGTATATGCACATAGATATATATGTATGTATGTAGTGCATTCAGACATTGGATCCACACTCTGAACCTCTTACTGCAACAAATCTGACAAAAGGATCTGTAAATGGGGGTGAAGGGGCTCAAACTAGGGACCTCTTGTAATTATTGCCCTTATCCCATCATCCACAGCTGAACTGTTCTGCCTTGCAACAGCATAAAAGGCCTGCCAAGTCCTGGACCCAGGGCATTGTATAGTATGATCAGACCAATGTACTATTACACCATCTGAGCACTACAATATAGTTGTGACATCCCATACATATGTTAGTACAGTCATCCAACAACAGGGAAAGGAGTCTGTAGAATCAGTCAGGTAGTCTATATATGCATGTATATATGTATGGAGATGCATATATGTGAACAAATATATACAAGATACATATAGCAATATATATATATATATATATATATATATATATATATATATATATATATATATATATATATATATATATATATATATATGTATATACATACAGAGAGAGAGAGAGCGATACATCCACATTCATTTCCACATATATGCATACATACATATATAGAGAAATGTTAATAGATACATACATACATATATATATATATATATATATATATATATATATATATAGATATATATATATATGTGTGTGTGTATACATAAATATACATAAATATATGACAGCTACAAAGACATGCAATCAGAGGGTCATGCTGCTGCACACTAGAATTCTAAATCTGGAAACTCACTCACTGGAAGTATTCCTTAAAATTGGGAACAATGACATCTGTGATGTAACAGAGACCTGGATAAAGGCAGCAGGGAGCACCCCTACAGTACCAGCCTGTAAGTATTTCCACAGCTTTTGGCTGCAGAACGTGGACTGAAGTTCCAAAGGTGGTGGTATTTTCATATTCATAAAGGATGCACACATCTTCAGAGTGGTAGACCAACATTAAGCATTACAGTTCCTGCAGGCATAGTCGACATTGGGTAAGACAGTGGTTCAGGTTGTAGCCTGTGATAGGTCCCCATACATTTCCCAAGACTCACACTCCATGTCCATAAACACCCTGGGGAATATTAGTGTCCAGCCTAACACTCTCATGCTGGTTGACTTCACCTATCCCTCCATTAAGTGGGAAAGCCACTAATGTACCAATGCACATGCCCATCACATTGACCTGGTCCTTCCTAACATGGGTGACTGTTGCTCTACACCAATAGTCAACACCTCACGTGTTATAGCTGAACACAAAGTAATCACCTTTGGAAATCTACAGCCATCCTACCCCCACTGCACAGGTAACCACCATGAAAGGCCTTTCCAAAGCTAACTATGGCCTCATAAAAGCAGAGGTGGCTAACCTCACATCAGCCATGCAAATGAAGACTGGTTGCATGACAGCTGAATCAAACAACAATGAACTATGAACACATACACAAATGCATGGGTACCGCCTTACCCAATACTATCAGGACCTTCAATTCCAAAAAATGGAAGCTGATTTGGTGGTCCCCTGCCATACATAAACTGTAGAACAGAAGGAGAGAACCGATGTGGAATAAGGCAAAGTCCCAAGACAGGAAATAAACCCTTATCAGCCTCAATGAATAGTTGAGATCCCTCATCAAATACTACAAAGTTAACTGTCAGAACAGACTTGGAGCACATAGTGAAGACAACCACAAGGCCTCATACAGTTATATAAAGAATCTCCATGGCAACACCAAGAATTGTTCTGAGCAACTAGACAATGTTACCTCCCAGACTGAGCCAACAAATAATGCCAATATACTGGCTGGCATCTTGAGTGCAAACAGTACCCCTCACACCCCCCAAAGGACCAGTCACAATACCAGTACACCGCTAGGGACCCAGTATTACTGCAGCACAGGTTACAACACAATTGTCTGAGGCCAAGAATACAGCCTCTATGGGAACTGAGAATATCCCTGGTTGTGCTCTACATGAACTACAGAATGACCTGGCACCTTACCTGTGTGCCCTGTTCAAGCACAGCCTCATTTCATGCTTTGTCCCTACTGAATTGTGCACTGCTACAGTCACCCCTCCCCACAAACGAGGTGTAATTACAGACCCTGGGAAATACCACCCCAACTGCCGGACAAGTCTATCTGAAGCTATGGAATGCATCATCATGCACCTAATAAACAAGGATGTGGGAATCTGCAGACTCAGGATCCCACACAGTTTACCTTTGAGAAGGGTAGGTCATACCTGCTCATTCATCTGGTCAACCTCTTGCCGTCAGTCACCTGAGCTGTGGATGAAGGCAAGGTGACACATAAAGCCTACATTGATCTTGCCAAAGCCTTTGATAACATTCCCCACTCACTAAGCTAAGCATCAACCTCTATATCACTAGGCGGGAACAAAGGCATAGACACAGGGGTAGATTGGACATACTGCTGCCATACATTGAGAGTTGCAGATGTCACTGGGTTTGTTGTAACATCCTTTATGAGGAATATGCTGTTGGTAATACCAATAGATATGAGTATTTACTGACTGCATTCCCCAGACTTCACAGCTGATTTACCAAGGACACTGACTGTCTGGTGAACACACAAAACAGGACAAGCAGACATGTGGCCAGTCTGTGGACAGCATGCCAGTGGAGAGGTATGTCAGAGACATAGCACTGTGAGTCGTGACATCACACACTAAATGCATGTCCACACAAACCCCGTCAATCTATCAATCCACCATGTATATAGCAGCACTGATGGCATAGAATCTAATCACAAATCTGGGGATATGTCCCCCATGTTGGTTGTCTGTCTCCACCACATGTCCTGTCTTGTGATGTATTGCGACCCACCGTATGTGAATCTGTAGGCCACCACCTCTGTAATGTCTCTCACACAGGCAAGAAAATGGGGCAAAGCCTACATGAAGGAATGTCCCATATGTCGGAACTAGCAGCAGTGTCCAGGTGCACAGCACAATACAGTGTGGGCACCTACATAGTGGTATGGCTGTAACAATACCTGACATCTGCACATCTGTACAGAAGACAGACTGAAAGTAGATAGCCAACAGGTTATGCATTAGGATGAATGTATTGAAAGATACATGTCTGAAACTGAAAGGTATTCCATTACTACATGACAGCAGTCCTCAATGACATGTCCAAAGAACATAGTAGTCAACAGTTAATATCAACATATCCGATCAATAGCCAATAGGAGATACATATAAACATACAGCTCAAACACCTAGAATAAAATACTCAGTACTCAGAGTCCAGCTTTACATATAGGGGTGTGTGGTTCCAGTACTACAATCTGCAATCTAGTCTTACTTGAAAAAGCACTGTTAAAAGTACTAAAACAATGATACCATATACATTAAACTTTCTGTCAACCAGTGCACTATAGCTGGTGTAACATGCAAGTGTGACTGCATACAACTTGGGATACTACCCATGTATGAAACAAATCCGAAGAGAACAGATTGTGGTACTACCCATGTATATACAGGTGTCCCATACAGTATACTCACACCCCTTGCTACTGTAATGACAGCACATAGAAGCATATTATGTACAGGGAATTAAATACATTTATTAAAGATGTCATTACAGTGCCATTATCTTCAGACTGGAATGTGATCACTGATTACCAGGGCTAAGCTATGCTTAACAGGTGTAACCATTGCTATCATGTAAATGCTACGCAGATTTGTGCACTGGTAAGCGAACCCTACATGGTGTAAGCACCTATTCATTTAACCATACATTAGCACCACTTACCATTGGGCAAACCCACACAAACCCACTCAAAGCTGCTCAAAACTGCCTTAACGACTCTGGATCCAACAGCCCTTGTTCTGCCTAGCAACAATAGATGGGGATTGAAGCCATCAGGTAATGACAAACACTTGAGTTTAAGACTCCACATCCTTAAGAATATTCACTGTAATGCTAAGTGTATCATTCTATGAACTTCCTATGTTTGTAGCAGGTATATTTAAAGTCTGTCCCTATTTGTCCCCCCATCATTTTAGGCATAGTCCATATGTGATGTTCTGAGAAGTTGTGAATTGGGAACACAGCTCAGGAGCCTGAATCACCTGGGAAAGAACAGCTCATATATGATAACTGCAGGGGTGTCTGTCAAACAGTTGTGACTGTGCCACTGCTAGGCCAGTTAATGGGATGTTTTCCATATCCATGTTACCTGTGATTATGAGTATGACACATGTTTGCCTTGTAAAGCTTAGACACCTATAGAGTGTGTGTGTGCATAGTGCAGTACTGTTGCAGATGTGTGTTGAACTGCATGTGACATATTGACTTAATAACATTCAACTGTACAGTGTTTTTCTGGACAATAGTCACATTTGTGACTAATATCTGTAGTCACATACACATATACCTCTGTTTTTGTCAGCCAAATCATTGGCAGGTCTGTGAGAAATAGCATTGTAACATAATAGCGTACTTATGACTGTTGGACATCTTCCAGGTTTTCACAGTGATGTCAAACGCTACTGTGCAATTAAAATACTAATGTATGATGCAGCTATATTAATACAGTATCAATACTGATGTCCCTTTTGACACCCATTTATGTGTGCCATAGTCCAGACATACTGCTGTAACAGGTTGAGAAGTATGATTGACCAGCAAGACTATAAATACAGTGTGCCATACTTACATTCAATAAAAATGTATACCTGGTATCCCCTGAGCACATATATGTACGCATATATTCAGCTGGAAGGCACAACACTAATCACATGTTTCAAGCAGTCAGGTACATCAGTTGTGCAAGTTGCATGTGTGTGTTATACCAGCATCAGTGCATACAACATATATATATGTGTACAGCTACAGGGGGTTACATTGCCCTGACACTGATGTGGGTACTGGAGTAGGCATGATTATCAGAGAAGTGTCCACCTGTGTTATGAGCCTCTAACCATGCCTACCACTACCATCTAAATCAACACCTATATACAATGGATATCACAAGTGCACATACCCCTGTTGGGATGCCATGTTTGTGTGCTGTATGACAATCAGACCACAGAAGATCATTTCATAATGTTTCTCATCTTGAATGTGACGCCTAACCTGTCCAATTCTATTGCAATACAATCAAAGGTGTTTCTAGGAAGTTGAGCAACTATTGCCAAGTGAAGATGTGCCATGATGTTAAAGTCCAGACCAAGACAGATGAATGCTGTAGCCATCTCAACAGATGCATACACAAGTTTAAGGGTGTGCACACTCATTCAACTGGCTTATTGTACTGAGTATTATTTCCATATGTTTTCACAGACCAGATTGTTATGTTTTCAATTGAATTGTACAGGCTATAGGTCACACTACAGGTGGGAATTGTTATGAGGCAACAGGCTGTTATCTGGCAGAACAAGCTCTCCACCATATTACCTACCACCTTAGGAGTCCCACAAGGCTCCATACTTGGGCCCCTTCTCTTTTCCATCTTTATTAACAACCTACATACTGTCATCCCTAACGTTAACTGCATCCAGTATGCTGAAGACTCCACCCTGATTTGTTCAGCTACATCTACTGTAGACCTGAAGTATGCAAACAAGTCCGCCTTTAATATCATAGAAAATTGGCTCTCTGAATGTCGTTTGTTGCTAAACCCAAAAAAATGCTGCTATTCTCACCCACACAAAGGTATACTACCTTTACCTTCACCATAAAAGCAAAAGATGGGACAATTATCTCCCCTGAACCTTCCACAAAACTTCTGGGTGCCATTATTGATAAAAACCTAAAATTTGACCTACATGTCAATCAAGTGATTAAGACTATCAATAAAAAACTTGGGTCACTATATAGAATAAAAGCCTTCTTAACACCTCCCGCTAAGAATGCCATTGCCCACTCACATCTACTCTCAACCCTTCTATATGCTCCCCCCCCCTTCTCTCCAATGTAAATAAGTCAGTTCTTAAAAGACTATCTACCTGTTACAATCACATAGCCAGGTTTGCCACTGGCCTGGCTTTTAGAACACACCACTGCATAAACCTTTTACAACTGGACTGGCTTGAACTTCCCAGTCTTATCCAGTTCAACCTTCTGGTCATGGCCAAAAAAATACTTCTAAAGCCTGATAATACACCTGCCCTTAAAAATATTATCACCCCATATAGCAACTCAAGACAACTAAGATCCACAAATAAACTACTAATTCAAACCATCAAAACCAGTAATGCAGCTGGTGACTTCCTCTTTACTAACACTGTTGGCAGAATCTGGAACCTACTACCAGCTAAAATTACATTGCTCCCTTCTCTAACTGAATTCAAAACCAAACTTAAACAACATCTGGCTCTAAACTGGCTTTGCCACTGTAACAAGCCTGGCTAACTCAAACTTCATATTAAGATTATTTGCTTAGTCAGTTCACTGTTACCCATCTCTCTCTCTTTTACCTCACCCAAGGGCTAACTCTTAAACCTGTGACATTGTTTTTATCTTTGTAAATATCAGAAATGTATAGTATCTGCTTTATTATTAGTTAATCTCTTTGTTGTTTGTCTTGGAGCTTTTCTCCCCGGGCCTCCGCTGAAAATGGATATGATTCCAGTCGGACTATCCCGGTCAACAAATGTAAAATAAAATAAAATAAATAAATAAAAATAAAAATGAAATGAGTTATTGTCATGTTATGTTCCAGTTGCACAAATACCAGGCAGTGTATCAGCGGTGTGTAGCCTTTATATCCACTGTAGCTATATGGACATAGCAGTACCTGACCTGTATATCCAGTCTCCACAAAGGTAGAGTAATCTCCTTTGGTGGACAGCAGCAATACACAAACCACATAATAGGTTGCTACATTGGCTGCACAGGGATGGGGTCTGTACAGATCCCCGTCGGCACTTTCTGCCGAAGCAGAAATCACCAAACATACATAACTGAAAGTGCTGTTCACCAAAGCAGCACTTTCGGTTCAGTATGCTGGTTGTGCAGGTCGCACTACGGTGCAGTTAAGGGAGAATTCCCTTTTCCCCACTGAAGTGCGACCACGGAGTGAAAATATAAAAGTAGGGGGTTGTGTGGGGGCACAGCTCACCACACAGGGGGTGCAGGGGGGCTTATCCCCTGGCATAAAAGAAGATTTATTGGGGTTTTTTTTAACGCACTTTAACGAAAGTGCTTTTTTCAGTCAAATCGCTTTCATTAAAGTTTGTTCGGTTATTGTGGATTTGGACTACTGAACTTTCGTTCAATAGTCCTAGATCCACAGGGACACATAGGTGCAGGTAACAACTTTGAAGCAAGTCCACCTCTATCTGAGGAAGTAGGTAAGTTCACAGATGATGTCCTGTAAGGCTGACTATGACTATGAATCGGACATATCCACACCACCAAGGACAATTGCAACAGTGTCTCCACATATGTTATAAGTCTCAGATGAAACAACAAAATTCACCCTGTAGTGGGGGTAAAGAACACCTCATACACACATGCCATGGATATAGGCAACCTGCATCACACAGGTTAGGTGGGAACATCACCACCCTGTCCACCCCAGTCATACATGGAAATATGCACATCAACCACACTCATCCCCACAGCAATGGTGAGCATGTACATATTGCCTACTGATGGCAACAATAGCATATCTCCATGGGGCATAATAACATCAGTGTCTGCCTCCTACATGAACTCAGGCATGTGCTCTGAGCTCCAACACACTCCACAAATGCAGGCCTGACACCATACACACACCATCCACATGGAAGATGACCACTGTTAACCCTCTACACAGAAATGAATGGAGAATAGAGTATTATGCAATCAAGTGTCCAACATTGGGGGGAATAAGATAGCTCAGGGACAGGTGTGTAATGCAAGCTGCTATAGCCATGATAGCTTGGAGATTTCCGGGTTAGTCTGGATTATTTGCAAGCAATAGCCATTGTTGATGTGCATTCTGACAACCATATGAAGTCCTGTGACCTTTTCTTGTTCATGTCTTCTAATAACATGCAGAGTGCTCGCCTACCAGCCTTCTCTGTTGGGGAAACAGACATTGTCACCCAATATGTGATTGGACATTATGCCCTGTCATGTGGACGGAAAGCAGAAGATGTGCGGGTGAGGACTGACCTGTGGAACAGTGTGGTGAGGCTGGACTGCACAGCAGAACTTATGTGCATGTGCAGCATCGGTCCACTGACCTGAAACTCCATGCTCAACAATGGGCTGCTGCTGTAGCAAGGGACTGGCCCAGCCATCCAGCCCCAACTGACACCCACTGAAGAGCTCCTCACCACACTTTGGGCCACACCTCAAAGGTACATGTCATGATGCTAAGAGAAGCATTGTGGAGGGCTGCACACACACATACACACACACACACACACACACACACACACACACACACACACACACACACACACACACACACACACACACACTGGATGAGGAGTGTGCAGGTAAGGGCCCAGTGGGGATTAGTACACTAATGTATCAGACATACATGTATCTGTATTGTATCTACATGCATGTGTCAGGTCCGATTGCAGTTGTGAATGGGGTTTTCTAATGCACAGAGGTGCACATCTATGGTGTGGACAGGACATTGTGTATCATTATGGTTAGTACTGTAGATGTGCAGACAAGCTGCATCCATCCTATACCAAGGACACATGTGGGTCTGCTGACAATAGCCCCCTCTCACAACTACCTAGGACCCTCTGGTCTGCATATGAGACAGCAGCCTGAAGCTGGTGGGTATTACAATGTTCTGTTGTTGCCTGGCAATACCCCAGGCATGTGAAGTGTATCAATTTACCATGCACACAACCATCAGTAATAGCTATATTGCTTTATGTAATAGCTATATTGCTTGTTGTGCATGTTCACGTGTGCTGGGATTAACTGTACTGCATCACAGTGGTCACCACTGGGCCTATATGACGTGAATTCAACATTACTGTACCATACCTCACAACTTGTCAGTGCCAAGATGTCTAGATAGAGGCCACTAAATTGTGCTGGGCAAACATCCCAAGGTAAGGCCATGCGTGACACATTACTGGTATACAGTGGATATAGATTGTGTACACACCCCTCTTAAGATGCAAGGTGTTCCTGTTACATGCTAATTAGAACCACAATATGACAGTCCACACCTCTTCCAGCCTATAATGTGACCCATAACAGGTACACTTCACTTGTAAAACCAAGCATCTGTACTCATGAATTGCACCTACAAGGCAGGCCATCTGTAAGGGTGGCAAACATGCTATCAACATGATGTTTCAGTCAGGTATGATACCGCATGATGCCATATTTGTCAGTACACTCACTGTGGCCTATTTGGCTATAATATCACATACATAGGCATTGTTAAGGCACACAGACCACTTCCGACCATGTATAGGTTTCAAACATATGGATATTCCAGACACATCCATACAGAGGACCGTACAATGGTTTAACCTGCTGCATGTGATGCAGGTGCTGTCACCACACTATATAAAGTAATGACAGTGGGAGGTGGTCACCAGCCGTGTATGGTATACACATCAAAATGGCATAAGCCACACATGATATGATCCTCACACAGTCGCCAGCATTAGGATTTGAACTCCTGCCTATCTAGGTATTCCTACTGTAATGCTACACAGTTATGAGATGTGTCACAGAGCTTATGCATTGCCACCTCTTCCAAAGGTACTTCTAAGGTGGAAGACATCAACAGGTCTACTAAATTTGTTTGAAGGGAAGTGCAAAGGGTAGTACACAGGTCAAAACAGGTATCAGCCAGACAGTACATGATTCACACACATACTTGCCAGTATTGGGAGTAGAACTCTAGTCTCTCTAGATAATCCTTATTTAGTGCTACACAGTTATGAGATGCACTACAGAGATCATACATTTCCAACTCAACCAGAGGTACTTCTGAGGTGGATGACATCAACGCACCACAGATATTACACATTTTCAACTCAACCAGAGGTACTTTTGAGGTGGATGTCATCAACAGATCTACTAAATTGGAGTTAAGGGAAGTGTAAAGGGTAGTACACAGGTCAAAAATGGTACGAGCCAGATAGTACATGATTCACACACACATCTGCCAGTATTGGGATTAGAACTCCTGCCTATCTAGGTATGTCTACTATAATGTCACTCAATTACTGCATGCACTACATAACTTAATGAACTTACACTTGGCCAAAGCTGCTGATAACTGCAAAGCTGTGGTAAAGTATTACAAGTGGCAGACAGTCTGCCTTCTGTTCCACCCATACATCATGCTAGTTCTTTCTGTCTTGCACTTCAACTAGCATTACAGCTTGGCACTTCACTAGGTTATTGTATCATTAAGTATGGCACACCTGTGAGCCATCAGCAGTACTTGTTCATCACGGATGTTGCCCCAGTACTTACTAGTTATGTCCTCCCTCCTGGCATGTTTGAAGGGCAGTTATCTGTCTTTCACCCATTGACCTGGTGCACATGTCCATTCTGGGGCACTGTTGCAACTTCCACATGTAGACAGACAACTCTACCCTCCAAACTCCAAACATTCAGACCTCTGAGGGTTATCCATAAATCACCCAATGTGGACATATGCACTCTCCAGTAAAGAATGGACTAGCAGGTCAAGAGGATAAGATCAACACATGCACCACTCCATGTGGAACATGTAGCTCACCATGACACCTACTTTGACAGCCATGACATACAATGAAAAGCCACACACCCACCTTCCCAGAGGCACTCAATGGACATCTACACAAACAGCACAGGCCAGCAAGGCAGACACCTACTCAGACACCGTGACATGGCACATGCCAAGGGACACATTTTTAACCTACACAGTGTGCCCCAAACCTAAGCTCCTAAGGCTAACCACCTTGCACAATGCAGAGATCATTGTAACTCAATACTAAGACACACACATCCCACTCACTAGTTTGAAAATGGAGCAGGTCACAGCCAAATATCAATCACATGCCAGCATCTAACACATGACACAGCCAGTCATGTCACTCCACAATAACTACGAGTATCACTTTGTATCCATGTGGGTGTGAATGAATTAGGACACACCTCCTTGGACTACATGACAGGAGACATGGTTGAATGCTCTGATTATGTGGTTCTGGCAGGTGTAACAGTAGCCCTGGCCAGTTTACTGCTGTCACCCAGAATGATGCTGTGGTACTATCTACAGATGGTTGACTGCAACATTGACTTACATGTTATTGTCATTCTCAGGGGATCCAGGACCTCTCTGCCTAGGATGGCATGATTGCCAGAACCCAATGACTTGCCACAGATGTACTACATCTGTCACTGCTGGATTGCCAGGTACTGGCTATGTGTCTTGCCACCCCTATGGTCCCTTATTAGGCAGTGTTCCTAATGTTACTACCACCATAACAGCTACACATGTATGCAATTTGTGGGTCATGCTGCTCAACAGTGGACATCTGTCAGGATGCAGTCACTCATAGCAGTTGTTGGAGTGGAGGACACATGTCTACTGTAATGGAGAGGTGGATCACAGCAGCAGAAAGCAGACCTGCAGTATCAGGCTACGACACATTCTACAGCTGTCAGCCCCCAAACATGGACCACACCACACCTCCACAGGTGGTGTTGTCTACATATTCATTATGAATAGGAACACCTCCAGACTAGCATTTCATCATAATGCATTGGAGATACTTCCAGTACAACTGCCTTGGGGTAATGGTGATATTCAGACCATAGCCTGCTATGGGACCACATCTATGTCCCTAGACTGTCAATGCACATTCCTCAACACCCTGCTATCTCTGATGGTCCAATGCAAGACTGACATAGTACAAATCTTCAACTACCCCTCCATCACATGGGGAATGTAGCCAATCACCAGTACAGTGGCTCAAAACATCTGAGACTCATCATTTCCATTGCATTAGACCAGCTCATACTGACTCCTGGTAGAGGATGCAACAACCTTGACCTGTGTTGACCACTTAAATATGGGACCATTGCTCATCCCCAGATCTCAATCCCTGCATGGTGATATTCACACTGGCTGTAATCAACATGGAACTCAACATGTCAGCAACAACCCCCACTAAGATAACCACCTGGCAAAACCTCTCCAAAGCTGACTTTGCAGCCATGAAAACAGGTGTGGATGTCTTCACTGCACCCATTGCAATGGAATGTAGCTGCATGACTGTGGAGTCATACACATAGGCACTGTACAAACAGGTACATGAATGCATGGTACTAGTGAGAGCCAACAGAACCCAGACACTGTCCTCCAAACACTGGGAGACAATGTGATGGTCCCCTGCCATTACTGAAGTGTACGTCAGAAGGAGGACACTGTTGCAGGGAAAGGTGGTGTCCCATGACTGTTGAATTCCCTTATTAGCCTCAAACACAACTTTGGCTCCCTCTTGGAGTCCCTGATAGGCATTTGTGGAAGCAGAGATGTAGAAGACACTGATGACCTTCTAACAGCGTTGATAGTTACATCAACAACCTCCACAACATTAAACACAAGTGCTGCGAGTTAATGCACAAAGCTAATACCTGTCCTGAGACAACAGATATTGCCAACAGTCTTGGCAACACATTCAGTGCCAGCTTTACCTCTCTTTCTCCCCCCCACAAGTGAAGTGCTGAGTGAATGTATTCTCACATGCTGTATCCCATGTCCGTTCTAGGCATCTGTGTGTCACCAGGATGTGGCCCTGCAGCAAGGCCACAGAGTATGACAGTGTGGTGACACATCCACCATGTCATGTGCAGGGTACAATATGTGCATGGCAATTCCTGGTCTGTAACACAGTCATTGCATATGCCTCACATATTATAGGGTTGAGGGTTGTACATAGGTACATGTTGATGTACAACATCTGTTGTAGAATGGTGAATGGTACATGTTCTGGTTTGGACACACCTAAGATTGCTAATAACCACAGCCACAGGGGATATTCATCAACCAAGCACATTGAGATTACTCTATATACACAAACACACACAGACACACACACACACACACACACACACACACACACACACACACACACACACACGTGCAGACACACAATTGCCAGTACTGAAATACATAGGTTCATTGCTTCATAGGTGTGTAGTAGGTGAATGGGCCAGAAGGCTCTAAAAGACTATCCCAAAGGAATACCTTGGCATCAGACCACATGACAATAGTCCCAGTGTGGCTCAGGGGTATAGTCACTGAAGTAGTCCCTAGGAGTGGGTATTGTATTCCCCATCCACTCATCCAGTTTTCTATTGTGGGTGGCCAGTGATGTGCACTGCTTCCCATGTATGTGATCTATATTCCACAACATGGACAGTGTCTGGGTTGTGCACATGTCCCACATGCATGTTCTTTGACATGTGGAAGTGTGCTTGAGGTTTCTGGGGCATGTTGTGTGGAAAGATTGGTATATTCTAATGTAACATTCCTGACCTCATTTGTTGAGACCTGGCTATGTAACTGAGGTAGTGATTGCACCTACATTGACAGTATGATATGGGTATTCAGTGGAGTTAGTGGCATCTCTCCATACAGGGCATGTGTATAAGGCATGTACATTTGCAGACTCTACAGTTGTTGCAGACATCCAGTGGGGAACATGGCAAAAGTGCCACTTTACACATTGATTGGGCTACTGAGGGGATGGAACAGGGTGCCATGTCCTTTTACTTGCTGGATAACACACACTCAGTCAGGAGATGTAACACATCAAAGTACTTTCTAATGTCAGTGGCACTGTTGTGGTCAACAGGCATGTAGTCCACTGGAATTATACCATGGGTACTATCTCTATGGCAATATTCAGGGGAACTACCAATATAGTTGTTATTACCTAGCCAAGTGTGTTTGTGTATGATACGTGGGTGTAGAGTGGTCTCTGAGTAATAGAAGAATTGCCTATATTGTTCACTAATCCATACTGTCACATTTAGGACTGTGGATTGTCTACACCAACCTCTCTGGTGTTTGACAACTGTTGCTCTTGTAATGTGGACATTGTGACATATACTAGGTCCTCAACATAATAAATTAGCAAAACCCACCCCACACTGGATCTTGTTATTACACAATCACACTGACCCCCCACACACACACACAGAATACTGATGATAGACACACACACTTGCCAGTACTGAGCTTCAACCCCCTACCTAGCTAGGTATTACTACTACAGTGTACCAAATTTATTGCACGTGCCACAGAGCTTATAGGATAGATGTTGTCCCAAGGTACTTCTAAGGTGAGGAACATCACCAGCCCTTGTAAATACTGGCATTAGATGCCATAAAATATTTTACCCTACACACACATTTACATTTGTCAGGGGTGAGGTTCAAACCTCTCTCTATCTTTTCAGACCATTATGTTACACATTTACCACATGCACCACTGACCTTACATGGAAATACATTACTAAGGTGGATGATATCTGCAGGACTACTAAATTCAGGCACTGAGATGTGTACTGGGTGTAAATGGGGACAAAATATTTGCAGTACAGACATACATATGTAGACATATGGACACACACAAACACTTGACAGGGATGAGAGTCAAATCCATATCTATGTAGTTATTGCTACCACATTGTTCCGCATTTATCACATGCACCATGGAGCTTACATGTTGGACAGCAGTGCAAAGGTATCTTTGAAGGTGAGTCACACCAGCAACAGTGCTAAAGGAGGGGTAAGGGAAGTGCTGTAAGTGTGAATGATCATAAAATCAGGTCTCTACAAGGATGCATACACTCTCTTACACAAACACTCACATTTACACAGTTGCCAGAATCAGAATAGGAACTTCTGCCTAACTAGTTTGCTATACTATAGTATTATGCAATTATTGCATGCACCATGGAGTTTATACATTGGGGAGCTGTCCAAAGGTATCTTTGAAGGTGAGTCACATCAGCAGCAGTGCTAAAGGAGGGGTAAGGGAAGTGTTGTAAGTGTGAATGACTACAAAATCAGGTCTCTAGAAGGATACACACACTGTCTCACACAAACACAGTTGCCAGGATCAGGATTGGAACTCCTACCTAACTAGTTTGCTACACTATAGTATTACACAGTTATCACATGCACCACAAAGCTTATATGTTAGAAAGTTGTCCAAAGGTATCTTTGAAGGTGAGTCACATCAGCAGCAGTGGTGAAGGAGGGGTACAGGAGATTTAGTGAGTGTGAATGGCCTCATCTAGAAACACACACACTGACACACAACTTTACATTTGACAGGACTGAGATTACAACTGCTACATGAATACCTATTTGTACTGTAGTGTTACACAGTTATCACAAGCACCACTGACACTATAGGGCTGAGGGATAACCAAAGGTATCTCTACAGTGAATGACATCAGCACATTATGTGTTATAAGCCAGTGGGATGTGTACTGGATGGGACGGGCCTCATAACGGGATTCTCTCTGTCGCTGTCTGTCTTTCTCTTCCCCACATCTCTGTGTATGCATGTTTGACATATTATATTATATTATGCTGGCCTTAGATGTGTGTGTATTCCTATCCAATGTGGGTGTGTGAAGTATCAATGGTGTACAGTTTGGTGTGTGTGCACAAACAGCTGCGAATAACTGATAACTGTAGTCAATTGTGTTGTGAGACATGGGCTTCATTTCTCTTAAGTGTAGGAGCATGCCCAGTACGACCTTCTATATTGACTATGTGCATCCATTTAAGGGAGGGTTGGACTTCAGTTCAGGGTTTTGTGTGCTACAGCTACACCTAGCAAACTGTTTCTGCAGGATATTTGTAGATAGGTTGCTAATATGGAGACACAATGGGCTTAACATACAGGGGATACTGTAACTATTGCTGTCTGTGCTGCTTGTGTGACATGTTTGGTTGTAGCATAGATATTCTGAAATATGTACTGTTTTACACTGTAATTTGTCATGTCATCAACTACTGACAGTTATCATTCTTTGCTCACAATTATTAACTGGGAAATACGAGATGAATGAAGATGAGACCAATATTCTGAGGCATATAGACCACACATTCTGGCACACACCTGCATTTGTGGAGGGGTAGCTACAGACAATAGACTGCTGGTTCTGTGTAAATGGTGCAGCACCTTGTTAGTATCCTGGCTGGGGTTCCCCTCCTTGTGCTTTTCTCAACTTCAAGGAATGACCATATCCTGCTGGGGCCATACCTCTTAGCTGTACAGATACACCCAGATTATCCAGAGGCAGGACTCATATATCTGGTCAGTTTACCTTCACATTGTGATTTACAAGTGGTTTTGTGGCTATTCTTTCATGGGTTTGCAGTCGGGAGTAATATGGGCAGACATTAGAGTTTCATACTTCACACACTCCATGACATCCATGCTTCTACCCCCCCCCCCCCCCCGTTATTCTCTCCTCCACCTAACATTATTTAAGCAACATCTCTGAGGTATCCCTATAGTTTTGCCTTTATCCCAGTAGTATTTATGGCCTGATCCACAGTCCTTGCAGTAGGACATGGGGAGGCATGCCACTGGCATTTGTCAACATGGCCTTGCATTTGTTTTCTGTTTAGTGTTAGGTTGTTAGTTGGGACCCCCTGACATTCCATACATTAGCACTATGGGTGGGGCATGGGCCTTTGCCAGAGGACTGTAGGCCATTTGAGAGTGCTGCAAGCCATCTGTTACTGCATTTCTACATGGAATTGTCGGGGGTGGGGGTGCACACCTGCTGATTTTAACATTTGAAATGACTGTACTGGTATTTTGGTTATTCTGTTGCTTTCATTTCATATTGTATTGTGACCTGTCATGCAGACAGGAGGCATATAATTTCAGTACCCATGTTAGATCTTAACAGCAAATATTTCAGTTTTAGACTTCTTACCCTTCAGAACTGGAATGCAACTGCCAGACATGTTGTAGTATGTCTGTGTAGGTCTGGTGGGGGGATGTTCACCATTGCCATCATTTTTGGGCCTTAGCCCAGCCTTTCATCATGGTCATCTACACCTGTCCTGCTGGATAAAGCTGATTGTGGATATGTGACCCTCATCGACATCCATGTGTGTGACCTATTGACACCCACAGTTCTTTGGGCCATCATATGTACTGCAGTGGGGGATGTCACCTTGTGTAGTGCTGCTTAGTATGTTGACACCAGTATTTGTTGCGAATTTCCTGCTGACCCATATAGCTGTCTGCTGCTATCCCATTTAGGCACCCAATTCCCTTGCATGCTTGCATCCATATCATACATACAAGTATGAGAACATACTACTCCATTCAGTAATTGATAGGAAGAGTGACTTACCTTGTTGCTGTGCCAGTATTGAGGATGGTGCTGGAGGGCTGACTATGTTGAATGCATATAGTACACTCCCTGTAAATAATAAAGCTCAGGTAGTGTCATGTTTCGCATCCCTTTTAATGTCTGTGCAAGTTGGAGAAAGGTATCCGTCCCTGGGTCCTTACAGTGTTGGTGTGTGTGCTATGGGTGGCCTCTTTACCAAGGCCTGGGCATACTGTGCATGCCTCCTTCTGCCTACAGGGGCAGGCTCAGGATGTTCTTCCATCGAGTCCCTCTGTGCCTGTACTGGCCTTGGCAATGGTAGGGGGCTGTGTGGCCCTGCCCCATGCTGTTCCTGATGCAGCTGTTTCTGCAGGATCATATTGTGTAGCATGGCACATACTATGAACATTTGTGTACATGTAGCTGGAGAGTTCTGCAAGGCTCCACTGGATATGTCAAGGCAGTGGAGCCATGACTTGAGCATCCCAAACACGCTCTACAATGATCCTGGTTTGTGCGTGTGCTTCACTATGGTGTTCTTGTTTGGGTGTGTGTGCATTTCTGATGGGTGTCATCAGCCATGGCTCCAGTGCATAGTCAGCATCCCCCACTAGATGGCAATATGGGATGTCCCCCCTGGCAAATGCCTGATACAGCTGTGAGCAATGCATGATGTGGGAATCATGATATCAGGGCTGCCAGCACACACATTCATGATAATGCCCTGGGCATCGCACATGACCTTGCAGTTGATGGAGGGAAAGCCCTTGCGGTTTATGTAGACCCTGCCACACTCACTGGGTGGTGCTTTGATGTGGATGTGCATGCAGTCTATAGCACCAACTACATCAGGGTATTCTGTTATACAGCGTAGAGATGCATACGTATGGTCAATGCCTCATGGGGAGTGGGGAAATATATGCGCTCATTGGCATGTTGTATCATGGCATCCAGGAACTGGTGGAGTACCCTGGATGCTGATACCTGTGAGACCCCCCATGATATCCCCATTTGGCCTTTGGAAGGTACCTGTGGCTAGTATTCTTAAGACAAGACATACCTTGGTATCCACTGGGATGGGTTCCCCTCTATTAGTTCTGTGTGTAAGGTGTGGCCAGCACAGTTCAACGATTTGCTGTATAATGTCTCTGTATACCCTATAGCACTCTACTATCTCCAGCTCATGTAGGCTCTGGTAGGTTACTCTGGGTCTGTACACTCTTCCATTCCTCCTCATTGTGGGTTGGTTGTCAGCATTCTCCTCCTCACCCACCTCAGTCTCTAGCACATATTGATGGAGTAAAGCAGCAGCAGCCTCTAACATATTTAGTTATTTTTGCCAGTTAAAAATCCCCCATCTGTGTACACCACTGGTGTAGAGTTTGTGGGAAAAAACAGTCTGTAGGGTGTTTGCATAGTTTATATTAGTGTGTTGGGCTGCTGCATGTGTAATTGGCTGATTCTGATACATTCCACCTGCTAGCTTTGCTAGTTCTCCTTGATTGCCTTCCTACTGCTGTTTCCCCTTCCTACTTCCTCCCTATTTAAGACCCGAGGTTCGCCGAGCATATCTGGTGCTCAAATGTAAACAGTTCTACTATTTCCTTGGGGCTTTTTTTGGCCCGCTGCATGCCACACACACCCGTTTAGCTAATGTAAGCACTTTTAAGCAGAAATGACCCTCCCTGGTGGTGAACCCACTCTGCATTTCATGGAATAAGACAATACAGCCTCAGGCACACCCTTTTCCTTAGCTATGCTTAGCTATGGGCAAACACGGGCAACAGAGCTCCAATGAGCTTACAGCAAGCATGACATACCCCCCCCCCCTTATGAAGTCATTCAACTCTTATACTTCCACTGTTGTATTGCTGCACCGGTCCAAGCTAACACTTTGAAGAAATCTGTGATTCATTATAACTCCCCTCATTTACGTATCCCAGTGTGTAAGCCCTTAGTTACTGCACTTAGACGGACCCTTTCCCTTTGACAACCAGTGCTCCCTGGTATTGTTTACATTCTGCATGCCATTGACTATCATGGCAAAATGCAGAATTATCTTAAAATTGACTTTTATCATTTTTTTTATTTGCGGCACGATCTGGTTTGTGTGCCGCTGCCCTAAACTTAAACTGCCATGATTGGCAAAAAAAAAAGTTTCATTTTAAAATAAAATAAACATTTATTAATGCCAATTGCTTAATATTTGGTCATCGGCATGTGTGTTTGACTGCAATACATGCTTTCCATGAGCTGTCCTGCCTCCATTTGCTCAGATGCAGAAATGTATCCAGCTAGTAGCTGACATTTCTGCTCTGACACTGTTCCTGCATGGAGTCCGGACAGCTTTGTGGATCACAAAATCACATCATTTGCATGTTTTTTGCCAGCAGATGAGGTGATTTGCATCCTGCACTGCTATCTGTACAGGAGCAGTGTAGGGCTGCTCACGTGTGTGAAAATGGCACTTTTCTGAATTGCTCGATAGCCATTTTCTGTGCAGAAGCTCATACACTGTTCCTGCATGGAAAATGGCCATTCCTGAATCCTGGGGAAGGCTTGTATATGATATATATTGTGAGATTTTCTTTAACCGAATGGTTTCATACATTTTTCCAACAGGTTGAATAATCAGAATTTATCCATAATGCTGTTGTTTTAATAACTGAAGCTGTAACATATGTTTCTAGGTCAGAAAATCCTGTTTCACCATCTTTTTTTTTTTTTTACATGATGCCCCACAGCTATTCAAACAGATGCCATTAAATTGTTTAATGTATTCTTTATAAGGAACTAAAGAAGTTCCCTGGTGTTCAGAAACATGCTGAGTAAGACATTGGATTGCCTTCAACAGGTACTGCTCATAGCCTGATGAGGCCCAAACCTCATTACCAATTAACAGCATAAAAACTCACGGCTGTGGTCACAGCTAATTAACAATTCCATCATAACTGGAGAAGGATGTGCAGTGAGACAGTTCAATCCACAGCTGCAACTATGGAGTCAGAAGAAAAAAAATTACCAATCTTGCAGGTACAATCATCAGCATGTTCTAGGTGATTACTAGACCAATGAACATTAGACGCTTTTAAGCCTAACCATGCTTCTCAAATGTATCTCTGTTTTGCTACTCTAGAGTTATTTTAAGGGGTATATGGTTGAGCATTTACAGACTGCCTCTATCTAACAGAGACATAGCTGACAGACCAGGAGTACATTTTTTATTCCCCACCCATTAGTCCAAGTTATGGTTGAATTGGGTTAGGGAACAAAGATTGGAAACCAGTACCATAGGAGATGTATTTTTTAAGACAGAAACCTGTCTTTACAGCATGCCTGTTTATATTCCAGGCAAGGTTTAGGTCCCTAGGTCAGGTAATTCTCATGCTGTTTGTTTTCTGGATGTGCAACAGGTTCATTAGAGTGGGATCAGAGGATGCTTTGTAGGCTAGGCCTAGATCACCTCTCATCAATCTGTAGGAGACTGAGTACAGGATAGAGCTTTGAGGCAGTCCACACAGGACATGTTGTGTACTCCCAGTATTCTTTTTGTGAGGAATTTCTTCTGCCTGCTCAGGTATATACTGAAGGGGGCATCATACTCAATGATAGGTCAGTCAAGAGCTGAGTACAGCATTACAATGGCATCCTTGGACCTAGATGGCATTTTCTTGGTTATAAGTTGTGCAACATAGAATGATTTCCTTACAGCCACAGATACATGACGGTCAAAGGCCAGATTATTCTCTACACGCATTCCCAAATCCCTGACTGCATGGCCTACTTATAGGGGTGTATTATCAATGTGGTAGTTTTCAGGGGTAGCTGTCTTTCCAAAGAATACTATTATGCATTTTTTGGTATTTAGTTTTAGACTGTAGCTCTGGCACCAGTTATAGGACTGTGTCAGGCCTTCTTGGAGGATTTTTGTGTCTTTAGGAGATTCTGTTGGTGTGCCTAGTTTGTAATTGTCTACAAACTTGATCAGTCAAAGGCCCTATATGTTGGCCTTGACTTTAAAGAGCTAGATGCCAAAATGGAATGGGCCTAGCACCAAGCCTTGAAGAAGTCTGCCAATGATAGGTCTAGACACCCCTATCCAAAATTATTTTGTCCTATCTCTGAGACAGCTAGATATTCAATGGGTGGCATAGGAGGTTATACCAAATCGTGTAATTTTTTTTATTTATTTATTTTTTTTTTTATACAATGCCTGAGTGGGGTGTTGGGTTGAATGCTTTGGCCAAGTCAATTTAGGCAGTATGGAACCTTTTGCCCTGGTCCATTGCACTGGTAAACTTCTCAAAGAAGTCTGACAAGTTGTATAGGCATGACCCTTGACAAAACCAAACGGAACTGTATTTAGTACCTGAAGGCTTCCTATGTCAGTGTTTACCATTTCCATGAAAATTCTTTGCAATATATTGCATATGAGACTAATCAGACTTATTTTGCTAGGGTGTCAATTAATAGTAGGAAGTTTGCCTTAGAATATTTCCTAAAAGTTCCAGAGTTAGCTGGAGTCTTGGGTTTTATTTTTATTTTAAAGGTGACAGCTTTGTGGTCTTATATGACCAATAATGACATTACATGGGGGGGGGGGGGGGGGTCCAATAACATTCTCTCATGTTTGTGAGGGCGAAGTTAAAGACATTAGCACCACTAGTGGGCATAGAAACTAGATGGTTCAGGGTGCTTGTGTTTACAAAGTCCAGAAATCTCTAACCTGCATGTTTGGGGTTGTGCATAATTCCCAGCTTGTAATACAGTAGGTAAAGTCACCCATGACTATGGTGTTGGGTTGGATGTGAAACAGTAGAGGGGGACCTATAGCTTAAAAGGATATGGTATGCATTTTTGCCTGTGGTAATTTAGATCTGGAAAATCTCAAGTGTATTATACAGGTTGACCAGCCTTGAAGTATGTTTGTTGAGATGTAAATTGGACATATCAACCTTTTGTACCATCCTGTGGAGTAGCTGGTCTAAATGTGTGGAAGAAATTATAGCTGTGCACTGCTGGGGAGATCTCTGTGGCTTTAAAACATGTCTGAGTAACTGTTCAGATGTTTACATTCTACGGGGTGAGGGAAGCTGACAGGGTGTGAAGTTTTCTATTTACACTCCTGCCATTGAGTAGTAACACCTTTATATTTTCTTTGGTTGGTTTTGCTATCTCGGATGGGATATCAGCTTGATTATGCCTAAAAACAATCACATGCACTAAGATGCAAGAATATGGGAAAATAAGTGCACCAATTTAAATGTGCCAATCCCCTCCTTAAATACGTTTTAATTAAAAAAAGAAGAGGATGAAATTATAAGATAGCAAGAAAAAGGTAAAAAAACAAAGGATAATACATTTGGGATGTAGGCTAAGAGTGGTAGTAGGAAGAGGGAAGGATGGTACAAACATCTTTTTTTTGTGGCTGGGGCTTGCAGTAATGTGACTTCACCAGTCCTTCTTGAAGGATGATGCAGGCCTCAAGCTGCTGGTTCAACATCTCCCCATCACATCCACCACTTCTCTGCAGGTGACAAATTCACTACTCTGAGCAGTGTCAGTGAATGGAATGATGACACTCCTAACCAGTGAGGAACTACCAGGGGCAGTAGAGGTGGTGTCCTGGCTGTGTCCACATCCAAGTCATTGAGGGAAGCTGGGTATGTTGCTTTGGGAAATGCATGGGGTGGCTGGGCTTGCTGTGGAACCAAGGACCCAGGGCTAGTCACTGGCACTGCTGTAACAGTTACTTGACATAATAACAAAATAATGGGAAAGGCATGAGATAACAAGTATAAGAAAATAAGTTTAAAAGAAAGGATAGCAACAAAGTAAGGGTGGGTACAGAGTAGGTACTATGAGTATACTAACTATATGAATTTCATTACTAGTGACAGCAAACCTAATAAGCCAAGTATCCACATGGGTGTATGATGCTATGATGTGCTATTTCAACAAGGTGGACAAAGGTAACCATTCTGACAGTGTAGCACTTGTGCCTAAAATATGTAGTACTGGCAATCTGTCCAGAATGTGCTTGGGCATCACTGTGAGTGAGTGATCACCTGCCATTCAATACTTTTCCTGTACTGTAGTTGCATGATTACAAGCCTAAAACAGCAAATGTCTGACAAACTACTGGAGTAATGTTTTTTCGTGCCCTAAATATCACCTAAGCTTAATAAGCAATGCCTATTCATCTACACATATGCACACTTACCAGACCTTACAACTATCTCTGTTTTGGAGGAACATTCCTGTATTGAGACCTGATTTACTTCTACATATCTTTGGAATTACACTTCATCACACGTGATTTTTGAAGCTGTCTAGGAAACAGAAAATCACACTACATGACCAATTTTCTGCTGGTACCAATAATTTAAAGAAAGAAAACATGCATCCTATATCCTCCTTTTGCAAAATCAAATTTTGTAATACAGATCATTAACTTCTACATATTTCACATTGCTTATTTCATAATGTGCTTATATTATTCCATCTTTTTTGTCACTGTTTTTTAAATGTTTCTAAGTAGTAACCCACATTACTAATGGAAGCAGGAAGAGTTATGTTTGCATTTGTAATTCAAATTTTATGCTAATTACATGTCCAGATTTATGCCTGGATGTCCCCACTTTTCAAGAGCCTTTGTTCCTGTCTTCAATATCTGCAGGTTAAGAGATGTAACACCACTTCAGGGTAACTGATATGCGTGCTGTTACCAGATAAATGCAATATTATCATTTTCCTAAGCAAAATTATACTTAAAGAAATTAAGAAAGCAGGTAATAGTCACCACTGTGTCTGAAAAGGCTTTCCATTTTCCTGTGGCATATAAGATGATTCCATTGTATGATCTCTGGAGCTGCATAGTAAAGCATAATATTCAGTAACATGCATGCAACCATTGTGTATTATGGAGAAAGCTAATGTATCTCTGTAAATTGGACAAATCTGCACCATACAGCTTAAGTGCCTTACCCTGACCTCTTCTACCAATTGATTTAGAAGGTCAGCATCACACTTCTGAAGGTCAATATAGTGGTGCCTGTTCTGCTGACTAGATCAGGGTATACTACTGGCATAAAAGACCACTCTGACTAGACAGTGCCAGACATCCACTGACCCTCAACAGAGTCCACGAGCAGGTGCTAAGGTGGTCCTTAGGCAGCAAATGCCGATAGATTTTGAACTCCTTGCCACAGGACCAGGACACAGTCTCAAACCTGGTGCTGTCAAAAGCCATGACCATTCAAAAGGTTTAACCCCCCACAAAAATATATATATATATATATATATATATATATCTATATATATATATATATATATATATATATATATACACACACACAAGTTCTTTTACAGTAACACCCATTGTATTTTCTGGCATATATAGGGCAATATAGGGCATGTGAGAAGTCTGAGCAGTTGCACATTTACAGGATATCTATAACATAGCATGGATAATCTTGGTAAAATGTATGTACTATTTGTGTGAGTTTGAAGTCTAAAAACTGAATTGCTTTTATTTCCCCCAAAGGTTCATAGGTGTGTACTAGCCTAATGGCCCTGGAGCCTTTACAAGCCTAAACCATAGGATTACCCTGGCATTGTACCACCCAACCTTAGTTCCCAGTGCCTCTGTTGAGTACTGGAGTGATCCCCGGGGTGTATTTTCTATTTCCCATCCACTCATCAAGATTTCTCCAGTGAGGTGCTCTGTTTGACATGTATGGGAAGTCTATTCCATAGTATGGGCAGTCTCTGGGTAATGAACCTGTCTCTCCAGCACGTTCTGTTGATTGTGGTAATGAGGTTGAGGTCTCTGAAGCGTGTGGTGTAAAGGATTGGGATTCCTTTAGATGTAGCATTTCTAATAGAGCTGGGTCAGACATTGCTTTATAAGTCAAGCAGAGATCACCTCTAAGTAGGTGATATGAGACAGAGAATAGTTGTAGTTTTTTGTCTGTCCATATAGGACAACTGTTTAAAGCCTAGGATCCTCTTTGTGAGGTACTTTTGTGGTATTTCAAATTGTTGCAGGTGTCTACTGAGGTACATGCCAAATGGGGCATTGTACTCGATGATTGACCTAATGAGGAAAGAGTAGAGGGAGACAATGCCCTCTTTCTTCCTGGATGCAAAATCCTTAGTAATGAGATGTGTCACATAGCAGGACCTTCTGAACACAGTGGCAATGTGGTGGTTAAAAGAGAGGTTGCTGTCAATCTGTGTTCCCAGATCTGTTATAATGCCTTCTGTGTTCACTGGACTACCATTGATGTGGTAATTCATGGGAACTTGATTTTTCCCAAAGGGGATGATGACACATTTTTGGCATTGAGCTTAAGGCCATGGTTCTAACACCAGTGGTTGGTCTCAGTGAGGCCTTTCTGTCGGATGTCAACATCACTTGGGACTTAATAATGGCTCCCAATTTGCAATTATCTGTTAACTTTGTCAGCCAGAGTCCCTTATGTTGGCCTGGACCTTTGAGAAGTAGATACCAAAGAGGAAAGGACCCAAGACTGATCCTGGTGGGTCTCCACTCGTGACTGATCAGCAGTCTGACTTGGAGTCAGCTACTTTCACACTGTGGTTTTATCTGTGAGCCAGTTTGCAACCAACCTAGTGGTTGATGCCTAGCTTAGTGAGGTTTTCTATGATTCATGAGTGGGGAATGGTGTCAACGGCCTTGGCTAGATCAAGGTAGGCTGTATGAACCACCTTGCCTTCATCCACAGCTTTGGTGAGTGACTCAAAAAAGTCAGCCAAGTTGAGCAGGCATAATTTACCCTTCACTAAACCAAACTGTGTGGGATCCAGAGTTTGGAGATTCCCTACATCCTTATTTATTAGGTCCATGATGATGCATTCCATAACTTTGCATATCAAACTTGTCAGGCTAATGGGGCGATAGTTACCAGGGTCTGTAGTCACTCCTCCTTTGTGGAGAGTGATGACTATTGCAGAGTGCCATTCAGTAGGGACAAAGCCTGAGCTGAGGCTGTGATTGAACAGGGCACACAGGTGAGGTGCCAGTTCACTCTGTAGTTCATGTAGAATACAGCCAGAGATATTGTCAGGTCCCATAGAAGTTGTATTCTTAGCCTTGGACAGTGCTATTTTAACCTGTGTGGCAGTAATACTGGGTGCCAGGCAATCTACCGGTATTGTGATTGGTCCTTTGGGGGGGGGGGTAAAGTTGGCAGTGAATCTGTTGGCCAGTATATTGGCAATATCTGTTGACTCAGTATAGGATGTACCATTGTACAGTAGCTCAGAGCAAATCTGAGTATTGCCATGGAGATTCTTTACATAACTATAGATGGCCTTGTTGTTGTCTTTACTAACTGCTGCAATTCTGTTTTCATAGCTAGGTTTAGAGGATTTGATGATGGATCTCAGCTTTTTGTTGAGGATGATAAGGGAGTTTTTTAGTCTTGGGACTTCACCTTATTCTGCATCAGTTTCCTCCTTCTGTTGTATAGTTTGTTTATGGCAGGGGACAACCAGATTGGCTTCCTTTTTTGGAGAGGAGTGTCTTGGTTCTATTGGGTATGGCGAGATTCATGCATTTGTGTATGTGTTCATACAGTGCATTGGTGTATAATTCGGCGGTCATGCAACTATTCTCCATTTCCATGGGTGCCGTGAAGTTAGCCACCTCTGTTTGTAGGAGCCCAAAGTTAGTTTTGAAGATGTTTTTCATGGTGGTTACCTTTGGGGGGGTGGGATGAATGTGGATTTCCAAGGTAATTAGTTTGTGGTCAGATTTAACCAGGGAGGAGCTGACTATTGGTGTAGAGCAATGGTTGCCCGTGTTAGTAATGACCAGTTCAAGGATGTTGCTACCTCTAGTGGGGGTAAGAACAAACTGGTCCAGGGCATTGGAATTAAGGAATTCCAGGAAACGTTGGGCAAGTGTATTGGTACATGAGTAGTTTTTCCCAGTTAATGGAGGGGTAGTTGAAGTCACCCAGTATGAGAGTGTTAGGTTGGACCCTAATATTGTCCAGGGTGCTTAAGAATGTGGAGTGTGTCTTGGGACATGGTTCGGGACCTATAGCAGGCTATGACCTGAATCACTCTCTTACCCAATGTTAGCTGCACCTTAAGTATCTCAGATGCGTTATCCTTGGCTACCAGTCTGAAGGTGTGCATGTCCTTTATGAATATGGAAACGCCACCACCTTTGGAGCTTTAGTCCATGTTCTGGGGATGAAAAGTGTGGAATGAGTTATAGCCTGGTAGTGCAGGGGTGCTTTCTGCTGACTTGAACCAAGTCTCTGTTACAGCACAAATGTCGATGTTCTCCATTTTAAGGAGTGCTTTGAGTGAGTGCATTTTGAGATTTAGACTTCTAGCATTGAGCAGCATGACCCTCAGACTGCATTTGTTTGTAGCTGTTACGGTGGTAATTGGTCTTTGGAACACCACCGAAAAAAGGCACTATAGGGTTGGAAAGAGCCCTGGCCAGTATCCAGGAGCCCAGGGGTAACAGATGCAGGCCATCTTTGGCAAAACATTGAGGTCTGTCAATCATGTCATCCCTGGCAGACAGATACTGGATTCCCTTAGAATGATACCAGAAACATACTCAATTGTTGAAATCAATAATTTTTTTGCTGTACTGTGGTATTATTCTGGGTGATGGTAGGATGCTGCTTAGGGCTAGGGTCAAACCCACCTGTGCTACATAATCTGAGACCTCCTCCATGTCTCTTTTCATATAGTCCAGGGAGGTACATCTCAGGTCATTCACACCCACATGTACAATGACACAGTCATATTTGTACCTGTTGTTGAGGGACCTGAGTGTGTGCATTATGTGGTGGATCCTGGCACCTGACAGGCAGCTGACTGTTACTTTCTCCGTATTCAACCTAGTGAGTGGGACATCAGTGTGCCTCACTATCTAGTCAAATATGATTAGTGTGCTGGGCATGCTGTTTTGCTTTAGGGGCTTTGGTTGCATGGCACACTGTTTAAGAGAGTTATGTGTCTCATGATTAGTGTTGTGTTGTGGTGGTCGAGTGCATTTCTGCCTTGGAGGTCTCTGCTGTTTGGGTAGATTTTTATTGAGAGCCTCCGCGAAGGTGGGTGTGTGGTTTGTGTTTTTATGTGAAGGCAGTGCTGGTGGTTGATCTGGAGGGCTATATGTTCCATGTGGTGTGGTGCAAGTGTTGACCTTTTCCTCCTGACTAGCTATTCCAGTCTTGGCAGGAGAGTGCATGGCTTCAAGTTTGGATATATAAGTGCATGTCTCACAAGTCTGAGTGTTGGGATGTAAGAGAAGAGGGTTGTCGTTGTACATGAGGTAGTTGCTACATTGCCTCAGGATGCCCAAGTTTACCAAGTTAATAGGAGAAAGCACAGGGAACTGACCTTTAGACATGCCTGGAGGGTTCAGCTGCTATTGTAAAATGTGTGTGCAATAAACAATATTATATACATTATTGACATATAGCAGCACAACATAGGACAGTAGACTGTATAAGCTTGTATGTAAGACATGGATCAATGTCTGCATCCTTACATACAGTATTCTTTCCCCACACTGCATGATGTCTGTCATATGAAAGCCTTGTAAGTGCAAGTTTTTCCATGCAGATAATGTGATTTTGTTGCAAGCCCTCTCTCTCTCTCTCCATATTCAACAGACAAAAACCCAGAATAAATCTAACCAGCCCTATTGTGACTGTGTCTGCTAGGATATGACTAATAATATCAGTGCTGTTGGTAGCCACTGAATGGACTACCATTTAGTCAGATGCAGTGCCACTTACATGATTTAGGCAGTGATAGATCATGCTGCACACCTTACACAGAAACTAAGGGCAATAGGCAGCAATCTGCCAGCTGAACTACCATTAACTAAGATGGAATAATTTGTTGCCTCACCGTGTGAGGGAACAGAGACATCAGTATTCCATGGTGGGTTGCTGGATATTGTAACAGAACTGCAGTGGGTTCCAAGCATCTCCATTGGGGATGTCATAGGTGAGTAACTGTTTTGTTTTATGTTACTGCATTTTGGTTAAATGTCTTTTGTGTTGTGTATCACTAAATGATGTCTTTGCTGTTTAGGAACATCAAGGCTTCAAATAGAAGAACAGTTGTAAAAGGCACATTGTCTCTTATTACATTCTACCATTATAAACAGTATTTTGCATTCATTCACCAGAATTAAAATACTGGTGATGAGTATTGCTTATTCGTGGTATTTTTATATGATGTCTTTATATGTGATGGTCTGTCCAATTCCTCCACCATGGATATACCATGGCCTGAAGTTGGAGATGGCTCTATCTCTAGCAATAATGGTTGAGAAATTTTGACATGGTCAGGTTGCAGTGTGTCTGTGTTGGATACAAAGACTATGGTATCCAGATGCCTTACAGAGTCAGTGGATATGGACTTTGTGCCTGTGGAACTCACCTTGATACACTGGTTGACACTGAATGACAGGTAGTCACAGAAAGAGCTAGCAAGGAAGTGATGTCTCCTGCTGTGTTGCTGCATATTCCACTGACCATATGGAGGACAGGTGTGGTGAGTGTGCTGGTGCTTGTAAATGCTATGCGTCATCACCCTGTCCTGCAAAAAAAACTATCTCAATTTTTGTGTACTAGCAAATGTGCATATCCATCATAGAAGGACAGACAACCAACCACTCAATGTTCACTTTGGTGGTAAATGTTTTACATGTTGCACAATATGATTGGAAGGATGACACTTCCCATATATTTGACATGCTGAAAAAACTTCAAAGGCAACTTGCGCAAATTAGGCTCACCTGTGCTCACAAGATGCTTGTCACAAACAAGTCATATAGCAGTACAGTGTTTGCCTCCCGTGTTGAGAAGGCCTAGGTCAGACGCATGCAATGCCATCAGTTACACTCCGTCATCTACTTTGGAGGTGAACAGAATTAGACATGAACCTCAGTTGGAATGTAGAGCCAGTGCAACAGACATGCCCAGTATGGTTCATTACCCTCATTCATAAAGTATGCATACCTCTGGGCAAGGCGTTGCTACTGCATGTTTCTCTCACAGGAGCAGTAGTGACCTTGAGCAGGGTGCACAGGGGGTGCCCACACATTTCCAGTTAGTGACCTGGGCCTGTCAAAATCAGCTCATCAGAGTGCTGCAACATCTGCTAAAACTGTGTTTCAGTAGACACGCACGCACACACACACACACACACACACACACACACACACACACACACACGCACGCACGCACGCACGCACACACACACACACACACACACACACACACACATAAACACACACACAACGACATCTCCTATACTGAAGTCCATGCACATGCAGACTTATGGAAAAAATGTCCCTTCCCAGACAAGTTTTCCTTAGCCCACTCACATCTTACACATACAGAGCATAAAGTTTATCTACATTAGAACATTACATGCATGTTTCCCCATTTAAGATAATGTGTAATCCAACATCTCCATATATGTAAATGGTAATTGTGCACTGCCTTCTGTACTACATTAATTGTATAGCCTATATGTGATGCCTAGTGTGGCCTGTCTACTCTAGGGTGAGCACAGTATAGTTGTAGGTTTGCCTGTACTGCTTTTTTTATTGTTCTTTATATGCTTTTATCTGGCACATGATTAACAGTCAGCCACTGATTCTTAGCCAGTGTCATGGCATACTGTGCCATGGTACACTATGACAGCCATCAACTGGCATGGCCCTCCCCTACTGCTGTCTCCTCAACTGTCTCCTCATCTTGATCATCTTCGACTGCCTGGTATGTTGAGACTTGTTCCTCCTGAATATGGGGTCTTTGCTGAAACTGTTTTTTCAGTAATATGTTATGCAACCTGGCACATGGAAAAAATACTTTCTATATCTGTCAGGTTCATACTGCAGTGCACCAACAGATACATCCAGGCAGTGAATGTGGGTTTCTTCAGGCCAAACACACTCCCAAAAATAATCAGATTTACAACAGGGCACTGTTATTGCTATCGCCTAGCACAGTCTGTGGATTGTTGATGGATGTCATCAATCAAGGTTCCATGTCATATCTGGCATTTCTAGTAAGATGAACCTTACAAAACCCCCTCTTCATAAACCATTGAGATAAGCTGTATGTGTGCCATATGTGGGATTCATCAGTGCTGTGGGGCTTTAATTTCAATATGGGTGCAGTCTACGGCTCCCAGAAACTCAGGAAAATAGGCTATGTCGTATAAGTTCCAGATGGTGTTGTCTATCTCCATAGTTGTCTGAAGAAACTACATATACTCCTCCCTACCCTGTAGCATCATTCTAGGAAATAGTGGTGTATCCTTAAAGGAGATGCCAGAGATATCCCTACCATGTCCCTGACAAATGAGAGGTTCTGCTCTGTATAGATGAACCCTGACATGGCCTACCCAGATTCTGTTTTCCTTGTGTTTAAGGTCCCCCACAGTAGTGATATAGGCAATTGCATTCTGCCTTGCCTTGGCTCTGACACATCCTACCATATCAATGGCCTTCTTCTTGCACTGCGTTAATGTGCAGTTTCTTCTGGCAAAAGCATAACACTTAGTTCCAGAGCTTTGCCCTCCCACCTTCTTTGGGTCTTCCTTTTCCAAAACAGTGATGTCATATGTCCTAAGGTTTGACATGAGGATGTGATACTCCTCATGGCTAAAATTGTCTTTTCTCTGTCTGGATCCCTGCTGCTGCTGCTGCTGCATAATTCATTTACCTAAAATAAAAAAGTAATATACTGAAGCTTTATACAGTCATCAGACAAAAACACATCAGTGAAAGCATGTCTGCTTTCATCACAAATAAATCACTGATATCAGTGCAAAAACATTTATGGAGTCACAACACACATATTCATAAACATGCACTGCAAGTCCAATTTCATCCTCTTAAAATGTTGTTGCATTAACCTGTACAGCATCATCCACAAATGCATATTTGTATTGCAAGCACCTGTCATTACACTGTCATCTAATGCCATTGCTAACAGAGTTGAAATCTGTCTCCTTATATTTTTTCTGGATTTCTACTGCCATGATTTTTCATTCATGAGTGACAGTCACAGATGCCACAGTAATGCATGTAACCTGGCAGCACAATACATTGGTGAAAAAGCAGTACATCAGACTTCACTTACTTAAAATGATGTGCTTATATCCTGTATAGCATAATATATAAATGCAAAAAGGAATTGAAAACATTTATCTTTCGAATTACCAACAGTATTCCTTCCTCATACATTTCCAGAAGTACTGTCATGAGTTCCCATTTAGGAATGACACTCAAGTCATCACTATTAACATAAATAAACTGCATCGGACATTCACATCAATGAAAAATGCAATTCCCTTAGTAATAACTGTTGTATGGATGCTGTGAGTACTACTTCTCAATAATGTATGACTTCATTGCTATTTTTATCTTACTTGGTATATGTTGTGCTTTCCCAAAACACTTGTCACCTAATTTGAGGAATGCAGCTAAAAATGACAGTATTAAGTGAATTTATATAAAATTAGGCTAATGCACACATTTTTAAGCAAATTAGGCTGAGTTACGCTTACCTCTATGATTCTCACTAATAGCTGAGTGTGTATGCCAACAGATTCATGTAACTAGACCTCGGGTAGCCCTGGGCAATCTGCACTGATAGCCATTGAGCCAAGCTGACTTCAGGAATGTACAAACAAGCCTGATATATCTGCATTTTCCATATTCATGAAAACAGGAGAATAGAGTTGGCAGCATTTAGGCTGCAGAATCCTGAATCATAACCCACACCCATCCTGCATATTATGACACAACTTATCACATCAAAACACTCAATCATTTCAATTATAGTAAAGTGACACCAACATGAAGACTTATTTATAAAGTGAAGTGAAAAAAAACATTATTTACTGATGCAATACTTAGCTATGTTTACAAAAATAAGTAATGCATGGCTTTCAAGTCAATTGTACAAATAAAGATTACATTACTGCACAGAAACATAGGTTCATAGGTTCATAGGTAGGTAATAGGCTATCAGCCTGAAGGCCTAAGTAAGCCTAGCCAACAAGTTTCCCTGGCTTACACCACTTAAGAAAGTTAATTTCCTGTGCCCCTGTCGAGCAGAGCCACAGAAGTGATCCCCGGGGTGTATTTCCTATTTCCCATCCACTCATCAAGATTTTTCTTGAAGAGTGCTAATGAGGAACTTTGCTTGACATAGATGGGTAGCTTATTCCAGAGTATAGGAATTCTCTGGGACAGGAATCTATCCCTCCAGCATGTCCTGTTTATTGTGGTGACAAGGTTTAAGTCCATAGAGCATGTAGCTTGGAGGGATTGGGATTTCTTTAGGTGTAGCATGTCCAACAGCTCTGGGTTTAACATAGCTTTATATGTTAGGCAGAGATCTCCTCAGAGTAGGCGATATGCTACAGAGTAAAGCTGGAGTTTTTTGAGATGGTCATTGTAGGGCATCTGTATGAGGTCAGCAATCCTCTTTGTGAGGTACTTCTGCGGCCTTTCCAGCTGCTGCAGATGTCTTGTGAGGTGCATTCCAAAAGGGGCGTTGTACTCTATAATGGGTGTAATGAGTGCCGAGTAGAGGGGAACAATGACCTCTTTTTTCCTGGATGATAACACTTTTGTGATGAGGTGTGCCACATAGAAGAATTACCTGACTACTGTGGCGATGTGATTATCAAAGGAGAGACTACTGTCCACCTGGGTCCCAAGGTCTCTTATCACACATTTGGCATTACGTAGACTGCCATTTATGTGGTAGTTCATGGGTACAGAGATTTTATGAAAGGGGATGACAATGCACATTTTGGCTTTGAGCTTGAGGCCATGCCTCTGACACCAGGCATCTGTCTCAGTGAGGCCCTTCTGTAGGATGTCCACATCATTTGGGGATTCGACTATAGCTCCTAATTTGCAGTCATCTGCGAGCTTCATTAGCCAGAGGCCTTCTGTGTTAGCCTGTACTTCAGAGAAGTAGATACCAAACAGGAGAGGTCCCAGGACTGAATTCTGTGGTACTCCACTTGTCACTGGTATGAAGTCAGCTTTGGAGTCTGCAACTTTTACAGTGTGGGTTCTGTCAGTGAGGCAGTTGGCAACCCATCTTGTGACGTAGGGATTTATACCTAGTTTAGTGAGTTTAGCTATAATTCCAGAATGGGGGGTGGTGTCAAAAGCCTAGGCAAGTCAAGATAGGCTGTGTGAACCACCTTACCCTCAAAGAAGTCGATCTGGTTCAGAAGGCATGATCTGCCTTTCACAAACCCGAACTAGGTGGGGTCCAGAGTTTGGAGGTTACCATTGTCTTTGTTTATGAGTTCCATGATGATATGTTCCATGGCCTTGCAGACCAGGCTCATTAGGCTAATAGGGTGATAGTTCCCAGGATCAGTGGTAGCTCCACCTTTGTGGAGTGGGATAACTGATGCTATGCACCATTCAGTGGGCACAAAGCCTGATATGAGACTATGCTTGAACATGGTGCTTAGGTGGGGAGCCAGTTCATTCTGAAGCTTGTGTAAAAGGCAGCCTGGGATGTTGTCCGGTCCCATGGATGCTGTGTTTTTGGTTTTAGAGAGTGCAGCTTTTAACTGCATAGATGTGATTACAGGGACTCTGCATTCTTCCTGTATAAATATAGGCCCTTTAGGGGATGAAAGGGGGGTAAAATTAGCACTGAACCTATCTGCCAGGATGTTGCAATATCAGTTGGTTCTGTAATTTTCATGCTGTTGTGCTGTAACTCAGAGCAGATCTGGGTTTTGCCATTGAGATTCTTGACATAGCTGTAGAATGCTTTGTGGTTGCCCTTAGAATCAGTGGTGATTTTGTTTTCATAGCTAGCTTTGGAGGATCTTATAAGGGATTTCAGCTTCTCACTGAGGCTGATCAGGGAGCTCCTCTACTCATCGGATTTTACTCTCTATTGCAACAGTTTCTTTCTTCTGTTGTAGAGTTTGTTTATGGCAGGGGACCACCAGATTGGCTTCTTTTTTTGGAAGATAGAGTCTTGGTTCTGTTTGGAATAGCACGATCCATGCACTTGTGTAAGTGCTTATAGAGTGCATTTGTGTAGGATTCAGCAGTCGTAACTGTATTGTCTATCAGCATGATTGTCATGAAGTTTGCCACTTCTGTCTTAAGAAGCATGAAGGTGGCTTTGGAGAAATTTATTACCGTGGTTTTCTTAATGGTGGGTGGGGGCGGGATGTGGATATCTAGGGTGATTAGCTTATGGTCGGATCTGACCAATGAGGAGTTGACTTCAGGTGTGGAACAATGGTCACTCATGTTAGTAATGACTAGGTCTAGGATATTGTTGTCCCTGGTGTGGGTGTGGATAAGTTGATCCAGGGCATTGGAATTTATGAATTCCAGAAAACGTTGAGTGAAGGAGTTGGTACATGAGTAGTTTTCCTAGTTAATGGTGGGGGTAGTTGAAATTACACATTATTAGGGTGATTGGTTGAACCTTAATATTTTCCAGTATATCAAGAAAAGAGGAGTTGGAATCCTGAGGCATGGTGGGGGATCTGTAGCAAGCTACAATTTGGATTGCAGTTTTGCCCAGAGTTAGTTGCACTTGGATAACCTCGGATGCATTATGCTGCACAACTAGCCTGGAGGTGTGGATATCCTTAATGAATATGGACACACCTCCACCTTTGGTGCTCTGGTCCAGGTTAGAGGGCCGAAAGGTGTGGTATTACTTATAGCCTGGTAATGCAGGGGTGCACTCTAGAGCCTTGAACCAGGTCTCAGTTACTGCACAGATATCGATGTTCTCCATTTTAAGGAGTGCCTCAAGTGAGTGCATTTTGAGATTTAGACGTTTAGCATTGAGTAGCATTATCCTCAGTTTTTGCTTGCCTGTTCCTGTTACAGTGGTCAATTTGTCATTTGAACCTTGCCTAAAAAAGGCACTATAGGGGCGGCAAGACCCTTAGCCAGTATCTGGAATCCCAGGGGTGACAGGTGCAGGCCATCTCTGGCAAAGCATCATGGTCTGTCGACCATGTCGTCCAGGCAGACAGATACTCGATCCCCTTAGAATGACACCAGAAGCTTAGCCAATTGTTGAAGTCAATCATTTTGTCCTTGTACTGCAGTATCATTCTGGTCGATGGCAGGATGCTACTCAAGGCTAGGGTCATACCTGCCTGGGCTACAAGATCAGAGAGCTCCTCCGTGTTTCTTTTCATGTAGTCCAGGGAGGTACGTCTTAGGTCATTTACACCAACATGGACAATGACAGAGTCATATTTATACTTGTTGTAGAGTGACTTGAGTGCATGGGTTATGTGGTGGATCCTGGCACCCGACAGGCAGCTGACAGTAACTTTCTCCTTGTTTAGCCTGGGGAGTGGGACATCAGTGTGCCTGACTACAGAGTCACCTATGACTAGTGTGTTGTGTATGTTGTTTTGCCATATGGGCTGTGGTTTATTGGCACACTGAGTCTGTGGGCTATGTGTCATTTGGGTTGCGTTGGGGGCTGGAGGTTGTCTGCGTTTCTGCTTTGGAGGTCTCTGTAACTTGAGCAGATTATTATTGAGAGCCTCCGCAAAAGTTTTTGTGTTTCTATGTGTGGATTTTGGTGGTGTAGGTTTAGTGGGACTATGTGATGAGTGTGGTGCAAGTGTTTACCTTCTTCTCTTGACTGTCAACTCCAGTCTTGGTTGGAGAGAGCTTTACCTCCAGTTTGGCTAGATAACTGCATCTCTCACAGGTTGTGGTGTTGAGTAGTAGGAGAGGGTTGTCTGTGTACATGAACAATTGCTACATTGCTCCAAGATGCCCAGATTCATCAGAGAGACAGGAGAGAGCAATGGGAGCTGACCCTTGGACATGTCTGAATAAAAAAACACTTTACTCTAGACAAGTGAGGAAAGTGAGTATAAGAGCTATTTTTCTCTAAGCAAGTTAGGAAAGTAAGTACAAAAACTGTTTTCCGTTTCCTTTTGTTAGGTAAAGAGGAATGTTGAAAGCTGTAGTAATTTGTAACTTATTTTGTGCTAACAACAAGTTCTGAATAAGTGCTGAGCACAAATAAGCAAATTCAAGGCTAAAACTAAGAATCTGTACCTGGATCTTGTGGTAGATAGGCTACCTTCTGCTTACCTCTCACACTGATAAACTATAATGCTTCCCTGCAACACAGAAAGTCTTGGGGGGCTCAGAAGCTTACAAACAGTCCTGGATACAGCAAATCTGTATCTGGACTAGACTAGTTACAGGAAAGGTAAGAAAAAATGGAAACGTGGGTATTTAAACCAGAAAGTTGAAAGGCATTGAAAAACTGCCCAAACAGCCTATAAACTACAATTTCTGGGCCAGAAACCACTCTTGTGATAGATAGGCTACCTAGTGCTTACCGCTCCCACTGATAAGCTAGAAGACTTCCCTCCATCACAGAAAGGCTTGGAGGGCTCAGAAGCTTACAAGCAGTCCTGGATATAGCAAATCTGTATCTGGACTAGACTAGTTACAGGAAAGGTGGGAAACAAGTGCAAATGTGGGCTTTTAAACCAGAAGGTTGAAAGAGATGGAAAACTGCCCAAACGGCCAATAAACTACAATTTCTGAGCCAGAAACCATTCTTGTGTTTACCACTCCCACTGATAAGCTAGAAGGCTTTCCTCCAACACAGAAAGGCTTTGGGGTCTCAAAAGCTTACAAACAGTCCTGGTTACAGCATATCTGTATCTGGACTAGACTAGTTACAGGAAAGGCAGGAAACAAGCTTAGATTTTTTTTTTGGAAAGGCAGAAGGGAGAAACAGAAGATAATTCAAAATTAAGGACCTAAGTGGCGTGCCCTTCATATATGTTCTCTCTGTATTAGGTAGAATGAGCTAGTGACACTAGACTGGAATAGAGCTGGGATAGAGCTGAACAGATGGGACTGGTAGGAGTGTTTGAAGTCAAAATATAATCTCACCGTACTAGGTTGAGTGAGGAAATGAGACAGACCTAGGAGGAGTGTTCAAACACAAATTTACAGGAGGGGCAGGCAATTCCAAAGCCCCCAAGATTAATACCAGAACAAGTACCAGAACAAGAACAGAGAGGGAGGGTGGGAAAATAACTGCAGTGAGAGAGAGAGAGAGAGAGAGAGAGAGAGAGAGAAAACACAGTATTCTATCTATCAATTAAATAGAAAAATAAATAACTACAGAGAGACACAGACCACAATATTCAATGAAACAATTAAACAGACAGAAAAATAAAATGCAGTACAATCTTTAACACTACAAGTTTGTACTTAACTCAGATAGTAATGCAGTTGATTGTAGGTATGTAGCAGAAGCCAAACAACTCAGATACTGAGCAGTAATAAATTCAAAGATATGTGACTAACACTTATAAATACAGAGAAACCCTCTAGGATAAAAGTTTAACACTGAATATCAATGAAGTGAAACACAATAGCCCCCACTTACTGAAGAGAGAGAGAAACCACAGTATTGTATGAAACAATTAAATAGAAACACAAATAACTACAGAGAGACACAGACCACAACATTAAATGAAACAATTAAATAGACAGAAAAATAAAATGCAGTACAATCGTTAACACTGCAAGTTTGTACTTAACTCAGCTAGTAATACAGTTGATTGTAGGTATGTAGCAGAAGCGAAACAACTCAGATATTGAGCAGTAATACATTCAAAGATATGTGACTAACACTTATAAATACAGAGAAACCCTCTAGGCTAAGAGTTTAACATGGAATATCAATGATGTGAAACACAATAGCCCCGACTTACTGCAGAGAGAGAGAGAGAGAGAAAACAGTCTTATATGAAACAATTAAATAGAAAATAAATAACTACAGGGAGACACAGACCACAATATTCAATGAAACAATTAAAAAGACAGAAAAATAAAATGCAGTACAGTCTTTAACACTGCAAGTTTGTACTTAACTCAGCTAGTAATGCAGTTGATTGTAGGTATGTAGCAGAAGCCAAACAACTCAGATATTGAGCAGTAATAAATTCAAAGATATGTGACTAACACTTATAAATATGGAGAAACCCTCTAGGCTAAGAGTTTAACATTGAATATCAATGAAGTAAAACACAATAGCCCCCACTTATGCAGAGAGATAGAGAGAGACCACAGTATTCTATGAAACAATCAAATAGAAAAATAACTACAGAGAGACACAGACCACAATATTCAATGAAACAATTAAATAGAAAAATAAAATGAAGTACAATCTTTAACACTGCAAGTTTGTACTTCAGCCAGTAATGCAGTTGATTGTTCAGAGACACATATAAGCAGTTTAAAAGTAATGATTTAATAACTAACTTTCATTTACTATTACAATAAAATGTAAAAATATCCCTTCAAAAAATATATATGGAACAAAACAATTTGGTAAAACAAAATGTGCCAGTAATAGCAGATCCATAAGACCCTACACCGTAGTTGGGTTTGGTTATAGTGATGCCATACCACAGAGGGTGTAGTTCCATCCCTGTGAATCACAGCCCTGTACTTACATTATTCACTTTGGAATTGGCACTTCAAAAGATGGTAGCACCTATGAAGGCACATGGCCACACTTCAGGCTGGTCAAATAAGGAATGAAAGTCGTGGTCTAATTCTTGCAGTAGTCATGCATGGACAAGACCAAAAGGGTAGCACCCAGCAAGGAGTAGCAAAATGTCAACATCTGGCAAGAGTTGGGTGAACACTTGTCATCTCTAACAGGGATCGTCCACTCTGGCTTCAGTGCTAGCACAGGTGTGATGCCTGCAGAGGTGCAGACCTGACCAGCTGGCTGAGTGTGTAGACTAGGTGAAGGGGAGAAAGCCAGTGATCTATAGTGTTTCCCTCTTTGTTATGTCTCCTGTTTTTCTATCATTCCTCTCTTGCCCTTTCCACTTTTTTAAAGAACCAAACAGGTTGATCACATAAGGATGCCCCTATAGAAAACATATAACCCCCCTTTATATTTTTTAAAACTTAATAAAAATATATGTGCTGTACATTACTTGCCTTAACTGCTTGTAACATTCTTTTGCATAGATGCATTCATCCATAATAGCTGAATACTTCTGAAATTGTATGAGCATTTATGTTTTTATGTAGTATTTCAAACATATTTAAGGATTAACTTCACCAACTTTAAGCATTTCACAAAAGTGGGCATTTATCATCAAAACTTTCACATTCACTTAACACAAATAATCTGCAATTGTTGTATTTGCATATAGGCATAGCAATCCTCTTAGTCAATAAACACTATGAATGTGGGAATCTTGGGACTATGAATATAACTCTAAATGTTTTTTTCTTACCAAACTTTCTGTTAGATGTAATAATAAATAGATGCATAGATATCTGGTCCTAAAAGTATACTGTTAAACTTTCTATAAGTCCAGCTAGTGAACACTCTTTGATAGTTCTAACCACTTTATAAAAATCAATACCGATTTTTCAAGTGTTAATGCAAAAAGTGTACAATTTCTGTACTTTAGTTTTTTTGAAAAACAAGGTCCATTGAAATTATTGTCAAAGCTGAAAAGTCTTAACATGGCAACATGAAAACTGACCCTATAATGAATCATTATCTAATTACTGTATAAACTATTATATTTCACATTAATTGCAGTAATAGGAGAGTTTTACTTCACAGAAAGACAAGATGTAAATTAGGTTAGACAAGTTGGAGACCTTTCATTGATAACATACACTTGTATGGGACGAGATTCCAAAAGAGTAGCTCTTAGCATTAGTCTGCCATGATATCAAAATACTTGCTTTCAATGCAAGTGACTAACATTATTTATTTATTTATTTACATTTGTTAACCGGGTAGTTTCCGACTGAGACAGTGGCCCATTTTCAGTGGAGACCTGGGGAAAACAGCTCCAGAAACAAACACAATGTGACATTGATAGAAAAAGAAAAATGGTATGCTGAACAAAAAACAGCTAACAGAGGCATCTAAGTATGTGAGCAGAGAGCATTAGATGAGAACAGAGGTACTGAGTAACTGTGTAATCACAATAAGATAACACACACGCGCGCGCGCACACACACACACACACACACACATATATATATATATATATATATATATATATATATATATATTTATATAACAGAGATATTGGCATCACTAGAAAATCAAATATCAGTCAGATAGGAAATGTTCAAAATTCAAATAGCAATCCATAAAAGATTGAAGAAAATCATTGGTGATAGGAGGGGTCTATATTAGAACATCAAAGTTTTGAAAATAGCAAAGCTGCCGAACACCGAATTCTTTCCTAGGGAAAGAATTTGGTTGTCCATTTCTGTGGCTTCGCTATTTTCAGCACTATGGTGGAAAGTTATGGGTCGGGTTTGGGTAAGTGTGCAATTGTGTGGACGTGAGGGTTAGGGCGCGGGTTAGGTGAGTTAGGGTTAGGGCGCGGGTCAAGTAAGTGTGCGATTGTGTGGACGTGAGGGTTAGGGCAGGGTAGATGAGTTATGGTTAGGGCGCGAGTCAGGTAAGTGTGCGATTGTGTGGATGTGAGGGTTAGAGCGGGGTAGGTGAGTTAGGATTAGGGCGTGGGTGAGGTGAGTGTGCAATAGTGATGGACCTTAGGGTTAGGGTTTGGGTTAAGGTAAGTGGATAGATAGTAGTGTATGTACAGTTTAGTGTAAGGTTAGATGTAGGATTTTAAGTGCCTGTGTGTGTGAATTGCTGTGTTTTTGGTGTGCTTGTGTTGTGTGTATGTGTTTCGGAACAGCAAATTTTTTCCATGGGAAAAAATTTGCTGTTCTGCATGTTCAATATTTTCAGCATTCGCTGAATAGGGGTCGATATTAGAACATTCAAAGTTTTAAAATTTTGATGTTCTAATATAGACCCAATAGGAGTAGGGTTAAGGTGCTGGAGATGGGTAATGAGAAATTGGAGAGAGGAGATTACCCAGATGAAGTACAGGGGCAGTGCCAGTTGTTGTTGAGATATTCTTTTAGTTTACTTCTAAAAGAAGTCAAGCATGGATTGTTCTGGATGTCTGGAGGAAGAGCATTCCAGGTGTTTGCTATTTTATTGGAATAGAGGGAGTCACCACGGTAGTTGTGAGACTGGGTAACTTTTAGCAATAACCTGTTTGATGACCTGAGGGACCTGCTATTGATATTTGGTTGGACCAGGTTAAAAGGTTATGGACGGTTATTGAGGTTTTGAATTATTTTGTGAGTGAAGGTAGGATGGTTTAGTATTAGCAGATTGGGAAGTTCTAGCCAGTTAAGTTGATAGAAAGTGGAGCAATGATGAGTTCTATGAGGCTGATTAGCAACAAATTTAGCTATTTTGTTACAGCAGGACTCAAGTATATTAAAGTCAGCCTTATGTAAGTTGGTTAAGATGTGTGAGCAGTACAGGAGGGTAGACAGTAGGTTATTGGTGGTCAGGTGATACAGGAGTTGCTGGTGAATACATTTCTCTAGAATCTTGGCTTGGGGTGAGAGGATGGCAATGGGGCGTTAGTTAGAAATGTCATTAGATGGGCACCCTTTGTGAAGGGGGATGTTGCATGAGATTTTCCAGAGGTGGGGAATGTACTGTTCGGCTTGGTGTGTTAGGTAAGGTTTGGTCCTGCAGAGATAGCCTATTTTGGCATGGACTTTTTTGATAGGTATGGAGATAGGAGTATCAAATTGTAGCCTGTCTATTGTGATGCCTAGGAGTTTTGTTTGATTTGTAGGTTCAATTTTGGTTCCATTTGAGGAGTAAATAGAGAGAGGTAAGGATTTGGTCTTGGAGGAATTGTTTGTGAAGATCATTAACTTAATGTTATTTCGGTTTAGAATGAGTTGGTGGTTTGCTAGGTAAGTTTCTATTTCCTGGAAAGATTTTTGTATTTTAACCTGAAGCTCTTGGAGGAAAAGGGTGGAGTGGATTAGAGAGGAATCATTGTCATATTGTATTATTGTGGCAAGTTCTGTTGCTTTAGATTGTTTGTAAATATGAGAAAGATAAGGGGGCCAAGAATGGATCCTTGGGGAACCCTGGTAAGTACTGGCAGCAGTATGGAGAGATTGTGCTCTCATTTTGCAGCCTGTTGATGATTAGACAGATAACTGAGTTAGCGATGATGAATTAAGACTGTAAGTGGCAAGTTTATTGAGTAGTAGCTGGTGTCATACAGTGTCCAAAGCTTTTGACATATCTAGGAAAATTGCAGAGACTATTTGTCCATCATTTTGTGAGGTAAAGAATAGTGTCTGTAAAACTTATTAGTGCTGTGCTAGTACTATGCTTAGGTCTGAAGTAATGCTGTGAACTGGAAAGTAGGTTATTGGTGGTCAGGTGATACAGAAGTTGCTGGTGAATACATTTCTCTAGAATCTTGGCTTGGGGTGAAAGGATGGCAATGGGGCGTTAGTTAGAAATGTCATTAGATGGACACCCTTTGTGAAGGGGGATGTTGCATGAGATTTTTCCAGAGGTGGGGAATGTACTGTTCGGAGATGGAGCAGTTGATAAGGATAGATATAAGGTAAACAAAGGCTAGAGCAGCTACTTTCAGGAATTTCTTGGGAAGTTGGTTGGCAGCAAGGCAGCAGGGTTTTCGTTTACTTAAGAACTTTTTAATATAAGCAGTGTGTATGGGTTTAAAGGAGAATGAGTTAGCGCTCATATTGAGGGATCTGTGACTGTGAGATTTTGGTGATTGTTTAGGAGAGAGGTTATAGAGTTTATAAGTGTGAGTTCAATTGTGAAGCTAGGGATTCGGAGGTGTTGGATGTGGAAAGAGTGGGGGTGGAGATTTCTCCAGGATTAATGAGGTAGTTAATATTCTTCCAGAACTTTTGTGGGTTATTTTCATATTTTTGTTGACAAATATGGAAATAAGCTTTTTATCATTACTAACGTGTTTTATAGTTTGATTTCTTAATTGCTGATAAGTAGAGAGATCATTTTTGCCTTTGGTGGATTGGTAATGAGACCAGGCTTTGTCTCTTTGTTTAATTAGTAGTTTAGTTTCATTTGAAAGTCACAGTAATTGTCTGGACTTGGTCTAAGGCCTATTTATAAACAGGCTTACTGTGGAGATCAGATTCCAAAACGCCTACTCTCAGCCTGATGTCAGTACAAGTGGCCACTTACACTGAGAGCAAGTCTTTTGGAATTGTGCCAATGATTAAATACTCAAACAACATAAGAAAAAAGTAGAAAGAAATAGATCATATAAGGAAGTAATCATTTTACTTATCCAGAATACCTTGCTGATGCATGCAAATCATTTTCTATTACCTACCATAACATCATTTTGTTAGTATTCTCAAAAACTGAGCTGACAGTGAAACTAAAACATCAGAAAGCATGTCGCAATCTTCATTCTTGTTCAAACCATTTGTTGTTTTAACATCAGCAGTATATCATGAAATTAATTTAATCATGAAAAACAACTCAGGGGAATTGTAGCACTGCACTACAAGTTATCATCATCATCAAACCCCTTTTTCCCATGTTCTGCATGATCTCAGGGTATTGTGTCAACTGTCACCATCTGTCTCTATTCAATTCCACTCTCCTTCCTTCTTTAACACTTTTGCCTGACTGTCACAGGTCTGCTCCAGCACAATCTATCCACCTCTTTGCTGGATGCCCTCATTTTTTTCTTGCCTTCTTCCAGCCTGTCTCAAATCTTCTTCACCAGACCGTATTATGCTTTTTTGCACATATGCCCAAACCACCATAATCTGTTCCGTTTGACATTTTCTGCAATTGGAGTTACTTTGGCTTCTGTTCATATGTCCTTGTTTGTTCATCTGTCCCACAATGTGCATCCTACCACCCATCTCAGACACTTCATTTACATCACCTCTAGCTTCTTCAATTGCTCTGTCTTTACTACCCGTGCTTATGTATCATACAGTGGTACTAGTCACACCACTGTTTTGTATACCTTACTTTTCAGCATCTTTGCCATTCTTCTGTTATATACTACACCTGACATCTGTGCAGTTGGCTGCAGCCCATCTGATTCTAAATTTGACTTCCTAATTCAGACTTCCCTTCTCCTCAACCACCTCTCCCAGATGCTTGAAGCTGTTTATCTGGTTCACTATTTTCCCTTCTATCTCATTCCTCATCTTCTTCTAATTTCCCCTATTTGCTGCCATTTGCACAGTCATATATGTACTTAGTTTAATCCCACATTCCTTCAGTTTTGCACTTCATTCCCGGGGTTCCTATTACCTGATCGAACGTTTAGGTTAGCGAATACCTAAATGTTGATCTGGTAACAGCGAAAGCAAAAAAAAGTGAACGGTCGATTGAATGCAGGGAAAGAATTCCCTTGGCCCTTATGCAGATTTTGCCCCTTTCCCCACTGTAGAGCAAGCTTGGAGTTGGTAGCCCCCTACTACATTTTGATTTAATTTTTTTTTTTTTTGCGGCCGAGGGAATTCATTCCCTATGTTAAATTGGACGTTCAATGTCTTCATTTTTCGATATTACCAGTTTGACGTTTAAGTATTCGCTAACCTAAACATTTGATCGGGTAATATAGACACTCATTCCCCTATCCTTCATTGAAGTTTTTGCTCAGAGTATGCCTGTAATGCCACATCCTCTGCCTACAGCAACTTTGTTAATCTGTCCCCTGACCTGTTTGCTAATGTAATCCTTCACCAATATGAACAGCAGTGGGATCAGAGTTGAATGCTGGTGTACTACCACTCCCACTGAGAACCCCTCAGTGAGATTGAACTCTATTCGTACTTGAGTCATTGTGTCCTTGGTACATAGATTGCACTAATTCTACCAATGTTTCTGGGACTTTGAAATACCACAGGACTGCCCAAATCTGCTTTCTTGGGACCTTGTCATATGCCTTCTCCACCTCTAGGAATGCCCAGTTGGACTATTTCCCCATCTCTATCTTCTTCTCAACTATCTGTCTCACTGCAAACATTAGGACAGTTGTGCTGCATCCTGATTGGAATCCAAACTGTTCATCTCCCATTTACTTTCTACTACTTGCATATTTACTTATCAGTCACCCTCTCCAGAACCTTAATGCAATGTGACAGGAGTTTTATACCTCTGTAATGCCCACAGCTGTGTATGTCCCCTTTGTCCTTGAATACTGGCACTAGTATGCTTATTCTCTGGTCATATGGGATAAGCCTTTCTCTCCACACTGGTATGAGTACCATCAGGGGCCATTTCTCTCCTATATCACCCAGCATCTTTATCATGTTTGCTGCAACCTCGTATGAGCCTGCTGCTTTCTCTAACTTCATTTTCTTTAGTGCTGTTCTTATCTCTTCTGTGTTGGGCTCCTCTTCTATCAATGTAGGGTGTGTCTGCGGTAGTAAAGCTTCTGTGGGGTTTTCTTAATTCAGAAGCTGCTGAAAATACTCTTTCCATCTCCCTTTGATGTCAGTGGACTGAAGAGCAGGTTACTGCTGACATCCCTTATGAAGAATGTCTGATAACTATCTTCTTTACCTGGTATAGCTCAGAGGTTGAGAATGGCCTCTCCTTCTTTATTCCTGTTGCCCCACCATGTGGACCCAGGCAGTCCCTGTTCTGTCTGTCCTGATATGTGCATTCAACTTTCCTATTCATGTTGTCCTTTACCTAGGAGGTCCTGCAAATGCTGTCTAAATGTACTCTTTTCCTCACTGAGACAGCCCTGCTGTGGGGCATAGGTTGAGATTATGAATACTGCCCTATCATTAGGCTGGAGTCTGATTGCCACGAGTTTGTCACTAATTCTGACATCTCTTTCTGCTTTTGAAGTCTTTCCCTCACTACAATTTTCACACCACTTCTAACATGTCCTCCTTCTGAATAGTAGACTCTGGATCCCAAGCCAAGTAGTTTTTCTGCACTGTCCTTCTGTCTTTTTTCCTGAATACATAGGATGTCCAGCTTCTTCTTTACTTCTTAGTTCATGTTTGCCAGGTCAATTGGTTTTATGCCTAGCTTTCACTCAACAGAGCAATCCCAGGTAACATGGCAGGCATACACTGGTCACATGGGTCACATGCACCCTTCCCACTGTTAGCATGGTTCCCAGGGCTAGGTCAGAATAGGCTGGGTCCTCAACCCAAGGGCAAATACCCATGCCCCGTTGGTAGTATTAGTCAATATAACTGAATCACATACTGCCATGTTTCACACCATTGAGTGGCTATCCCTGCCAAGGTCCACAGTATGGGATTGAGTTATCCTGTCTTGAGGTTACCGTACACTACAGTAGATGCTAAAGTGGTTAGTTCATACAACTCTTCTCCCTAGAGGGCCCCATGTATAGTCTTTGCTGCTGCCCACAGCTTTATTTTTTGGTGGGTTTGAGATGGAAATGCTCAACATGTTTTTGGTGGAACCCCACAGAAGCAAAGGGAGAACATGCAAAATCCAAATAGGCACTGGCCAGAGGTCAGAATTGAACTTTGTACCTTATGCATGGCAGACAAATATGTTAAATATTATGCCAACAGTAATGTACTACAAAAGATGTATTTATTGAGATGAAATAAATGAGTTTTTAACATAGATTATGTGCTTTTTCCAGTGATTGTCACATTCTCATTGTCTTTATACATAAAAACATAGCAAAGTCTAATTACAGAAGAGCAAGTAAGCAAACTAACACTATCATCAGCAGTAAACGTAAAAATCAATTTAAGTTATATTTAGTGTCATGGTATCATCAGCAGTAAATGGAAAAATCAATTTAAGTTATAGTTAGTGTCATGGTATCATCAGCAGTAAATGTAAAAATCAATTTAAGTTATATTTAGTGTCATGGTATAAGATGACAAATTCCTTGAAGATAACTTCATTTTCCAAAACTGAGACAATCTAAAATCTGGATTTGCTGGTATTTTTCTGGAAAGTATAAAACCCGAGTGCATGATACTACACTAATGCATATACTGTTACTCAGCCACTAGATACTGTCACTAGAATGGGGGGGGGGGGGGGGGGGGCATTACCAGCATTGTACTTGTATTGGTAGTATAATGTCTGCACCACATGAAGAGGTAATGCTAGTGTCAGGAAGTCAAAATACTGGGTTATACTGACCTAATTGTCATCTTCCATTTAGTAATTTATTTTTTATATCTCACTGCAGTAGAGGTATTCCCCATAACATTACTCAAGTCTCTGGGGTCACCACAAGAATAACCGCACACAAATAATGTTTGTGCAGACAGTGGTGGATTAAGTGTACTTTGAGACCAAAGATGTTTTCAGTCCATACATCTGCTCTCCAAATCCTTGATTTTAGGACCACATATACATTCTTTTAGATTCCCATTACTGGTTGTTTTACAGATACAGTCACAATTCCTGATTGCTTTAAACTGTATTTTCTGTTTGGTAAAGCAACATTTATTTGAGTGAGTAATTTAAATTCGATCAGTCTTGAACATTTTTCTTGCAAGAAATTAACTAACTAACAATAAGAAAATTACAATTTCAGAAAATTTCGAACATGAAAGACTGCTAGAACCTCCATCATTATAACTACAAAGTAGATAGTGGCTAAGGGACAATGGGCAAGATAAAGGGTAACAATTACTGACATATACCAAATTTGTTTTAATATAATTACTTTAAGGACATTTCCCTAATCTGATTCAGGAGCTGAATGGCAATCCCAAATAACTCACAGCAGAAAACTGCTACTTTAAATTGATCTATAGAGTCTTAGTTTTAGTAAAGGAACATCGCATTAAACTGTATGCATACACTATCTACCACTCTTGATGATGTCATATACAATACAATGCAATACAAAGTAACATCTTTGCCAAATGAAGTTGCAGATAAAAGCTTAATTTGTGGTTGTGATAAAAGATCAACTGAAAAGCAAGTCAATTTAATTAATCAAGAACTTCTGCAATAGTATGTCATTCACACCAAACATCTGGTATGTGACACTTCTAGCAGTTTACACACATTCTTAGATTCTTGAGCATGTAAGCCAAAGAAATAAAAAAATCAGTTGGCATTAGCAGCATAATGGACATGATTCATAAAACCTGTCCTGCATACTACTCAAAATAGTAAATAAAAATCCCTCTTTTAATTGACTAACCTTTATCATTAGAGCTATAATCTTGTAAAATCCTCCCTACTTTAGAGTTCCTGTGGATAATCTCAAAACAATTCATTGTTAGCATAGATTTTTTCCTGTAATGGGGGTCTGATTCTCTTCTTTTCTTTTTTTTTTTTTTGCCAAATAAAGTTAGCACTTCCGATCATCAGCTAAGCATCTTTGCACATAAAAATATTAATTAAAATTAGGGGGTTAACTTATTTACATCACAAACTATATTTGCATAGTACATGGTATACTACAATTATACTGCGAATTTTGCAAGAAGACTGCTTTGTTATGCATTTTTCTGATGTATGATGTATGAAAGATGCTTACCACAAATTGCTAAGGACATTTAGGAGCTGATAATTTTTTATGCTAGATCTTAAAGAACACAGAACAACAGCAGTAGCAGGAGGGTCACTCAGCTTTAAAAGCTGCACTAAACTTCATATTACCACAAGTTTTATTGCATGTTGCAACATGAAGTGTGTTACAGCTTTTAAACTTTTGCAGTTTATTTTTGTCTTCTTGTTTCATTTTTTTTTCTCTCAGTCCTGAGTACATAGGTGTAATTAAAGCTCCAAGTACTACAAAGACGTTTATGGAAAAGTGTGTTGCATTTCTCAAATCAGTAAAAAAACCTAGCAATCCTAGACTTGTTTTCTGTCTGCAGTACAAGGAACAGCTAAAGATCCATGTACTGTAAAGAATTATTACTGAGTCTCATAACCGAGTTGCCTGATATTCTATAGACAGATTACGCAATTTACCTTCCAAGCTTTATTTTCTCCTATGCTCAGCCTGAATTTCTTGACATCCATTTGGATATGATAAGATGTGATTATAATTCTCTGCATTAAATGTAATTCCCTGTTCAGTTAAATGTGCTTTAACTACATTGTTATGTTTGTGTGATGTATGCAGTAACAATGTCATTTATATTAACTCTGTTCATTACCTTCTGGCTATCAGTGCCACTGCTTCATGTTCAACACTGCCTTCCATTTCTTCCTTCAAAATAACCTCCCTGGGGATTTAATACAATGTGCGTAGGAATAGTGGAAGACCTACACGGAAGGTGTGGTGGATCTGGTACAGCACATAGCAATGGACACATGCCAGACATCTAAAAATAGAAACCAGATACATTTAATTATTTAAGAAAGGTCAAGTTTAACCATAGCTGAACAGGTTTGCATGGTGTGGTGCATTGCTTAGCGATGCTTAAACACAGTGGAGAGATATATGTAAAAGTACAACAGCATTTCTCATGGCCATGTAGCCGAATGGTTAGAGTTATAGCCTTAGGTGCAAGGTCTGAATACACATACTGGTTATTTTGTAAATACACAGTATGAGACATCTTTTAAATCCTGATTAAATATTTTTTGATTACACAGACAGGTTATTAAATTTAGTTTGCAAATACACATGTATGAGAAGTACTATTAAACCTTGGATGAATTTTGTATGAATACACAGACAGGGTATGAAGCATTTATGTTGCAAATACACAGTTATGAGAAGTATGTGTATACCCTTTATGGAATAATGTATGTATGCACAGATATAATACACAATTATGAGAAGTATGTGTAAACCCTTGATGGAATAATGTATGTATGCACAGATATGTTATTAAGCATTGTAGTTTGCAATTACACAATTTTAAAATGTATTATGAAATGTTTTGCTGTGCTTATCTAAGCACCACTAAGCACAGCTAAGCCTTGCTATGCACTGCTTAAACAATGACTGTTTAGCTGTACTTAGCTGGTTTGCACATTGCTAAGCAGTAAGAAACACCACTAAGCAATCCCTGTTTAACCATTAGTCAGCTCAGCTGAGCTGGTTTGCACACCACTAAGCATTTCCAGTTTAAGCACTGCTCAGCTGAGCTCAGCAGATTTGCACAGTGCTAGCTGAAGCGCCCCATTTTTAAAAATGGCCAAATGGTAAAGAGCAGGAAAATAGCCTTAAGTACAACAGGCAAGAATACAGCTATAATCTGTTGGATTTTGGCAGAGACTATGGCAGGAGTTGGAGAGGGTGCACTCGTCTGGGCACAGTGGTGGGGCATTCTGAAATCAAGGGTCATGGTTGGACAAATAGTAAGGGGCAGGAAAACAGGCTTAAGTACAACAGGCAAGAATACAGCTATAATCTGTTGGATTTTGGCAGAGACTATGGCAGGAGTTGGAGAGGGTGCACGCATCTGGGCACAGTGGTGGGGCATTCTGGAATCAAGGGTCATGGTTGGACTCCTTGTAAAATACCATGAAGTCCGGCTGCTACAGGGCCAGTACCAGGGTTTGTAATACAATTCAGAGGCCTGGGACCAGTGGGCACACAATCTCACCAGTGCAACTGGTATGCCTCGCACAGGTGAGCAGGTGCATCATCATTATGATGACCTGAAGCATCATAAGGGGAGGTCTTGGCCACCTGGGTCCAAGATGCTAGAAACAGGAATGTCACACCAGTATGCAAGTATTGTTATCATTGTTTTACCAAATTCTACTCTGAAAGTGTGATAGACAGGTATGCATAATGGTGTGTTTCTCTCCCCACAGCTTCAGAGGAGAAAGCTCACATCCTGGAGGCCCATGCAGGGCACCTGGCCAGGTTGCACTATGAGTGTGGTGAGTAAAGATGTATATTGTAATCTAAGTAACTGCCAGTAGGTATATTCAGTTCTAATTGTATTACAATGAATGTGGTCATAGACCTGGACTGATATAACTGAGTAATGCCAGGTACAGTTCAATAAAGATGAAAGCATGAAACTTGATAATGTTAAGGAAATAAAGTTAGTACTGCATTAATAATGTTAAGGAAATAAAGTTTCTACTGCATTACTAATGTTAAGGAAATAAAGTTTGTACTGCATTAATTGTGGAATTACAGCTGTATTGAGACACCTGCATTATATGAACTGTTCATCATAAAAGACTCTAGACATATAACAATCACTACATGACATCATCCCTAATAAAGCTGTGGTGTGCACTATGTGTGTATTTTGGGCTGTTGGTCATGAAATCGAGTATTAAATCTTCTGTGAAGTAAAAACTGGAATAATACCACTAGGTTAATGAAGGTTTGCTAATAAAGAGTGTTTTGCTAAACTGTAGATGTGGAGCTGTACTACAAGATATAATGCATAATGATATTTGTTCTGCACTAAGATCTGGACCAGTAATATGAACACCCAAGGTATATTGTGTATCTCAGGATTGTCTTGTGTTAACCATTGCATTTCAGCTATATACATTCCTGCTCTTAGGTACGCTGCTGCAGGCAAGTATGAAACTGTAATAGCTGTAGACTGTAAATATAGCATCTGCAATTGTATATGCATCAGGTAGCCAACCCAGCACTCAGATATGGCCTGTACACATTACACATATTCCCACCCACTAGTGGTTAGTTGTCTACACCTGCATTCTATGCATTAATGTACAGTTCACCTACTATCTCTGATATGGATGAATCTAATGCATGTGTGTTCAAGTGTCACTGCAGTCTTGTATAACACTCTACCTCTATTACCAGGTCATATGTTGTTACCAGGTGAGCTCAAGGTACATATCAGTCAAACAATAATTAGCAGTGGCTCAGTAGGTCAGTGTAATAAATACCAGGTCTGATGTACATTTTGTTACACACAGACTGTGATTTGAATCCAGGGACAACTACAACTAAATATTTATAGGAATAGTTATGTAATGTTAACAGATATTCTCCCAACAGGAATGACAGGTAAATAAATGGCTGTAGTAGCTGTTCAAACAGGTTAATAATTTCTCTGTTCAGATGTACCAGAGTGTTAATTGCATTGTTCAGCAAGGTGCTAAGACGTCAGTAAATAAAGTCAACAAGTACAATAGTCATAAAAGTGAATAAAATAAATAAAACTGTGTAATCTTGGTATGGCTGTATGCCTGGTGTGTTTGTGAATGTTTGCTGATAGTCTAATCCCATGTCTGCCAAGGATGACATAATACGTAATCTCTCTGTACTATGCAGAAATACCTGTCTCTCAAGTGTCATGCTGTCACTGACTCTGATTACTGTTGCCAAATCCCTTGGACACAGATTTATCATCCACTTGATTTATGTCAATAACATAGACACACTACATCAGTCCACAGTACACCTTGGTAGTCATATATGTCTCCCTGACATGTAATAGTCCCCTGTAGCTGTGTACCTGTAGTTGTTACAGCTTGGCCCATACTGTCCCATGCAGATAGCTTGAGAGGTCTGTAGGTGCTAAAGAAGTATAGGGCACTTGTATAAATAAAGTAAGGGCAAACCTGTAGAGTATATAAGAGTACTGTTGGAAACAACATAGCCTATACCAGTAGTAATGACATGTATTGCTCTATCCCCCCACCCTTTATCTGCATCAAAAGTTATTATTGCTATACATTGGGTATGGTTTACCTTTCACATATGTTGTTCTCAAAACATTATGTTGGGCCTTGTCTTTTTTCACTGTTATGTATTACAATGGTTGCATACTAACATAACTTGTTGAATTACCTATGTTGTTGGTCTTATGTTGTAACTCTTACTGGCATGCTGTTACTATACTGACTATCTCACTTGATGTTGTGTTCCAATGTTATGTTACTGGGTTAATTGTAACATTCTGGCATGCTGTTATAACTAATTAAATGTTCAGTTCATTACTAGCCTATAAACTTTGAAATTACTCAACACCATAGCTTGAATGGATAGGCCGTTTCCTAGCTATCTGCCTACCCTACCTCAGCCAGCCATGGCACCGGGTCCCAGACAACCTGGAGCTTCCCCCTCTGCTGGTCCTGCACCACCTACTGGTGGAACCACCTCAGGGGACAGGGCCCACCCCCCCTCCAGGAGTTGCTGTGGACATAGAGTCGTCACCCAGCAACAGCTATCTGGGATAGTGCGCAGGATCATGCACCATGGGTACAAAGATCACCTGCACTGGATTGAGAGCAGACTGGCCAAGCTGGAGAGGCAAGGTAACCCTGGCACCTAGTCCCCAGCACAGCCGCCTTTGGGGCAGTGAAGGAGCAGTGTTGACTGTCCATGGTTGGGGAGCTCAGTCTCACTGCTGCCGTCTGTGGGCACATGGCTCTCTGATTTCACAACACCCTTCCTGTCCAAGATGTTTACTCCCCTCATGTGTCATACACTACCCCTGGTTGCTGGCTTGTCCGTCTTGTCTGTTTGCAAATGCAACCTCTCCTACCCAACCTATCTCCTCACATGTACCTATAGCCCTTCTCCAACATATCACTCTCTCCTTAAAAAAAGGGCTTCTGTCCCACAAAAAAATATTGCCCAATACATAGCTCACCATTTCCCACCTGCATCCACTAGACATAGTTTAATCATTACATGAATCAATCAACACATTTATGTTGCCCTCAGAGGCTCCAAATTCCAAACTGTCTACAACCTGCACAGCTGTTGATGTACAAGAATTGGAGAGCTATGTTCCTTACCTACACCTGTTCTGCACATCCCTAACTGCATTTCATAGAGTTATCCCTCCACCTACCCCCATTTCACCACTTTCCTATCACCCGTTTTTCTTTTCATTTTTGGAATTAGCACAAGTTCAAGTGGAGTTAAGCAGCATGCAGCACTGTGCAAACCTACTCAACCCTGTTTAAAACTGCTTAAAACTGCCTTAATGACTTTCTGTGTTTCTGGCATTGTTAGGCACATCTGCAAAATAATTACCCCTACCAAGTCTCACCTGGGACCCAGTCAACTACAGCACAGTGCATTAGCCCACTAGACTACTCAGCTTTGAAATGACAAACCTGTTTCCATGAACATATCCTGATTGCCAATGACACTGCTTGTACAAATAATGGGAAAATTGACAGTGTACTTGGGACTGTGATGTAGATATCAAACCAGTACACAGCCAAATAAATAATGATGAATATACGTGAGGCCAAGGATCTTAGGTATAGCTGACAACTGCACATACTGTTTCAGAATATCCACAGTTGTGCCACCTACTGTTGGCACAGTTGTCACAAAACTTATTATGTGTGTTGAAGTACTTTCACGTCAGTCCAGAATGAGGTTACAAAATCATGACAGACAGTTCAGTGTTACACATCATACCCATCAGAACACACACGCTATTGTCAATCCTGTGTACCAGACTGTATGCATGCACATATCTTGGAAATACACCTGCTACAGTATTAACTCAGTAGCTCAGTCTATTAAATTTCTAGCATATTCTACATTTTGCCACCCACAGCCCTGCATTTGAATCCAGTGTGTTGCACTTCAATTGCATGATTGTGAATACAACAAATAATACCTGAGTCCTGCAATTTTAATGAAAACAGGTTGCTGCTACTGCATTCATTGCTACCCATCTTAGCATGTCAAAGGCCTATAGGTAGGGACACACTGCATAAATATGTGCAGGCTACATATATGTTGCCTAACACTCTCTTTTTAGCACTGTTACATAACATATGTACCTTAAGCACATCCCTCACCTGGACTGTTGTTGGTACCCTCACCCTGGCTGTACTGTAACAACAGAGCTGACACTGCTTCCTCAATGACACATACAGCTTGCTGTCCTCCAATGTGTTCACACTACCCAGTATGACTCCTGGGCAAAACGCAGCAGCTGCAGCCTGCAACATATGCAGCAGTATGTTCATCTACCTGCTACACACATACCATACCTCACAACCACCTAGAACATAGGATCCACACAATACCCATACATAAAGGGTTCAGGGCAAACGTCAAGTGACAGGGACATGTGTCCCGGTCTTCCCCTACAAATGTACACAGCTGATAGACCAGCAGTTACTGCAGCAGCATACATATTCTGATGCTTACAAAGTATCCCACTTACATCTGTCTTCCCTCTTACTGACTTCAACCCACATTGTTTAAGACTAAACCGCCACATAATGAGAAAGTCTGTTCATAATGGCCAAACATAGCAAGCAAAACTGTGAACATACCACATAAATCCCAACAGTGGACAGAATTTCTACCTACCATTTGTAATGGTGTAGTCTCCACACCTCCATAATGTCCATCTCACAGACTAGGAAAGGGGCCAAGGCCTGCATGAAGGCCTTAAATATAGCACTGTTGTGCCATGCCATTGACTAATGAAAGTGCAACCCAGCTGTTCTGGATACAATTAGCAAGTCAGCGGCACAGACTGATGCACAGGCAATCACCTGTTCTTGAGCAGTACCTACAAAAGGCAAGCAGATGCCTATGATAAACAGGTCTATACCTTTCTTTACAAAGATAGACTGTGATATTACAAGAAATATTCTTCAGGATTTCTGCACAAAAAGGAGTACAGCTCTCTACCAGGTAAGTTATAGAACTCCCCATATAATGGGGTGCAAATGGGAGGATACAGTTATGAGGAATAGAGATTACAACAGTAGGCCTGCAGTACATATTTTGGAATGACATGTTGCTGATAGTCAACTCTCCAGCACCTACAGGCTTCCTTGTCAGCTCTTCCTTACCTCTAGAAGTGGACTAAATATTAATGTTCAAAAAGTATTGTTGTTATTAGAAGCTACTGAAATTAATAATGAAAGTAATTTTGTTCTAAATTTATCTGATTACAACTTAGATGAATGTGAAATGACCGTACTGAGATACGGTTTGAAAGTTATACCTACTGCTCTTCTTAGGAAGCATGTCACAGGTATTGAAGTTTTTCAATTGATATGCAAACTACATTTATGAGATTTTTTTGAAAAAGATATGTTTGCAGACGTTATAGATGAATATAGTGAGTCAGATTCTGGTGATGTTGTTTTTTACTTGTGAATCTTCCTTATCGGATTGTAATGATGAAGTAAATGCTTATTGCTCATTAGATACTGTGAAACTACCAGTTAAAAGCACTTTTATTCCACCTTTTAGGCATGAAGGAATTTCCCATTTTTCATCTATGATACATCATGCAGTTGATGATATTTTTATGAAATTTTGGGGTAATAAAAACACTATATGCTATAATTTAAGTAAAAAAGAGTGGCAAACTCTACAAAACATGAATAAGAGAAAAAAATGAGTTCTAAAGCCCTCTGATAAGGGTAGTAAAGTAGTGGTATTACATTTTACTCGGTATTTAAAAATGTGTATGGATCATTTAAATATGAGAGATGTATATAAAATATTTAGTATAGTTGAATATGAAGAAGCCATGAAAAATTTCAAAGATATTTTATTAAAAGGTTTTAGGCTTGGGTATTTGTCTAAAAAGACTTAGATGTTAAATTTAATATAGACAATTGTACCCTAGTTAAGTTTTACTGTTTACCCAAAGTACACAAAGACCTAGCAGATCCGCCGGGTCGTCCCATAGTAGCAGCTAGTAATTATTTTTGCACAATATTGGAATCATGTTGCATTGTTATTTAACTAAATTTGTAACAACTTTAGATTCCTACATAAAAGACTCTTTTGACTTCTTAGATAAGATTAAATGTGTGTTCTGGGAGGAATATTATTATTGGATTACATTAGATATTAAGAGCCTGTACACAAATAGTAGACATTCAGTAGGTATTGAGGCCCTTAAATTCTTTTTGGGTAATAGTCCAGTTTCGAGTTACATTTTTGAATTAATTTATTTCAGTTTAGTTAATAACTTTTTTGAATTTAACCAGGTAGTTTATCAACAAATACAAGGTACAGCCATGGGAGCCCCGTTTGCTCCAATGTATGCTAACCTGGTTATGGGATATTTTGAAATTATTTTTTAATACAGATTGGAGTTTTTCAGAAAATATGTAATTCATTATTTTAGATTTATTGATGATTTGATTTTTATGTAAAGGAGGGAGATCATTAATACAAGACTTTGTTAATATACTGAATTTTAATCAGTTAGGTTTAAGATTTGAAGGTTTACAAAGTGGTAACTCTGTTATTTTTCTGGACTCGATCCTGGAAAGTAATAAAAATAGAAAAGTTATCACAAATATACATAGAACATTTGGTGATGACAGCCATTTTCTTGATGGACGTAGTTGCCATCCAGTTCATATTCAAAACTCCCTACCTTATGGAGAGTTATTAAGAGTCAGTAGGTTATGTAGTGAATCTGATATTTTAGAAAGAGAAACTTTTAACTCCTGCCAAATGCTTAAAGATAGGGGATATGCTTTGGAAGTTATTAAAAAGGCTCTAGGGAAGTTATGTTTTTAGGAAAAAGATAAAAGAAACATTAGGAGACACAATAATAATACATTACAGAGGATAAAGAATGAAGGAGGTAGGAAAATGTATTCTGTTACTTCCTATAATATATCATCCTATGAAATTATAGCCAGTATGAAGTATTATTGGCCTTTCCTTGTGGAGGGAAGGTATAAACTTAAAAAATTATGGCATGTTCCCTTAATTTCTTTTAAGAGGGGCCGTAATTTGAAAGACATGCTAGTACATGCAGCTTTTTCCTTACCCGATGTAAATGTAGGAAATGAGGTCAGTAGGTCGGGTACTTGGACATGTGGAAGTTGTTCAGTCTGTTCTTATGTTACTAGGTTTTTTGATAAAATTAATGGTTTAAATTTAGACCATTAACAGAGTTTACTTGTAATACTATGGGCATAATTTATGAACTTAAGTGTCCCTGCAATCTTTTATTTATAGGTGAGAGTAAAAGGTCATTTAAGGTTAGATGGCAGGAACACATTTGTGACATTAAAAAATTACAAGAAAGAAAGTCCCATTGCTTCCCATTTTAATTCTGTACATGGGGGAGTTTATTCAGAATTGACAGGTTGTATTCTTGAACAAATTAAAGCAACAAATGTAACTTTTTTGAAAAATAAGTTATTGTTTAAAGAAGCTGTTTTTATTCTAAAGTATAATACTTTGACACCTGGTGGACTTAATCAGGAATGCAATTGGAAATATTTATTATAGATAATTAATTATATTATATTGTTTAATTGTTTTATTTGTTTAATTGCTTTGTTTCTCTTAATTGATGCTTCTTTATAAGAGGTGCTATTTTTTACCATTGTTATCTCCTGGAAGGCTTAATGCCAAGGCACTAGAGAGGTTTTGTGCTTTTATTAAATTATATATTACTGGCTCTGTCATTTGAAAATCTTTTGTTCTGTATTTGGTAGTTCTGAATTGGATGTGTTATGGCCAGTGATTCTTCCTTTATACAACTACCCCGAATATTTCGTGAAGAAGGGGTAGAGCGAGTTCAGACGAATATAGAACAATATTTGTGCCAGTCTAGAGAGACTAGAGAGGTGAGAGAAATCCAACCGTAAGGTACCTCAATGCCTAAAACAAATGATGCTGTTAAATCTTGGGAAATAATTTTGGTGGAGGGGGTTAAAAAAAGACTGCTTAACTCCTTTCAGTGTGGGTCTACCTAATGTGGCTAATATTTCTTCAGAGACACAAGACTCCTTAGATTATCTTGAAAAACTTTTATTTAAAGAGAATTCCTTACATTTCAATATTTTAAGTCTGCAACGTTACATAGATCTTGATATAACACCGAGAGGGTTACGTTTTGTCAAATCCCCTACTACTCCGTTTGATACAACTGATGCAGTAGATAAACAATTCGAAACCAGGTGGGCTTCAGCAGCCCACAAATGTGTAACAAAATGGTTACATATTCTTATTGAGAGATACATAGTTAAGCAACGCAAGATAAAAAAAGACATTGAAACTTGTTGCACTAATTTGTCAGCACAGTTTAATTTGGAACAGTTTAATCAAATATTGGGCAGCTACAATGTGAAGTTTGAAGAGGCTTCAAATGATGTTATTAATAGAAAGATCAACAAGTTAGAGAGAGATATACGGGATTTTAATAGTGGTTATGCCTTTAAGAAATTAGTTAAAAGTAACCAACAGAAATGACAGCGTGTTGGTGGAGCTAATTGGAAACATAACATTTCTTTTGCATCGTCTGAAGCAGCTAGTAGTATGCGGGAATTAGAAGAGGAGGCAGCTAATTTTCCACCATTGCCGAGACCACAAGATCCGGAATATCTATGCAGCAATTTTTGGAATCAGTGAGAAACTATGGAAGGAAGAGAGGGCGTACAGACATCAGAGATGGACAACATCCGAGGTATGATAACCTGCAGAAATGGACTAAATATTAATGTTCAAAAAGTATTGTTGTTATTAGAAGCTACTGAAATTAATAATGAAAGTAATTTTGTTGTAAATTTATCTGGTTACATCTTAGATGAATGTGAAATGTCCGTACTGAGATACAGTTTGAAATTTATACCTACTGCTCTTCCTAGGAAGCATGTCATATGTATTGAAATTTTTCAGTTGATACGCAAACTACATTTATGTGATTTTTTTGAAAAAGATATGTTTGCAGAAGTTATATATGAATATAGCGATTCAGATTCTGGTGATGTTTTTTTTACTTGTGAATCTTCCTTATCGGATTATAATGACAAAGTAAATGCTTATCGCTCATTAGATACCATGAAAGTACCAGTTAAAAGCACTTTTATTCCACCTTTTAGGCATAAAGGAATTTTCCATTTTTCATCTATGCTACATCATTCAGTTGATGATATTTTTATGAAATTTTGGGGTAATAAAAATGCTATATGCTATAATTTAAGTAAAAAAGAGTGGCAAACTCTACAAAACATGAGTAAGAATAAAGATTTAGTTATAAAGCCCTCTGATAAGGGTAGTAAAGTAGTGGTATTACATTTTACTCAGTATTTAAAAATGTGTATGGATCATTTAAATATGAGAGATGTATATAAAATATCTAGTATAGTTGAATATGAACAAGCCATGAAAAATCTCAAAGATATTTTATTAACAGGTTTTAGAATTGGGTACTTGTCTAAAAAAGACTTAGATGTTAAATTTAATATAGACAATTGTACCCTAGTTAAGTTTTACTGTTTAGCCAAAATACACAAAGACCTAGTAGATCTGCCGGCCCGTCCTATAGTAGCAGCTAGTAATTATTTTTTGCACAATATTGGAATCATGTTGCATTGTTATTTAACTAAATTTGTAACAACTTTAGATTCCTACATAAAAGACTCTTTTGACTTTTTAGATAAGATTAAATGTGTGTTCTGGGAGGAAGATTATTATTGGATTACATTAGATGTTAAGAGCCTGTACACAAATATTAGACATTCAGTAGGGATAGAGACCCTTAAATTCTTTTTGGGTGATAGTCCAGTTTCGAGTTACATTATTGAATTAATTTATTTTAGTTTAGTTAATATATTTTTATAATTTAACCAGGTAGTTTATCAACAAATACAAGTTATAGCAATGGGAGCCCCATTTACTCCAATGTATGCTAACCTGGTTATGGGATATTTTGAACATTTTTTTATACAGATTGGAGTTTTTCAGAAAGTATGTAATTCATTATTTTAGATTTATTGATGATTTGATTTTTTTATGTAAAGGAGGTAGACCATTAATACAAAACTTTGTTAATATACTGAATTCTAATCATTTAGGTTTAAGATTTGAAGGTTTACAAAGTGGTAACTCTGTTATTTGTCTGGACTTGATCCTGGAAGGTAATAAAAATGGCAAAGTTATCACAGATATACATAGAAAATTTGGTGATAACGGCCATTTTCTGGATGGACGTAGTTGCCATCTAGTTCATATTCTAAACTTCCTACCTTATGGAGAGTTATTAAGAGTCAGTAGGTTATGTAGTGAATCTGATATTTTAGAAAGAGAAATTTTTAACTCCTGCCAAATGTTTAAAAATAGGGGATATGCTTTGGGAGTTATTAAAAAGACTCTAGAGAAGTTATGTTTTTCAGAAAAAGATAAAAGAAACATTAGGAGACCATAATAATACATTACAGAGGGAAAGAATGAAGGAGGTAAGAAAATTTATTTTGTTACTTCCTGTAATATATTATCCGATGAAATTATATCCAGTATAAAGTATTATTGGCCTTTCCTTGTAGAGGGAAGATATAAACTTAAAAATTTATGGCATGTTCCCTTAATTTCTTTTAAGAGGGGCCGTAATTTGAAAGACATGCTACTACATGCAACTTTTTCCTTACCCAATGTAAATGTAGGAAATTAGGTCAGTAGGTTGGGTACTTGGACATGTGGAAGTTGTTCAGTCTGTTCTTATGTTACTAGGTTTTTTGATAAAATTAATGGTTTAAAATTTAGACCGGTAGCAGAGTTTACTTGTAATACTATGGGCATAATTTATACACTTAGGTGTCCCTGCAATCTTTTCTTTATAGGTGAGAGTAAAAGGTCATTTAAGGTTAGATTGCATGAACACATTTGTGACATTAAAAATGACAAGAAAGAAAGTCCCATTGCTTCCCATTTTAATTCTGTACATGCAGACGTTTATTCAGAATTGACAGGCTGTATTTTTGAACAAATTAAAGCAACGAATGTAACTTGTTTGAAAAATAAATTATTGTTTAAAGAAGCTGTTTTTATTCTAAAGTATAATACTCTGACACCCGGTGGACTTAACCAGGAATGCAATTGGAAATATTTATTGTAGAGAATGAATTATATTATATTGTTTAATTGTTTTATTTGTTTAATTGCTTTGTTTCTCTTAATTGATGCTTCTTTATAAGAGGTGCTCTTTTTTACCATTGTTATCTCCTGGAAGGCTTAATGCTGAGGCGCTAGAGAGGTTTTGTGCTTTTATTAAAGGATATATTACTGGCTCTGTCATTTGAAAATCTTTTGTTCTGTATTTGGTGGTTCTGAATTCCTTGTCAGCTCTGCCTGCTGTGACATACATCACAGCTCTGGCCCTCTGAGTCCCTCCTACAATGGTCAGCTCCTGTACAAATGCTACTGGGTTGTGTGTTAGAAAATAGTGATTGTAAGTGTACATTTTGAGCTTACAAAGAAAGGGAATGATTACAGTAATATATATTACAGTACCATAACTGTTTTCTGAGGGTTCTGGCATGAGTCAGCCAGCTTCTCCACAATCTGAGAACAACCATTACATATTGTCCAACTATTTGCCAGACATCCACATTTTTCTGGCAGAAGGTCCACATATATCAGACACATGTACACATTCTGCAATCATCTGTGTACTGCAGAAGTCAGACACCTTCAGGTAAGATACCCCACAGTACATCTGCATTGCTGTCAGTCATTGCATCACATGGATGTTGCTGGACTGTCACCATATACTTGTAGTAGCACTCACCTATTTGTCGGACGGTGGCTGTATGACATGGTACTGGGACATTGCCCATAGGAGACACACCACAGTAGATGGCATTGATGGGAGTGGAGACATAACACACTTCATCACAGTACAGAGGGCCATAACTGCTATTCATTGGATCATAGGATCATAGGAGGTTACTAGCCTATTGACCATGAGGTCCTTATAAGCCTAGCCAAGAGTTTAGCCCATGATTATACAAGTCCAACAGGGACACTGGTGGAATCCCAAGCATGTATCTCCTGTTTCCCATCCAGTTATCCAGGCTGTACTTGAAAAGGGGTAAAGAGTAACTCTGCTTGACATGGAGAGGGAGTCTATTCCACAGATGTGGAGTCTCTGGGACACACATATATTCCACCAAGTCCTGTTGATGTCACAGACCAGGTTAAGGGTGCGTATGTGGGTTACTCGAGTGGAGCTTGACTTGAAGATATGCAACAGTCCCATCAAGGTGCGGTCCATGATTGCCTTGTATGCCAGACAGAGGTCACATCTGAGGAGTCTGTATGAAACTGATTAGAGGGCTAGGGCTTTTAGCCTATCTGTATATGGTAGATGTTTGAGGCCCTGGAGTCTCCTGGTGTTAAACCTCAGTGATCTCTCCAGCTGCTCATCTGCTTTGCGAGGTACTTGCCGATAGGGGCATTGTACTCAATAATGAGCCTTATAAGGGAAGAATACAGGGTTGTTATGGCTTCCTTCTTCATGGATGAGATACCCTTACTGATGAGGTGGGCCACGTAGAAGGCTTTCTGTACAATGGAAGCAAAATGGTGGTCAAAACACAGGTTGCTATCAAACTGTAAGCCCAAATCCACCACAACTGATCATGTGCTTAGGATGTTGTTATTAATGTGATCATTTGTGGGGACATCACATTCTCCAAAGGGGATGATGATGCATTTTGTGATATTCAACTTGAGGCCATGTTTCTGGCACCAGTCATTTGTCTGGTGAGACCCTTTTGGAAGATGTCCACATGACTAGGGGATGTGGTGACATCACCCAGCATGCAGTCATCTGCAAACTTGGTCAGTCATAGCCCACTGGTTTTGCTCTGCACCTCAGAAAAGTATATTACAAATAACAGAAGCCCCAAGAGATAACCCTGGGGTACACCACCTGTTACTGGTCTACTGCTTGAGGTGGCTTTCCCAGTTTTGACTAGCTGGGTTTTATCAGTGTGCTAGTTTGATACCCATTTGTTAACATATGGATTGCTGCCTAGTTGAGAGAGTTTTATCTATTATGGCCAAGTGAGGAATAGTGTCGAAGGCTTTGGCCAGGTCAAGGTAGGCGGTGTGCACTGTCCTCCTCTCGTTCAAAGCTTTGGTGACTGTCTCATAGAAGTCAACTAGATTTAACAGACATGATCTCCCCTTGGCAAAGCCAAACTATGTGAGAGCGAGTGTTTGGAGGTTGCCAATGCCTTTGTTAATGAGGTCCATAATAATTGGTTCCATGGCCTTCCAGATCAGGCTAGTTAGGCTGATGGGGCTATAATTTCCTGGATCGGCGGACACTCTAGCTATGTGCAAAGGGATGACAATGGCTGTCCTCCACTCAGCTGGTACAAAGCCAGTACTCAGCTTTTGGTTGAATAGGGTGCCTAATGGTGCTGCAAGTTCCTGCATGAGTTCATGGAGGATGCAACCTGGGATGTTATAGGGTCCCATGGAGGTTGCATGTTTTGCCTTTGAGAGAGCAGTGATGAGGGGCAGGTACTGGTGATGTTATGATCTACTGATGGGTCGGGCAGAGGGGTGATGTTGTCACTGAATCTGTCAGCCAGCAGGTATGCTATATCTATGGCATTTGTATATGTGGTGTCCTTGACCACCACTTCTGAAATTATCTGGGTGCTTCCTTTGAGGGTGTGGACATATGTGAACAAGGACATATGATTGTCTGTAGTAGATGTTGTCATTTTGGATTTGAAGTTTGCTTTGGTGGATTTCAGAAGGGCTCGCATTTGCTTGTTCAGGCTAAAGAGACATAGCTTCAAATTGGGCACTTGCTCTGTCTTGGTGTTGGACAGCATTATTTTCCTCTTGTTATAGAGTTTATATATTGCAGATGCCCAACAGACAAGTTTACTTATCCTTGCAGAAGATGATGTAGTCCTGTCTGGTATTACTGATTCCATGGATCTATATACATTCTCATATAGTGCTTTGGAGTAGTTTTGGGTATTGTTGCCAGTTCCTACGGGGGAGGGGGCTGTAAAGCTGTTTATAACATACCTCAGGAGACTGTAAGCAACTTTGGAGACATGTTTATATTTGACCCTAGTTAGATGAGTATTGTGGGAGATGGTGACTTCAAAAGTGAATGCTTTATGGTTGAATCTTACCAGGGAGGATGATACTGCAGGGATGCTGCAGTGGTTACTCATAGGTTCATAGGTTCATAGGTGTGCACAAGGCTAATGGCACTGGTGCATTTACAAGTCTAGCCCATAGGATTACCCTGGTATTGTGCCACCCGACCTTAGTTCCCAGTGCCTCTTTCGAGTAAAGCCACTGGAGTGATCCCTGGGGTGAATTTTCTATTTCCCATCCCCTCATCAAGATTTCTCTTAAAGAGGGCCAGTGATGTGCTCTGCTTGACATGTATGGGAAGTTTATTTCATAGCATGGGCAGTCTCTGGGTTATGAACCAGTCCCTCCAGCAAGTTCTGTCGATTGTGGTAATGAGGTTGAGGTCTCTGGAGCATGTGGTGTGGAGGAATTGGGATTTCTTCAGATGTAGCATTTCTAACAGAGCTAGGTCTGAATGGCTTTGTAAATCAAGCAGAGATCACCTCTAAGTAGGCGATATGAGACAGCATAGTTGGAGTTTTTTTAGTCTGTCCATATAGGACAAATGTTTAAGGACTAGGATCCTATTTTTGAGGTACTTTTGCAGCATCTCCAGTTGTTGCAGGTGTTTAATGAGGTACATGCCAAATGGGGCATTGTACTCAATGATTGGCCTAATGAGGGAAAAGTAGAGGGAGACAGTGACCTCTTTCTTCCAGGATGCAAAACCCTTAGTAATGAGATGTGCCACATATAGAAGGACTTTCTGACCACACTGCCAATGTGGTGGTCAAAAGGGAGGCTACTGTCAACCTATGTTCCCAGATCTCTTATAATGCCTAATGTGTTCAGTGGACTACCATCAATGTGGTAATTCATGGGAACTGGGTTTTTCCCAAAGGAGATTATGACACTTTTTTTTGGTATTGAGCTTAAGGCCACAACTCTGACACCAGTCGTTGGTCTCAGTGAGGCCTTTCTGTAGGATAACATCACTTGGGGAGTTAATAATAGCTCCCAACTTGCAATCATCTGCAAAATTTGTTTGTTGTTTAACACCATGTCCAAGATATTTTCACCTCTTGTGGGGGTTTCATCTAGCTGATTAAAGATGTTTGCACTGACAACATTGATGAATCTCTGGGCATTTGTGTTCTGGCATGAGTAGTTCTTCCAATCTATGTTTGGGTAGTTAAAGTCACCCAGGATCAAGGTAAAGGGTTGAATTCTGATAGAATCCAACAGGTCCATATAGGCGGAATGAGCATCTTGAGTCAGATTTGAGGACTGGAAGCTAGCTATTATTTGAATAGGGGTCTTGTCAATGGTTAACTGCACCTTGATTGTCTCCTGCGTGTCATACTGTTCGACCAGCCTAGAGGTGTGTATGTCTTCGATATATATATTGAAGCTCCACATCCTTTGTGTTTACTGCCCACATTTTGGGGTCTGAATGTATGATAGGATGGGTAAGCAGGTAAGGCTGTGGTGCTCTCAACAGCTGCGAACCAGGTTTCTGTGACTGCACAGATGTCAGCATTTTCCAGGGTTAAGAATGCTTGCAATGAGTGCAGTATCAGGTTTTGACTCCTAGTGTTTAGCAGCATGACCTTTAACATGTGTTTTGTTGAAATTTTTAGGTTGGTAGTTTTAACCTCATCACCTTTCCTAAAAAGGCACTATGGGGAGGCATGAACATTTGGCAGAAGCCTGAAGCCCAGGTGAGACAGATGCAAGACATTTCTGGCAAAGCATTGTGGTCTGTCGATCATATATTCCCAGGCTGCCAGGTCCTGGATCCCCCTGGAATGGCACCAGAAACTAAGCCAATTGTTAAAGTCAATAATTTCCTGCTTGTATTGAGGCATCATACTGGGTGATGGCAGAATGCTGCTTAAGGCTTGGGACATGCCTGCCTGTGACCCATAATCAGGGAGCTCAATCATGTCTCTCTTCATATAGTCCAGAGGTACATCTCAAGTCATTCACACCAACATGGACTATGACAGAGTAATAACAGTACCTGTTGTTGAGAAACATCAGTGCATATGTGATATGGCAGATTCTGGCACCTAACAGACAACTAACCATGCCTTTCTCCTTATCCAGCCTGGTGAGAGGCACATGTGTGTGCCTCTCAATGAAGTTTCCTATGACTAATATGTTGGGTTTATATTGTAGCCTTAGTGGCTGTGAGACACAGGTGTGTGGACTATGTGTGGTACGTTGTGTGAAGGGTTGTGGAGATTGTGTGTGTTTTTGCCTCGGAGGTCTCCTTTGTTTGGATATGTTTATGTTGAGGACTTCCGCATATGTGGGCGTGTGTGCTGTGTTTGTGTGGTTTGTGTTTGAGTTGTAGTGATTGTGTTGACATCCTTTTTGGTGCCAGATATACTGGCTTGGCAGGGAGACAGCATGGAGTCTAGTTTCCTAATGTACTTGCCTCTCTTACAAATTGTGTTCCTAGGTGGTGGTAGTAGATGGTTGTCCATGTACATGAGGCAGTTGCTACAATATGTCAGGATGCCCATATCAAAGAGACTGGCAGGAGAAACTGTAGGTCATTTTCCATCCATATTTGTCAGAATCTCTGGAAGGGAAGGCCAGGGAGATCTAAGGAGTGGGCCTAAAGCCCAAGTGCTTAAACCAAAAGTAAGAGGCTTACAATAACACTTATAATTTAGACAAGCTATAAACAAGCAGTAATTAATGCAACAGAAAAGATGCAGTTGAACACTTTAGAGAACAAGCAGCAAGTAGCAGGAAAAAGCAAGATGAGCAGGAACATGCAATATGTATTCATAGGATCATAGGAAGTAACTAGGCTATTGGCCCTGAGGTCCTTGTCAGCCTAGCCAAGAGGTTAACCCATGCATAGACAAAATTAGCACCTGATGCCCCTGTCCAGCAGGGACACATGTAGAATCCCATGGCTGTATTTTCTATTTCCCATCCTGTTATCCAAGTTGTGCTTGAAAAGGAGTAAAGAGTTACTCTGCTTGATGTGGAAAGGCAATCTATTCAACAAATGGGGGAGGCCCTGGGACACAAATTTGTCCCACCAACAAGTCCTGTTGATTTCACAGACCAGGTTGAGGGTGCACATGTGGGTTACTCAAGTGGAGCTTGACATACGCATATGCAGCAGTCCCATCAAGGCAGAGTCCGAGATCACCTTGTATGCCAGACTGTGGTCACCTCTGAGGAGTCTGTATGAAACCGAATAGAGTGATAGGACTTTTAACATTTCTGTGTATGGTAGATTTTTGAGGCCCTGGATTGTCCTGGTGAGGAACCTCTGTGGTTTCTCCAGCTGCTGCATGTGCTTTGTGAGGTACATGCCGAATAGGGCATTGTACTCAATAATGGGCATTATAAAAAAGAATACAGGGATGTTATAACCTCATTTTCCCTGTATGAAATACCCTTACTTATGAGGTGGGCCATGTAGAAAGCTTTCTGTACAATGGAAGCAACATGATGGTCAAGAGTCAAGCTGCTATCAATTTGGGTGCCCAAATCCCTCATGACTGACTGCGTGCTTAGAACATTGCCATTAATGTGATAATGGGACATCTCTCTCCCCAAAGGGGATGATGATACATTTTTTTATATTCAGCTTGGGGCCATGTTTCTGGCACCAGTCGTTTGTTTGGGTGAAACCCTCTTAGAGGATGTCCACGTCATAAGGAGAATTGATGACAGCTCCCAACTTGTGGTCATCTGCAAACTTGGTCAGCCATAGCCCACTGGTTTTGGCCTGTACCTCAGAAAAGTATATCCCAAATAGCAGAGGCCCCAGGACCGAACCCTGAGGTACGCCACTCGATATGTGTCTACTGCTTGAGGTGGCTTCCCCTATTTTGACTAGGTGGGTTCTATCAGTGAGCCAGTTGTCTACCCATCTGGTAACATATGGATTGATGCCTAGTTGAGAGAGTTTATCTATTATGCCCAAGTGGGGAATAGTATTGAAGGCTTTAGCCAGGTCAAGGTAGGTGGTGTGCACTGTCTTCCCCTCATCCATGGCTTTGGTGACTGTCTCAAAAAAGTCGACCAGATTTAATAGACATGACCTCCCCCTGATGAAGCCAAACTGTGTGGGATCGAGTGTTTGGAGGTTGCCAATGTCCTTCTTAATGAGGTCCCTGATAATCTGTTCCATGGCCTTGCAGATCAGGCTAGTTAGGATGGGTCTATAATTTCCTAAATCAGTGGATGCTCCACCTTTGTGCAAAGGGGTGACAGTGGCTGTCCTCCACTCAGCTTGGACAAAACTGTTACTCAGGCTTTGCTTAAATAGGGCACTTAATGGTGCTACATGTTCCTGCCTGAGTTCATGTAGGATGCAGCCTGGGATGTTTTCAGGTCCCATGGAGGCTGTATTTTTTGCCTTTGATAGAGCACTGATGACCATATCCCTAGATATAAGGGGAAGGGGGCAGGAACTGTGAATGTCCTGATTTACTCATGGTGGGACAGACAGGTGAAATTTTCACTGAATCTGTCAGCCAACAAGTTTCCTATATCTACAGCATTTGTATATTTGGTGTCCTTGACCACCAGTCCTGAACAGGTCTGTGTGCTACCTTTGAGATTATGGACATATGTGAAGAAGCCCTTATGATTGTCTCTAGTATATGTGGCCAATTTGGACTCAAAGTTTGCTTTAGAGGATTTCATTAGTGCTCTCATTTGCTTGTTTAGGCTAAGGAGAGATTGCTTCCAATTGGGCAACTGCTCCTTCTTTGTCCTGAACAGCAATTTTTTTCTTATGTTGTAGAGTTTATTTATAGCAGATGTCCACCAGACAGGTTTACTCTTCCTTGCGGAGGATGATTTAGTCCTGTCAGGTTTTTCTGATTCCATGCATCTATATAAATGTTTGTACAGTACTTTGGTATAGTTTATAATCCTGGTTCCAGTTTCTAGACAGGGGGAGGGGGCTGTGAAGCTGTTTATACCATCCCTCAGGAGGCTGTAATCAGCTTTGGGAAAAGTTTTTTTGATTGATCCTAGCCAGAGGGGGGGTCGGGTAAGATGTTGACTTCAACAGTGACCACTTTATGGTCAGATCTTACAAGGGAGGATGATACTGCAGGGATGATGTAGTGATTACACATGTTGCTTAATACTAAGTCCAAGATATTATCACCTATTGTGGGTGTATCAACTAGTTTTTCCATAGTATTTGCATTGACAAGATTGAGGAATCTCTGGGCATTTGTGTCCTAGCAAGAGTAGTTCTTCCAGTCTATGTTTGAGTAGTTAAAATCACCAAGAATCAGGGTAAAGGTTTAAATCTTGATAGATTTGAGGAGGTCTAGATAGGCCATTTGGGCAACTTGGGTCAGATTTTGGGGCTGGTAGCTAGCTGTGATTTGTATAGGGGTCTTGTCAATAGTTAACTGCACCTGGAGTGCCTCCTGTGCTTCATACTGTTTTACCAGCTTGGAGGTATGTGTGTCTTTAATATATATTGAACCTCCACCTCCTTTGGCTTTACTACCCACAGTTTGGGGTCTGAATGTATGATAAGATGAGTAACCAGGTAAGGCTGGGCTGCTGGATGCTTGGGATTGCCACTAGGTTGCTGATAGCCACATACTTACTATGTTGATGGATGGCAGGGTATCATGTTGGAGTTAGCGGAGGATAATGCTGGCCAATTTGGATGTGCAAGGTGTGTACATAGTGGGAATAAATTTATGTGGTCCTGTAATGTGTTCCCCTCTTTTTATCTTTCAGAAATCATGTACAGGCAGAGGCACCCACCTTTTACTGCTGCCGAAAACAGCATGATCCTGGATGGCCTCAGACTGCATCACAACTTCCTGCTTTCCAGGAGTCACCAGAATTGGGAACAATGTGCTGCAATGTGGGCTGACCTCATCACATCAGTAAGCCAAGTAGGTCCACAGGAAAGAAGCTATGAGCAAGTCAGACACCGGGCAACCGATATGATAAATGCTGCATAGAAAAGGGCCCCTGCTGTGGCCAGGGACCGTGCTGCCACCGGTGGAGGGCCTTCAGCAGAAAAACCCACTCATGGCCACACAGCAAACCTGGGATCAGCCACCAGTTCCCAAGTATCCATCACCCCATATGTCATGCAGGTGGGTGTCACAGCTTCCACAGCAAAGGAACATCCAGGTAAGCCTCCTGTGTTCATCACTGTAATACTATAGCAGTCATTATGGCAGCCTCTGCATACCAGTACATGGATGTCAGGTCAATCTGCATGTGGGGGGGGGGGGTTGTTTGTATGGCACACTTGTGCACACATACTCAGAATATCAGCAATGTGAGCAGTATCAGAGATCCTACTACACATGTTGATATATGCAGATATTATCCTGTAACAAGGCCACATTTGTGTTTGCAGACAATACCACTCCCTCACATTTCCATAGGTACATCTGGTGTGGCCAGAGTCCAACATCCTGAATCCTGTTAGTGTGAAACTGTTTAGGTATGGCTCACATATACCCTAAGAATGTTAAGGGCTGCCAGTTTGCCGTAGACACAACTGTTATGCTTAGTCAAAGTACAGTACTTTTTGGAGGGGTTCACTGCAGTGCATTGAATCAGTAATCACAGTACTGTATTTGCAGGAGCTATAACATATTTGCACCTATTTTTGTGATGGTCTATGCAGTCTGCTATACAGGTGCAACAGTATGGTGAAGATGAGTGCACTCTGTTTTAGGTGTAAGTCCATCAAATACACTGACATATCACTTATCTCACAGGTGTATAGTACTGGCAACATTAACCGGACATAGATGCAATGCATGTTATAAAGGGCCCATCTTGTCTGTTTATATTGTAGTCTTCTTGCTTATTGTGCATAAGATCAGAAATAAAATGTGATATTTATAATGCAGTTCTGGCACCTCACCTGTATCTGTGTGTTTGGATCAGTAGACATAATAGTGCAGGTATTAATGTAGGCATGTTGTCTTCCTCCTCACAGGTGACCATGGGGGTTGGAATATGTCCCCCTCACAACCTGATGTCAATGTCTCATCAGACTCTGATGATGATGGTGACCATAGTGAGGCACAGGTGGGGTTGCTGGTGGCTGAATCTGTCCCAGGGGTTGACATCCCACTTCCTCCCCAAATGTCTCCACACACAGTCAGTATGCCCACACATACACAGTCCCCTGTGGCCAGAGATATTGTACAATCTGAGTTTGGCACCATCAAACAGGAGAGTGTGGTGGTAGACACTAAACATAGCCAGAGAGCTGGCGAGGTCCCAAACAGACAGTTTGACAGGGCTCTCGAAGAAGGACAGCTGCCCATCTACCACCTGTCACAGGTATCACATCATGAGTCACTTGATGCATGTTTCAGTCCATCATGGAGGCACAGGCATGTTCCAAACGCAACACCAGATGATTGCTCAGGATCAGTCTGGCATTTTGTGACTCCATCCACAGCACTGGTGACACCATGCATCACTTCACCGATGTAATGGATAGACAGTGGTGTGAGACATTGTCAGCCATTGAACACACATTGTCTGTGCTCTAGAGCATGTGGTGGGAGTAAGGCAACAGACACATGGCTGTAGGTCAGCAACAACATCTGCTGAGAGTCCATGTGGCTGTGAACACTCACACTCCCGTAGTGGCAGTACCTGCTGCACTACAGAGGGGAGAGTGCTGTCCATACCATGATGTGGCAGGGCATAGGCACATGGTCCTGGCCAGTCCCATGAGGGACATGGGCCCAGCAGACACCAGTCACCATCAGTGACTAGTACCGCATCTGACCCTTGGCATGGTGGTGCCAGTGCCACTCCTGGCAGAACCAGTTCCCATGTTTATGGCCGGAGATGGTGAACTTTCCAGTCTGCCATGTATGATCCACTGCTGTCCAACATACCCACGTGTAGGGATAGCACATGGCTAGACTGTCTACATGCACACAGTCATACATCAATGTCATATGCAGGTCATCAACAGACACATATGGCACCTCTCCATGGCCCAGCTGACCACCACCCCTTCCTGACCCTCACACACGGTGTCAACTGTTTGGCACAACCAAGGCCTCTGGCACACCCACACTACACCCTGTGCATGTGATGATACATGTGCCATATCCCTGCCATCGATAACAATGATGCAGAGACATGCAAATACATGTCTGATGCACAGGGTGACTAGTACAATACATGACATTGTTTACTGTGGTTCTGTTATGCCATGACAGGTTCTGTGTGCTGGCATGTGTCATGAGAATACATTAATGTGTTTGTTCCTTTGTTGCATGATGTTAGATTAGCAGAGGTGTCACAGACTGACAGGTGTCTCTCAGAACTTTGTATGTTTCTGTTGAAGGGGTCTGAGTGACTATGCTGTGGAAAATTGGTGACAATACAGTGGCTCAGGATGGCATAGTAGCAAAGCAGAAATATGACATCATCAAGGTAAGGCTTTATATTTGCATTGTTACCTAGGTGTGTCTGTGTAGAGTTGTGTGGCAAGGACAATGGGCAGACAGCATAATCCTGCATGCATACCCAATGACAAGGTATGCTACACTTGATACGTGTCACCTGAGTGTTGTGTACCTACAAATGTAGGTGGTTGCAGACAGCATTTATGACTAGGTCGATGTGGGCTATTTAAGGGTAGCAGGTACTTACAGGGCTGTGGGCTATTTAGGCAGCAGGTACTCACAGGGCCTTAAAATTTTAACTATTGCACACACATAGGCTAGACTGACACACTGCTGCAAGGGGGAATATTCACATACATAAACACACACACGCACATACACACACACACACATACACGCACACACACACACACACACATACACACACTTGGCCTTTTTGTGATGAGAACCTCTATCTATCTGGTATTATATACAATAGTACAACATACTAATTGCATGCACCATGGAGCTTATATGTTGTGAGAGTGTCTGTCAGTGATGTTTAAGGGGATAACATCAGTGGGGCCTGTAAAGGAGGCCACTGCGGGCATTAACAGGGCCAGAAAATATATCACCAATGCACACACATAGTCAAGAAAACACACTGCTGCAAGGGGTATATTTACACACACAGAGATGGTCTTTTTGAGACTAGAACCCTTACCTATCTAGTTGTAGCTACTATAGTACTATGTACTAATGGTATGTGTCACAGAGTTTATGTGTTGTGACAGTGTCTGCCAATGATGTTAAGGTGGATGACATCAGCAGGGCCTGTAAACTAGGTCGATGGGGGGTTGACAAGGCCTGAAAATTCATAACCATTGCATACAGATAGGTGAGACAGATTCACTGCTGCAAGAGGACATATTTACACTCACACTGACAGAGTTGCCCTTACTGAGGGTAGAACCCCTACCTATCTGTATACATTATAGCACTATGTACTTATCACATGTGCCATGCAGCTTATTTATTTTGAGAGTGTCAGCCAGTGTTGTTAAGGTGAATTACATCAGTAGGCCTTGTAAAGGAGGCCAATGGGGAGGTTGACAGGTAGGCACAGGGCCTAATAATGTATAAAAATTGCAAAGTTAGGTGAGACAGACACACTGCTGCAAGGGGTATATTTCTACACATTCACACACACACACACACACACACACACACACACACACACACACACACACACACACACAGTTGCCTGTTGTGAGATTAGAACCCCTACCTACCCAGTAGTATACACTAGAGCGCTATAGACATGTCACATGTGCAACAGAGCTTATATGTTTTGAGACTGTCAGCCAGTGCTGTTAAGGTGAATGACATCAAAAGGCCTGGTAAAAGAGGACAATGTGCAAGAGTACACTACTCACAGTGCCATAAAATGATCAGCATGGCAAAAACAAATGCCAGATGGTTATACTGCTGTTAGGGAAATATCTACACATCCAGACAAGGTGGCTGAAGGTAGATTAGAACCCCTACTCACCTACTATTATGCACTATAGCTCACAGTATGTATTGCACATGCCACTGATTAGATCTATTGTACACATGGCTGTAGGCACAGTACTTGTGGACTATGCAAAGTGGCCTTGTATTGCACCGCATGTGTGGCCTGCAGAGTGAACCTGCTTTATGCTGTTAGTGTATCTAGTGTCCTAGCAGTGGAATAATTGGTAATACCCCTATTATGGGTGTACAGATACCAGTTTCACCAAGTCTGCCTGGTTGCAGTTTGCTAGGTGGACATTCCACAGGCAGAGGTTTCTGTGTTTGGGTGGTTCGGTCATTATGCGGCCTTGGTTTGTTACCATCAAACATCTGCTGTGTGTGTAGGTGCAGATAACCCTAGCATCCTGCATGTATGTGTGGACATTTGTACATCCCCATACACATATACACATGTATCTCTCTCTCTCTCCTCTCTCTCTCTCTCTCTCTCTCTCTCGCTATATATATATATATACACACACACACACACACACTCTCACACACACACACACACACACACACACACACACACACATATATATACATTATACTATATATATATAGTTGAGTTACTGACTCCATACACATCGGCAAACCCATGCTAATGCACAGCCTACTATTCTCTGCATTTTATACATGTGTCTGGCCAACAGTTAATCCTTCCCCTTGTATTTGGGCCTTTGTCCCACCACTGTTCCTGGCTTTGTGCAGATTTCCTGCTGTGCGTGGTTGTGGGTATGATTTGACTGGGTAGGATGCTGTAAAAGCAGACACAGGGTGGCAGTCTACATACATCTTATTGTACATGTTTCTGCAGGATGTCCAGCATTCCGCGCCATATGTCTGTTCTGTTCCTCATACAGTTGTAGTTTCCAGGTGATATACTAATACATGGTGCCCACAGAAAAGTACTGACACAGTTAAGTGATGGCCTTTACATCCTGATGCTAATCTGACCTATTGCAACTGCTGTTATACTAGTCACTTACTAGGTTACTCAGAGCATATGTATAATGTCTGTTTATTTGGCCCTCTGCCATGAATTGTCACTGCCTTAGTCAAGCTTTCTGGCATGAACAGATTGAGGCATATTGACAGTCATGCAAAAGTTTTAGGTCCAGCCAGATTTGAGCCATTAACACCATTAACCATGCTAATGTACTTAGCACAGTGAGCCACCAGAAGATGAGGTGTAATTCCACACACTATCAACAGTAGGCAGACAGACATACACTATGTGAGCCCTACTTTGACCCCTGTGTTTTGTGTAAAATAGGACATTTTGAAAGGTTCTTTCTGACTGCCCTAGGATTGTGTGGTCTGCAGATATATCCTTGCAAATATACTGTTATTACAGCTGTATGGGAACACTGGTGTGTTGGGGGATGTGGACTCTGGCATTGACAGTGCTGTGTCTCTCCTATGACCTCACTATTTGGCATTCCCCTTACATACTGCAGTGAATTTTCCAGCCCTGTGACCTCATGCATATTATGGGGTACCCAGTATTGGACAGAGTACCTGTTGTCCGAAGTAGCTGTTAGCTTTCTGCAAGTAGCCCAGCAACCCACCCTACTCCCTTACATACATGCAGCAGGTCCATACATATGTTACAGCAACTTACTTTGTGGATGTAGCAGTTGAGAGACCTGTGTTTCAAGGTGGACTCTGTCTGATGCACACAGTACACAGCCAATACACAGTAGGTAGAGGTTGTGTGTTGTGGCTGTCATCCTTTTTACTATGTATACGAGTCAGAGTAAGGTGTCAGTCCTTGGGACCCTAGCTTGACAGTGCATGCAAAGATATGCAATGCTATGGAACACATCATCATGGACCTAATAAACAAGGATATAGGAAATCTTCAAACTCTGTATCCCACACAGTTTGGTTTTGTGAATGGTAGATCATGCCTTCTCAACCTGGTCAACTTGTTTGAATCAGACACCAGAGCTGTGGATGAAGGCAAGGTGGTTCATGCAGCCTACCTTATTCTGGCCAAGGCCTTTGATACCATTCCCCACTCAGGAATCATAGAAAAATGCATTAAGTTAGGCATCATCCCCTATATCACTAGGTGGGTTGCAAACTGGCTCACAGATAGAACCCACAGTGTGAAAGTAGCTGACTCCAAGTCAGATTGCCAACCAGTCACGAGTGGAGTCCCACAAAGTTTGGTCCTTGGTCCTCTCTTGTTTGGTATCTACTTCTCTGATGTCCAGGCCAACACAAAGGGACTCTGGCTGACAAAGGTCACAGACGATTGCAAGTTGGGAGCTATTATTAACTCCCCAAATGATGTTGACATACTGCAGAAAGGCCTCACTGAGACCAACAACTGGTGTCAGAACCATGGCCTTAAGCTCAATACCAAAACATGTGTCATTATCCCCATTGGAAAAAACTAATTTCCCATGAATTACCACATCAATGGTAGTCCACTGAACACAGAAGGCGTTATAAGAGATCTGGGAACACAAGTTGACAGTAACCTCTCTTTTGACCACCACATTGCCATTGTGGTCAGAAAGTCCTTCTATGTGGCATATCTCATTACTAAGGGTTTTGCATCCAGAAAGAAAGAGGTCATTGTCTCCCTGTACTTTTCCCTCATTAGACCAATCATCGAGTACCATGCCCCATTTGGCATGTACCTCACTAGACACCTGCAACAACTGGAGAGGCCGCAAAAGTACCTCACAAATATTATCCTAGGCCTTAAACAGTTGTCCTGTATGGACAGACTCAAAAAACTCCAACTATTATCTGTCTCATATCACCTATTTAGAGGCAATCTCTGCTTGACTTACAAAGCCATGTCTGACCCAGCTCTGTTAGAAATGTTATATCTAAAGAAATCCTAATCCCTCCACACCACATGCACCGGAGACCACAGCCTCATTACCACAATCAACAGAACATGCTGGAGGGACAGGTTCATAATCCAGAGACTGCCCATGCTATGGAATAGACTTCCCATACATGTCAAACAAAGCACCTCACTGGTCCTCTTCAAGAGAAATCTCGGTGAGTGGATGGGAAATAGAAAATTCACCCCAGGGAGCAATCCAGTGGCTCTACCCAACAGAAGCACTGGGAACTAATGTCGGGTGGCATGATGCCAGGGTAATCCTATGGGCTAGGCTTGTAAAGGCTCCAGTGCCATTAGCCTAGTACACACCTATGAACCTATGAACCTATGTGCTATGAGTTGCCTCTTTGCCAAGGCCAGAGCATACTGAGCATGCTTACAACTGTCTACAGGGACAAGCTCAGGGGTTCCTTGTACAAGTCCCCCTGTGCCTGTGGCTGTGAGGACCTAGGCTCTGGTGGTGGGCTGTGTGTCCCTTCCCTGTGATGGTCCTGCCACAGCTGTTTCCGCCGAATCATATTGTGTAACATGGCACATACTGTGAACATCTGTGCACATGTTGCAATGGAGTACTGCAGGGCTCCACCTGATATATCAAGACACCAGAACCGTGACTTGAGCAGCCCAAACACACAGTCTATGATGTTCCTAGTTTGTGCGTGTGCCTCATTATGGTTTTCTTCAGTAGGTGTTTGTGCATTTCTGATGGGTGTCATCATCCACAGTTATAGTCCATAGATAGCATCCCCCAGTAGATGGCTGTACAGGATGTTCCCCCTGGCAAATGTCTGGTACAGCTGTGATGCATGCTAGATATGGGAGTTGTGATATCTGCCAGGGCTGTCGGCACACACACTCATGATAATGCCCTGGGCATTGCACACAACCTGGCAGTTGGAGTGATACCCCTTGCAGTTGACATAGACTTTGCCCTCCTCACCGGCTGGTGCTTTGATGTGTACATGAGTGCAGTCTATGGTATCCAGCACCTCAGAGTAGTGTGCTAGATGGTGGAGGAGAAGCATACTGTGGTCTTCTCCTCAGGGGTGCGGAGTAAATAAATGTGCTCACTGGCATGTGTTTGCATGGCATCCAGCAAATGGTGGAGTATCCTGGATGCAGATGCCTTTATAGTCCATAGATAGCATCCCCCAGTAGATGCTGTACAGGATGTCCCCCTGGCAAAGGTCTGGTACAGCTGTGATGCATGCTAGATATGGGAGTTGTGATATCTGCCAGAGCTGTCGGCACACACACTCATGATAATGCCCTGGACATTGCACACAACCTGGCAGTTGGAGTGATACCCCTTGCAGTTGACATAGACTTTGCACTCCTCACCGGCTGGTGCTTTGATGTGTACATGAGTGCAGTCTATGGTATCCAGCACCTCAGAGTAGTGTGCTAGATGGCGGAGGAGAAGCATACTGTGGTCTTCTCCTCAGGGGTGCGGGGTAAATAAATGTGCTCACTGGCATGTGTTTGCATGGCATCCAGCAAATGGTGGAGTATCCTGGATGCAGATGCCTGTGAGACCCCCATTATGTCCCCAGTTGGTCTTTGAAAAGTACCTGTAGTTAATATTCTAAGGGCTACACATACCTTTGTTTCCACTAGGATGGGTTCCCCTCTGTTGGCTCTGGATCTGAGTTGTGGGGGGCAAAGCTCAGTGAGTTCTTGTAGTATGTCCCTGTCCACCCTGTAGATCTCTACAATCTCCAGCTTATGTAGCTCCTGGAAGGTTACCCTAGGCCTGAAAACTCTTCTCCTTCTCAATATAGGCCTATTGCCAGCAGCGCCATCAACACTGCCCTCAATCTCTGGCACATACCAATATATCAGAGCAGCAGCAGCCCCTAGCATTCTGTCAATTAAAATTCCTAAGTGTTTGCTCCAGTGGTGCAGAGTGTGAGGGGAAAAAATCAGATAATAGAGTGTATGCATACTTTATAGTGGTGTGCTACAGATGCAGCTTGTGTGATTGGTTAACTATGATGCATTCCACCTGTCAGGTATATATCGATATATATATATATATATATATATATATATATATATATATATATATATATATCATTGAGGGGTTTAAATGACCCAGTGCCTGTGGAACAGGGCTTAACAATACTTTATACATGACTGGCTTTCCCAGGTTATTATCTTTTTTTTTTTTTAAATACCTTCCCTGCTAAGCACTGCACTGGTGTAAACAGTGCTCAGCAGTCTGGACACAGCCCCATACATTGGCATGCTCAGTATAGCTTAAACCAGCTAAAACATGTGCCCCAGAGTTAAACAAAGCTTAGCAACACTAGACACCCCCCTGCTTAGCTGAGAGGTGCATTGCACAAATGGGTAACGCTCAGCTCTGATCCACATAAACATAATGTTACACACACCCTTTTGATGTCAGTTACCTCTTCTGTGGACACCAACACACTTCTGGTGTTACACCAGTTTTAGCTGTGGACAGTAACCCATTTTTGGTATTCAGTAACCCCAGCTCATTTGCACACTGATCCGTGCACACAATCTGGATACTTCACTTTTCCAGGGCCTGCCTCCTTTGCAAACACTGAAATATACCATGGTACATAGTGCTTTCAGGGCCCTATAATGCATTATTCTCACATATGTCTTGCTCTTGGATTTTACAGTTTTTAATATATATATTTTTTTTGCATAACAGCATGTTTGAGTGCCACTGTGTGGTGCACAAATGTGATATGGCTATTAAAAAAGTTATTTTTTATTATTTTGCATTATTGTTTGGACATACAGGGCATAGTTTTGCATATATCTATCCCTAATACGCAATCCATGACCTTCTAAATGGCATTTTGCAGTCCCTGTTCTATTTTTGCTTTCTTTTACACGCTAATTTTCTGTGTATACTTTGGACACCTACACAGGGTCTGCACGACTACCTATCTGCTTGCTAGATCACTCCAGCACCTTAATTCGACCTCATTTGCATGAAATTGACCTCCTTATGAGGTGATTTCCATTCTGAGGACACTTGTCTGTCCATACACTCATGCACACTCCTCTGCTCTGTTTACTAGATCACACAGCTGCCTGTTTCCATGTTAGGGCCATGCCACTCTGCCTACATGGAAGATCTCTCTGTGTAGGCTTTATTGAATTCCCCTGCTCATCTTTAATTTTTATCATTTCTTCTCCTACCAGAAAATGTAAGAAATATTGGAAAAAAAAACACCATCATCAAACTCATATCTTCAAATGTATAGTCTTAACTATTGAAAAAAACATAATTTAACCTTGCTAAATGGAGGATATGTGAAGCGTTGCTTGCAGTTTCATTTTTATTTTTATTTTATTTTATTTTTTGTCAGTCTGGCAAAATAAATCCTTTGCCTGGATTGCATGTCTTTTACTCCTTCTTCTTCTTTCGGCTGCTCCCGTTAGGGGTTGCCACAGCTGATCAACTGTATACATTTCATCCTGTCCTCTGCATCTTGCTCTGTCACACCAATCACCTGCATGTCCTCTCACCCCACATCCATAAACCTTATCTTAGGCCTTCCTCTTTTCCTGTTACCTGGCAGCTTCATCCTTAGCATCTTTTTCCCAATATACTCTGCATCCGTCCTCAGCTCATGTCCAAACTAACGTAATCTTGCCTTTCTGGCTTTGTCTCCAAACCTTGCAACCTGGGCTGACCCTCTAATATACTTATTCCTAATCCTGTCCATCCTCATCACACCCAGTGCAAATCTTAACATCTTCAACTCTGCCATGTCAAGCTCTAACTCCTGCCTTTTGTCAGTGCCACTGTTTCCAACCCATATAACATAGCTGGACTCACTACACTCTTGTAGACCTTCCCATTCACTCTTACTGGTACTCGTCTGTCACAAATCACTCCTGACACTCTTCTCCACCCACTCCATCCTGCCTGTACTCTCTTCTTCACCTCTCTTCTACACTCAACATTACTCTGAACTACAAACATAAACCCAACTACAGCAAACAAATGAGACTGTAAAACAGTGTCTGAAGAAGTGGTATGGTATTACCATGAAAGAGCTAACTTTCTTTCTCTGCAATAAAGTTTTTGGGTACAATTACTTGCTGGTTCATCAAGTTTTTGGATATAGCTGTATATCGAGCTGTCTTCTGCCTGCTTTGAGGAATTTTACAGTATTACTCTGAACTGTTGCTCTCAAGTATTTAAATTCATCCACCTTCGCCACCTCTACTCCCTGCATCTTCACCATTCTTCTATCCTCCCTCGCATTCACACACATATATTCTGTCTTAGTCCTGCTGACCTTCATTCCGCTTCTCTCTAGAGCATATCTCCATCACTCCAGGGTCACCTCCACCTGTTCTGTACTCTCACTACAGATCACAATGTCATCTGCAAACATCATAGTACACGGGGACGCCTGTCTGATCTTGTCTGTCAACCTGTCCATCACCATTGCAAATAAGAAAGGGCTCAGAGCTGATCCTTGATGTAATCCCACCTCCACCTTAAATGCATCCGTCACTCCCACTGCAGACCTCACCGCTGTCTCACTACCCTTCTACATATCCTGTACCACTCTTTCATACTTCTCTGACACTCCTGATGTCCTCATACAATACCACAACTCCTCTCTAGGCACCCTGTCATATGCTCTCTCTAACTCCGCAAAGACACAATGCAACTCCTTTTGACCTTCTCTATACTTCTCCATCAACACTCTCAGAGCAAACATCACATCTGCATTGCTCTTTCCTGACATGAAACCATACTGCTGATCACTAATCATCACCTCCCTTCTTAACCTAGCTTCCCCTACTCTTTCCCATAACTTCATGCTGTGACTGATCACTTTAATCCCTCTGTAGTTACTACAGCTCTGCACATCACCCTTATTCTTAAAAATCGGTACCAAAACACTTTTTCTCCATTCCTCAGGCATCCTCTCACTTTCCAAGATTTCATTAAACAATCTATTTAAAAACTCCACTGTAATTTCACCTAAACACCTCCACCAAACTGTAAAATTCCTTTGACTTTCTTTAATAAACAATGAACAGAAAGTTGATAGATTGGTGCTTCTACCCATAAGCACCCTTGTACTGGCAAATGTCTCATTGAATGAATAGCTGAAATCCTATATTCCAGTGTAGAAAGATATCTGTCTGAATTCTCATAACTTTCATACTTCTTATGAGATTCTTAAATGCCAAATGTATACCCCACTAGTCACTTACTATTTGCATTCTTAGTACTTGAGTGTAGTATGTTTAATTTCGCATTATTTAGAAAATGTTCAAAAGTCCTTACTCTATTATCAGATATTACTTTAGTTAGGATACCATGTAGAGTAAGAACAGATTTATTTATTTTTATTTAAATTTGTTTACCAGGGTAGAACACTGATCAAACAATAATCAATTGCAGGCACAGCCTTTGTTAATTATAATGTAACTAAACAAGGTAGTGTATACAAATCAGAATGGTTTACATTTATAAGTAAGCATATGCAATCTGAAAAAAAATATGCAGAGATCTAACAAACCAAATATATGTATAGTTATATAAATGGAAGACGAAATAAGACTAGAGTTAAAGTAGAAGTAGTGGAGATATGGTAGTAGTTGCTCGGTTAGGAAATGGAATAGAGACCTTTAAGATGAAAGAGGGGGTTAGATTATGTGTAATGGTTTTTATAGGAGTAACTGTGTGCCAAGCTGAATGTCAGTTTAGGGTGAATGAGAAAATCAAGTAGATCAGGTGTGTGGCAGGTAAAAGTACTATTCAGGCAGCGATACTGGTTTATGTAACATGTCCTTAAGATTAATTCAAACTTATAAAATAAGCATTGTTTGAATTATGGCCTAAACAGAGAGTACTTTTTGTGAGCCGTTTATTCAGAAGGAATTGACTGCCGTGGTTTTGGGGCCAGTACCAAGAAGCAATGGCTAGTAGAGTGCAGCTTACAAAAACAGATTTGTAGAGAGGGACCAGAAATGGCTTGGTTTCTTATTGGTTTGAATGGCAGTAAAAAGTTTGGAAGAGAGATGAAATGGAGTGTCAAGTTTGAGTATTTTGAAGAGTAAGGAACCAAGATGAAGATTTGATCTGGCCTGAACTGCTGACCACATAGCCCTTGCGAAAAGCAGTGTTTTCATTCCATGGAGAGTTAGCTATTAATTGACATATTTTATTGAGGGTGTCTGAAGGCTGGCAGTATTTATGACAGAGGCTGATGCAAACAAAGGGAGACTATACTCAAGTTGGGCAGGGAAGATGTATTTTTCCCTGTAGCATCCCTTGCTGGATGTGAGACGAAATGAGTTATTTTGTTGGACATGAAGAATAGACTGTTGATTTTGGCTCTCAATTTTTCTGTGTGCTCATAGACGTATCATAACTGGTTTATCCAGATCAACAAATATCTAAAGGGGAGGCAGACTATAATGGATTAGCCCAGATAAAATTACTTTAACTAGCAGATCTAAAGGAATTTCTCCTTGATACCCTCCCTATAGGAGGAATAATGGTACCTTGTTGAATCTTCCAGCAGTTTATTCAGTTAAGAAGGTAGATGGATAGGTGTTCTTGTTCTAAAGGAGGTGCTGGGTTCAATGGGACTGTTATCACAATCAAGGATATTAAAGGACTGGGGGATGTGGGGATTTTGATAATCTTTTATGGGTGTCAAATCATGTGGAATTTTTTTTTTTGGAGTAGTAGTTTATTGGAATTTATCCAGTGCTCTAGCTGAAAAAGATCCTTTGTAATTGTATAATGTAAGGAATCTGACCTACCGATGACCATTTCATCTGTATAAAGAAGTAGCTGTAAGTGTGTGGAAATTTGTTGATGAAGACTAAGAACAGAAGATGTTCTAGAATGGAATCCTGTAGAACTCCAGAGTGAATGAGAGAACTTTTGGAATGACTAGATCCTATCTTTACCTGGAATGTAAGGTTTGGTAAAAAGTCTGTGAAAAATGTGGGGATTGTGTGTATGTGTGGGGGGTGTCCAGTGTAAGTCCAAGTACTGACCCTTACTGGCTGACTCGGGACTTGCCTTTCCATGAAGAATTACCATGTCAGTGCCCCCCCCATCCAAATGCAAAAATTAACTGTAATTGTCAAATTTTTGATAAACCAAGCTCTGAGAAAATATGTAGGCAGTGATCTGTTCTTTGATCACTATGTATCCACTATTGTAAGAAAGTCCCTTTTCATTTCTCAGTTTATTAGTAAGGGCATGGCATCTAGGTCAAGGGATTTGAGCATTCCGTTGTATTTCACACCTATTGTGCTGATCATTGAGTATATGCCCTCTTTGTCATATGCACGTTCAAGCTCTTGACACAGCTTGAATGCCTCCAACATATTCTCACTAAGAAAATCAAGGGCCTAAATCATAACAACTACACTGACCATCCCAAAGCCTTGCCGCTATCCCTAGTATCATAAAGGCCAATGAAGGTGACCTTTTGCTTACATACAGAACCTTACGAGTTCCTATCTTTTCAGACCTACTGCACATATCACATAAAGATCTTAATCTCTTCAGCAATATAAACATAACATGCTGGAGGGACAGATATGTATCACAGAGAATTCTACTTCTTTGAAACCATCTTTCTCATCACATAAAACAAAGTACTTGTCTTACTCTGTTCAGAGATAATCTGGATGCATGGATGGGAAACCACCATCCTATCCCAAGTGTTACACCCTTGTCCCTTATGGAAAGGAGGAAGATGTAAATGTTCCACTCTTCTAGGTTATTTTGTATTTAAATTACAAGGGCAAAAATATTTAATGGAATGCATTGTTAGCCTTCTTAAGATCCTCTAAGGTCAATAGCCTGGTAACAATCTATGAACCTATGTCTTTGATTATAGCTGTATTGTCTGCAAGCAACGTCTTACATTGGTGAAACAACTGCTAGACACCCAGGTCTTCCTTTCAGGGTAGAAAAATTGGTGTTTGCTGCTCACTTCTACCCATCTTTCACCAGCTCTTCCAATTCCTGAGCTGCTAGTTGAAATCAAGTAACTTTGGTCACCATGTGAGTGTATCCCTGTATGACACACAACTAAGCCTTTTTTAAATTTCTCCTCATACTGACTTGAACAGAACTATTTTGCTAAAAGTAAAATAATTGTACTTGCCTGTTCCATGGTAAACAAGGTAAAGATCTAACTATTGTCCAGGCAACCTGGGTTCAATAAGTGGCTTGGGCATATGAGGCAATGGGAGGGATGGGTGTGTCCATCCTGACAGAGCGCATTCATCAAAGACATCCTACAAGGGAGGCTATGGACCACAGATAGAATTAGTACTCAGATGTATGTTGATGAATGCAAGGGAGGGGAAGTGAAATAAGGGTAGATCATAACTCAATCTCCTCAACAGCAGACTCAGCTACCTGCACAACACCCCATGATGCCCTTAAGATACACACTAGTCCCATTTCATTTGGAAAAATATCTGGGGAGGAGTAGGTAGACCTAACAATGGATGGTGGAAATGAGACAGCTGGTAAGGATGAGGCAGCAAGAGAGAGCATGAAGAAATAATATATTCATGGTATTTTTTGTAATCAAATAATTTTTCCTAGAATTTCTTTCTTTATCTGTGCATATCATATAAGCTACATAGTCAAATGTTTTGAGCCGTATGCTACAAAAGTAACACTGTTCCTAAATCGTGTCATCTATCATTCTCATCTGGTATTAGCAGCTACAGAATGTCATTGAACTTCAAAGTAGGAGTGAAGCTAAATTACCAGTTAGTTTAATATCTCAAAGCTTCTGACTTTTCTTGCAATCTAAGTCATGCAATAGCATGACCTAATATCTTCTTCTGTACTAGTGTTATATCTTACAAGTCTAGAATGAATATGAAAGATATACCACTAACATATTAAGAAATAACATAAGAGATTACTTGTCATATGGATTTATACATTCATAGTGACATTAATTTTATCAGTGTCTACTATGAGATTTTCAAAAGTGAAAAAATACTTTAATTGTATTTAAGAGTGGTCACACACATTTTTCATTCATTATAGCTCCCAAATTAAAATATTATCTGTTATATTAATTTCATCCTCTACCCCTTCAGACATTTAACTTCTGCTGGAAAACCAAACCACCAAACCAGCATCCAGCTAGACTCGATAAATAAAAAATACTGGAAAGTCACCAAACAAGAATGCAAAAGTCCAGTGTAAGTTGAGCGCATTCTTTCATTTTAATTCAACAAACTTCTTCAGAACTAATGACAAACCTCACAACCCACTCTTATGTACATCAAATTAATTATCCAATTATTCTAATTACAATATCATTTACAGTAGGATTATAGAATGTGTGCACTTTAATAAAAAGAATTGCATACACATCAATAATGACATTTATCTTTTAAAATACATTTAATATTTAAGATTGTAATTTGAATATATAATTAATTGATTGATTAGATAATTAATTTGATGTACATAAGAGTGGGTTGTGAGATTTGTCATTAGTTCTGAAGAAGTTTGTTGAATTAAATGAAAGAAAGCACTCAATTTACACTGGACTTTTGCATTCTTTTTGGTGTCTTTCCAGTATTTTTTATTTATTGATTTTAGCTACTGCTCTTTGAAACACTTCTGGGATTGATTATATTTCAAAAGACAGACTCAGTAATAAATATCTACAAAGAATTTGGTGAATGTGTAAATTTTCAGCTTGCTTTATCTAAAAGAATTTATTATAATCCTTAACTATCACCCTGCATAAAAAAATAGCATTAGTTATACTGAAAATAATTTCCTTAACAGCTTGAGATCGATAATCAATTTCTATAAGGTTTGAAGAGCTATGCATAATCTAATCTGTTATTGCTTCACTACTACCACCATGCTATCAATCCAAACAGTTGGATTAACATGCTAAACAGTACAATTGCACCTATACTGTCCATATATTTTTCTGTTTCATTCTGGTACTAATTGGTATTATAACCCTTCCTTATGCATGAGTAACTAGTAGTATAGGTGGTGAAATGTTCATTCAGTACTCTACTTGCTGGCAGATTTATTTAGTTGAGCATGAATAGAGCATGGAGGGGGAAATACAGTACAACTGCACTATGATGAGAGGTACAGTCAATAACAGTATGTGGATGAAAACAATGCAAAAAAGGAATACATTTGAATAACTGTAAAACATTCTATATGTCATGGTTTCCTACCTCTCAAAGAAGTGTTCATTATTGAGTTTGACAATCCCTACCATCAAAGAACCAAGAATTTGTCTCATACTCATGACAAAGAACAACACATCTACTGCATGATCAGCAAACAAATGCAAGCATGTCAGATTCATAACCCATTTCCCTTGCCTATGGAATAACTCAGCATGTCAAACAAATTGACTATCTACTTTCAAAACTGAAACTGATGATTTTGTAGGAAGCTATGCATTCTTATTTGAGGTAAGTGGAAATCCTCTCCCTACTAAGGGTATTAAACATGCACTCAATAAAAAAGGGGTACTATGAATAAGCTTCTTGGTGGCCATTCAGCCATAAGTTTGGCATGAATCTAAGATGATATGTATTTTTCCAGTTGCTACACTATCTAACACTATCAAAACCCTCAGCATTTTCTAAAATAGTGTAGAAGCCTCATGAGATTAAAAAGTTTACTGAAATTGAGTTTGTACTCAGTTCTTCTATGTTTCTGGTATATTTTCATACTCTTATTCAGCAATATCCATGCCATTATGTTTGCAGTAAGAAGCATGCTGTTTAGTGCAAAATCATCAACACATCTTGTTCTACATGGTTCTTTATGAAAACCTAAAATTAGGCTGCCAGCAGACACACCACATGGAGTAAATCACAAAATTAGCTTCCGCACTATACTCTCTCTCTATTTGTGACTGTACCTAAACATGCTAATTCTGAGTGACACAGCACCTTGAAAAAAGGGAACACATCTGCTATTGGTGAAAAAATGGCTTGTATAAATCTAATCTTGTAGTAGAGTTAAACTGATGTTCAACAATTTGCAGAGGTGCCCCTTTGAGGATTGTGTCTAGGGTGTTAGGTTTACAGGGGGATTCACACTGCAAAAGAAGCAAATCTTCCATATCTGCACACAATAAATTATTTTAGTCATATCAAGTGTCTCAGAAGTGTTATTGTATGATGCATTTTGCTGATTTCTTTTTTCTTTTTTTATTTCTGTTTCAAAAGTACAATATATTGAATAGTAGCGTGTATTTTTATGTGTGTTCTCCAAAATCAAGCAAACAATATTAACAAAATTCATTGATTTCAAAACAGTTTCAGAGAGATGATTCCATTCAGGACCTGCATCAGACTTAAATAAAACATTTCTTCTTATTATTTCTCAAACCAAAAGCCTTTAATGTTTCATAATAACCACTATTCACAATATGCTTTCTAACTGTGTCCATGATATTTTTATTTTGTTTGTTCTTTCCTCTACAACACTTTAAACCTTGCTCTACAGATTTTTATGAATACACATATTTTGTAAAATGATTATGACTTCTGTAGAGCATGCAGATATGAACCCTGGAGTCACATAATTTCAGATTTGTTAAAAGCAGACCATGCCTGCTCATCCTGGCTGAGCTCTTTGAAATGGTTACTGAGGCCATGAATAAGGAGTCACTGTACCTTAGAGAAGAGGTAGTATTCAAACTACTCCAGATCTGAAGACAGCCTATCTATCCACATAAAACCATCATAACCATAAGGTTACTGTATTGGTTTAATCAGCATGACGTTTAAAGGTGAACATCATGTTCTGTGTTACTTCCTGCCCTTTCTTCAAGCATTTTCAACCTTGAAATTAATGTGTACATGTCTGTCTATCCTTATATATCTGTCTACACACAAAAAAAAATAGGGGTCTGAATTGGGAGATGGAATAAAAGCAGCAAAGAAAGCAGAAAAGCATTGTTAGAACTAAATTCATCTTCAGGTCTTGGTGAGTACTTTTTCAAGGTAGACCTTGTTTTTACAAAAACTCACCAAGATGACACTGATATGTGGATTGTATTTTATGTGGCATATATCATGTACAGAAGTAGTTTAAAAAAAAAAAGACAACTGGGTCCACAAGTCCCAGGATACAAAAGTGTCCAGTCCTCGTATGTGCATTGGTGTCAGGACTGGAAAAAATATAGTTTTGAATCCTCAAGACACAGAAACATTCCTATAATGGGGCTAGGCAAGGCTCAAGGGGAGGATGCCCTCCCTGTTCTAAAAGTAATCAGTATTCTACAAAAAAAAACATAAAAACTGACAGGCCAAAAAGATGATGGAGTGGACTGCTGAGGATAAGGAAGAAATTAAGTAATGTTATTATTATGCAAGCAGCCCATAATTTACAGCTAGAACATATTTAAAAAGATTAAGAGAAAATTTTGAGGAAAAAAATAGTTGCATAAGAAAAGCTGTCGAAAGCTTGAAATGCAAATTTCTGTTCATTAATACAACAGATCCATGAAAACCATTACATAGACCAAGAAACTTTGGGCCATTTGGAAAAAGAAGTAACAGAGGAAGTGCAAAAATATAAAGAACAACACCTAGAGATTTTTGAAAGTTATAAAAGTAAACAAGGACATTGGAAATAAAGAAAGATCTGATGTAGTGCAATATGCATGCAAAGGAGAAAGCCAAACTAATCAATACAAAAATAGAAGCTCCAAAGATATTTGAAGAGCTATACAAGCAAAGGCACTCAGACACGGGAAATTTCCCAATACAAAAAATAATATCACAAAAGGAGAATATAGAACAGAAGATTACTAAAGGAGAAAATAAAGAAATAGAAGCAGAGGTTATGCAATACCTGTGAAACAAAGGATTTAGTGTAGAAAGCCTAACACAGGTTATGTCACAGCATGATGAAACAACGGGTCTCCAAAGCAAGGAGAAAAAGGTGGAGTAGGAGACATCGGAAAAAGAAATATGGACATGGGAAAGAAAAAGGGCATTCAATATGGTGTATTGATTATGCAAAGAAGAAAACAAAACTAATCAATACAAAAAGCAGCACCAAAGATATTTGAAGAGAAGTGCAGGCAAAGGCACCTGGATATCAAAAATTTCACAGTACAAAAATAAAAAAACAAAGGGGCAAAGTAGAAAAGATAATTAGTAATGGAGAAACTGAAGAAATAGAAACTGAAATTATGGATTACCTACAAAGTGAAGGATTTTGTGTAGAAAATCCAACTGTGGTAGTGTCATAGCATGATGGAACAATGAGTCCCCAAGTTAAGGCGAAAAAGGTGGAATGGGAAGCATCTGATCACTTGCTACATGAAGATACTCTGAATCCTTCAGTAGGAAACCAGAATAAAAGTTCAGTTGGGAGTTACAAAGAAAGGGAAGAAGCAAGAAGTGGCAATGTTGATGCAGTCAATGTTGTGAAGTGATAGGACAGTGAGTTCCTCTATGAAAGAGCAACTGAAGACACATGATGTAGCTGAAAAAATATGTCACAGGAAGATGTTTTCTAACTTTGGTAGAATGCCAGCAGAAAAGAGAGAATAAAGAATATATCCTCATTTTAGAAGAAAATTATCTTAGGGAAGAGTTGCTTGATTTAATATAGATGGATAGGCATATTAAGATCAGTGAAAGAAATAGATTGCAAAAAGTCAATAAGACTTTTTTTTAACATTTGTTAACCTGGAAAGTCTGACTTAGAACAAAGCCAATTTTCAGGGGAGGCCTGGGGAGAAACACTCCAGATGCATGTATTTAAACACGTGAGAAAAAGACTACACACAGAAGGCACCCCCAGCTGAGAATCAAACCGGGGAGCATCTTGCTGTGAGGCAGCAACACCACCACTGCACCATCTTAATGTTAAAAGTCTGGTAAAACAGATGTGCACAGTAATCAAGAATATTAGAAAAGCTTCTGATATACCAGAAGTAAATAGGACTTATTACTGTGCAACTAAATTAATAACAGATAAAGTCTTACCAGAACAACACAGAGTAATAAGGGAAAGAAGGCGAAGAAATCAAATGCCATCGTGGAAGCTATGAATAGGGAAAACTAAAAAGTAATTAAGACAAGAAGTGTCACTGTTAGAAGAGTAAAGAACAGGGAACAGATCAACAAAAATGCTTAGAAAGATAGTCGTGATAAAAACAATGCTCAGTATCAGAACTGACCAGGATCTATCATGTTCTACTGCAAATAAGAAACTAAAGACATCAACACAGGCATAAAAACTTAAAAGATATGGAGATAAACATAATGGAAAGTACAAAATAAGCACGTCATTGATGACCCCAAAAAAGTTTTATAGGGAATTAAGAAAAAAGCAAAAGGAATAGAATCACCACCAAAAAATAGAAGAAATAGACACATTTTGGAAAAACAACTATGAAGACTCTGTGGAATGTAACAAAGATACTGGATGGATTGAAGAAATAAAACAAACAGTAAGAAGTTTCAATATACAGGACATGAAACAGGATGAAGTAATGGCCAGAGAAATTGAAACAAAATTAAGAAATACTCCTAAATGGAAAACCCCAGGCCCAGATGCAGTATCTAACTTCTGGCTAAAGGTATAAAAATCTTTGCATGAAGATTTAGCCCAGAGGAAGAACTACGTGCATGTGCATCCCAAACAGACACCAACCTGGCTAACAACAGAAAAATTGATATTCCTCCATAACAGTGAACCTGCAAGCTATCCTAAAAAGTATACACCAATGTAAAGATGTATAAATTATATACTGGAATAGATGTGGACAGAGTTGATAGTCATTTAGAAGAAAATTCAGTCATGGCAACAGAACAAAAGTGTAACAAAAGAAAGTCATAAAGTACAAAGAATAATTTGTTGTTAAATAAACACATAATGGAGACTTGTAAAATGGGGAAGAATCTAAGTATGACATGGATAGATTACAAAAAGCACACCCTACATTTGCATGACTAGATTAGAAAAAAGTGCACACTACATTGATCGATTACATTGCAATCACCATGAAAGAGTGGCAAGCCACTTTGCAGCTAACCCATGATAAAAGACAAATTATTATCCCAGGGATATAAATTAAAAGGGGGATATTTCAAAGTGACTGTTTGTCACTGCTGATCTTTTGTCTTGCCCTTACCCCATTAAATTGCTTACCGAACAAATTCAGTCTTTGTTACAATTTGGCTCCCAGAAAAACACAAAGTGTAAAGCAGCAGCGGCCTTAGGTCAGTTGGTGCCCTATGCAAAACTACTCCACAGTGTCCCTCCACACCCCCAGGTGCCCCCATCCTGGTCTACCTACCCCAAATAAATACTTCTACAGCGGCGCCCTAGGTGGCCGCCTAGTTGGCCTATGCCTAAGGCCGGCTATGGTGTAAAGATTTTTCATCTTCTCTTTGTGGATGATTTATAACTGTATAGTTCATCAGATGAGGAGCTGAAAGGATTACTGCAAGTGGTCAAAATTTTCTCAGATGATATAAGAATGTAATTTGTGCTTGATAAATGTGCAAAATCAACCTTTAAAGCAGGATAGCAGCAACACCAAGAAAATATAAATCTGGGACAGGAATGTGATATAAATGAACTTAAGCAGGAGGCAGTGTATAAATATTTGGGAAATAATGAAGGATAAACAATAAAACATGAACAAAATGTGAACAAATCTCAGTAAGGAATATTTTAGGAGATGAAAATTAATACTGAAAACAGCTCTAACATTTAGGAATAAAGTCCATGCTATGAAAAACAATTTTCTCTTTGACTGATTCATTAGCCCCAAGAGGTATTGGATCAGTTGAACAGGAAAACAAGAAAAATATTTCATGCTGAGTAAAAATCAGTGTATACCAAGATTATATATTCCTCATTCTGAAGGAGGTATGGGCCTCTTCAAAACTGATTACATGTATAGATCTGCAACCGTAAGACTGCATACTCATCTGCTGACTTCAACAGATCTGAACATATTGAAAGTTTTAAAACATGAGGAGAACAAGTCAAAGATGACTTCCCTGCTTGGTTTAGCAAAAATATATCAGTGTCAAGTGGGAATGGAAATCAAACTGAAAGGAGAAAACATCAGGAAGGAACTGAATGTACCAAAAACAAAAGAAAGAATATAAGGTGAAGGATCAGATGAGAAGGCAGGAAATGTGGAAAAGGTATAAATATATTTGCAACTACAAAAAACTCCTGAGACAACCTCATGTCAATCAGGACTGATGCAGGAATGGTTAAGGAGAGGCTAATGTAACCAAAAGATGAAAGGTTAATATTGGTGGCCCAGGATAGTGGACCATATACACGTTGGTTTACCAAGTCCATTGAACATGTGGAAGAAACAGGTAAATACAGGTTCTGTAAACAAGAACTGGAAACAGTTGCATATTTTGTTGCTGGATGTGATGCACTAATGGCATAGGGCTGTATACTGAAAACATAATAATGTTGCATTTGGGGTTGTGCAAACATTACAGTACTGAAGTAGCTGACAAAGCATTGCAGACATGAACCCCAAAGCATTATAGAGACTAATGAAATTTATATCACATGGGATCAACCATTACCAACAGTTCAAAAACTATATGAGAGAAAACCAGATTTAGTAGTCCATGAAAAGAAGCCTAAAGTAGCACTGATCATTGAAATTGCTACATCCTATGATCACAATGATTTATGTACAGAGGGACACAAAGTCAAAATTACTAGGATTTGCAAGCAGAAATAAGAACAATGTGGAATACCCAGACAGTTGCAAAGCAGTAGGGGCAATAAGTCTTATAAAAAACAACCCAAATGACACATAGCCCACAAACTCAGTTTGCCACTCAACCACAGCCCATAAGGCATAACAACGTACCCAATACTCTAGTCATAGGTGACTCTATAGTCAGGCACACTGATGTTTCACTCACCAGGCTAAACAAGGAGAAAGTTACTGTCAGCTGCCTGTCAGGTGCCAGTATCCACCACATAATGCATGCACTCAGGTCACTCCACAACAAGTACAAATATGACTCTGTCATTGTCCATGTTGGTGTGAATGACCTGAGATGTACCTCCCTGGACTACATGAAAAGAGACATGAAAGAGATCTCCGATCTTGTAGCCCAGGCAGGTATGACCCTAGCCCCCTGAAGCATCCTGCCATCACCCAGAATGATACCACAGTACAAGGACAAAATGATTGACTTCAACAATTGGCTAAGCTTCTGGTGTCATTCTAAGGGGAGCCAGTATCTGTCTGCCTGGGATGACATGATGGACAGACCACAATGCTTTACCAGAGATGGCCTTGGGATTCCAGATACTGGCCATGGCTCTTGCCACCCCTATATTGCCATTTTTAGGCAAGGTTCAAATGACAAATTCACCACCTTAACAGGTACTAGCAAGCAAAATCTGAGGGTAATGCTACTCAATGTTAGAAGTCTAAACCTCAAAATGCATTCACTCGAGGCACTCCTTAAAATGGAGAACATCGACATCTGTGCAGTGACAGAGACCTGGTTCAAGGCTCCAGAGAGCATCCCTGCATTACCAGACTATAATTCTTACCACACTTTTCGGCCACCTAACCTAGGCCAAAAAATTAAAGGCAGAGGCGTGTCCATATTCATTAAGGATATCTACACCTCCAGGCTAGTTGCTCAGCATAATGCATGCAAGATTATCCAAGTGCAACTAACTCTGGGCAAGACCGCAATCAAAATTGTAACTTGCTTCAGATTCCCCACCATGCCCAATGATTCCCTCTCCTCATTTCTTGATACACTAGAAAATATTAGGGTACAACCCAATACCCTAATAATGGGTGATTTCAACTACCCCACCCTTAACTGGGAAAACTACTCTTTGCTCAGTGTTTTCTGGAATTCATAAATTCCAATGCCTTGGATCAACTCAACCACACCCCCACCAGGGACAGCAATATCCTAGACCTGGTCATTACCAACATAGGTGACCGGTGTTCCACACCACAGGTCAGTTCCTCATTGGTCAAATCCGACCCCAAGCTAATCACCCTAGACATCCACATCCCAACCCACCTCCCATTAGGGAAACAACCGTAAAAAAATTCTCCAAAGCCAACTTCACAGTTCTTAAGACAGAAGTGGCAAACTTCATGACACCCATGCAGACGATCAATAGAGGTACGACTGCTGAATCCTACACAAATGCACTTTATAAGCACTTACACAAGTGCATGGATCATGCTATCCCTAACAGAACCAAGATGCTATACTCCAAAAAAAGGAAGCCAATCTGGTGGTCCCCTGCCATAAACAAACTCTACAACAGAAGAAAGAAACTGTTGCAAAAAAGAGTAAAATCCCATGATTGGAGGAACTGCCTGGTCAGCCTCAGTAAGAAGCTGAGATCCCTCATAAAATCCTCCAAAGCTAGTTACGAAAACAAAATTGCCACTGATTCTAAAGACAACCACAAAGCATTCTATAGCTTTGTCAAGAATCTCAATGACAACACTCAGATCTCCTCTGAGTTACAGCACAATGGCACTAAATATACAGAGCCAACTGATATTGCCAATATCCTGGCAGATAAGTTCAGTGCTAACTGTATCCCCTCTCATCCCCTAAAGGGGCCATCTCTTTACCGGAAGAATGCAAAATTCCTGTAATCACGGCTGCATGGGAAAAAACGCACTCTTCAAAGCCAAGAACACAGCATCCATGGGACTTGACAACATCCCAGGCTATGTTCTACACGAACTGCAGAATGAACTAGAACCCCAACTAAGCACCATGTTCAGTCATAGCCTCACCTTAGGCTTTGTGCCCACTGAATGGCACACAGCAATGGTTATCCAACTCCACAAAGGGGGAGCCACCACAGACCCTAGGAACTACTGCCCCATTAGCCTAAAGAGCCTGGTCTGCAAGGCCATGGAACGTATCATCATGGATCATATGCACAAAGACATTGGTAATCTCTAAACTCTGGACCCCACCCAGTTCGGGTTTGTAAAAGGCAGATCATGTCTCCTAAACCTGATAGACTTTTTGAAGCAGTCACCAAAGCCGTAGATGAGGGTAAGGTGGTTCACACAGCCTATCAAGTTCTCGCCAAGGCTTTTGACACCATCCCCCACTCTGGAATTACAGATAAACTCACTAAACTATGTATAAATCCCTCTGTCACAAGATAGGCTGCCAACTGGCTCACTGACAGAACCCACACTGTGAAAATATCAGACTCTAAATCCAACCTCAGACCAGTGACAAGTGGAGTAAAACAGGGTTCAGTCCTAGGTCCTCTCCTGTTTGGTATCTACTTCCCTGAAGTACAGGTTTACACAGAAGGTCTTTTGCTAATGAAGTTTGCAGATGACTGCAAACTAGGAGCCATAATCAAAACTCCTAACGATGAGATCATCCTACAAAAGGGCCTTTCAGAGACAGATGCCTGGTGTCAAAGTCATGGCCTCAAGCTCAATGCCAAAAAGTACACTGTCATACCCTTTAGTAAAAACTCTGTACCCATGAGCTACCACATAGGTGGTAGTCTACTTAACACCAAAAGTCTGATAAGAGACCTTGGGACACAGGTGGACAGTAGTCTCTCCTTTGATAATCACATTGCCACAGTAGCCAGGTAATCCTTCTATGTGGCACACCTCATCACAAAAGGTTTCTCATCCAGGAAAAAAGAGGTCATTGTTCCCCTCTACTTGTCACTCATTAGACCCATTATAGGGTACAACACCACTTTTGGTATGTGCCTCACAAGACATTTACAACAATTGGAAAGGCCGCAGAAATACCTCTCAAAGAGGATTACAGGCCTCAAACAGATGCCCTATGCAGACCATCTAAAAAAACTCCAGCTTTACTCTGTCACATATCGCCTACTCAGAGGTGATCTCTGCCTAACACATAAAGCTATGTCAAACCCAGAGCTGTTGGACAAGCTCCACTTAAAGATATCCCAGTCCCTCCGAGCTACATGCTCTAGGGACCTAAACCTTGTCACTACAATAAACAGAACATGCTGGAGGGATAGATTCCTGCCCCAGAGACGTCCCATACTCTGGAACAAACTACCTATCTATATCAAACAGAGCTCCTCATTAGCACTCTTCAAGAAAAATCTTGATGATTGGATGGGAAATAGGAAATTCACCCCAAGGATCATCTCTGTGGCTCTGCTCGAAAGGAGCACAGGAAAAACAGGTGAAAGCCAGGGTACCTTTTTGGCTAGGCTTATATAGGCCCTAGGGCCAATAACCTAGTACCTACCTATGAACCTATGAACCTACTGATACATGTAACTATGTTTGAATTGCAGACAATTCTGGGCATGTTACTGGTTCTGTAAAGAGCACTTTTGGCTAATATCAAAAATTGAAACAATACTCATTTTGCAAACTTTAATCATACTTTCACTTAGGAATGAGGTCAATTCTCATCATGATATTAGAAACCAAGAGATGTTGAGAAATTAAACCATGAGTAGACACACATGCGCATGCACAGGCGCGAGCGCACGCACACACACACACACACACACACACACACACACACACACACACACACACACACACACACACACACACGCACACGCACACGCACACACACACACACACACACACACACACACACACACACACACACACACTCATACCCACACACACACACACACACACACACACACACACACACACACACTTGCCTCCTTCAAAAATGTTTTTAAGTGGTTTACAGCCTTGGGAGGGTCCTGTTTTGAGTTGTGACCTCTGAAGGTTTTAAACATTTTTGTGGTAGATTAATCATGTTTTAGTTATACAAGACTGCAATAACTAAAATTTGATACAGCTGACTTAGTAATCCATTCTGTTGCCAGACAACTTCAGTAATTAAATTACAATTTGGTTTTAGGGACCTAAGGTTGCAATTCAGTGAATCAAAGCTGCCATTTCGCAGTCCACAGCTCATCCTTAATATGAGCCTCTATATTTCGTAGCGCCCCTCTCCCAAGAAGAAGTCTCACAAAGGAAATAAGGGCACAGGTTAGGTAGTGGGCTAGCTAAGTGTTTATGCATGCCTTCTGCTATAAAACAGTCAGTTCCCTTACAGTTGCTTGGACTGAGCACATTACTTTAGATTGTATTCTGTGTTGCTTTGGATACGTGTTCTTATTTATTCATTTCCGCTAGTTATAAATGACATTTTGTGGTTTCACAAATGTGATGTTTTAATTATGCGGATGAAGTGTACACATGCCATTTAGTACAAAAAAGTGCTTATTACTTTATGTAAATCAGTAAATTCATTGTACTCATTTTACTGACATTGCCAAATGAATCAGATTTCTAATTTGGGAATGTAATAATTTTATACATTCTTCAGGAAGAATAGCATAAAAATAAAAATGGTCGTCATAATGGGACAAACAAATCCTGCTCTACAAATGTAAAAAACATAAAATTATTTATATTTGACTTGATGCCCACATGTGATTTTTCAGACAATGTTAGCAAAGAAAATACTTTTATTGTAACTGGTTAAGATTTTAACAGAAAACAGAACACATTTCACTTTTATCTTGTTTCTACATTTATGTAAGTGAAATATAAACTTGATACTCAGAAGTTTGGAATGCACTTAGTTACTTGCTTCAGTAAAAGATTCTGTTTCTAAAGTTTGTAAGTGATTGCTGCCAGCAAACTGCTGAGACAAGTTTCACAGTTAGAAATATTTAGCTACTGCCTTGTTTCAGTGGAGCACAAAAGGAATTGTATAATTCATCATTTTCCCATGAGGCACTGGTGACTTGTCAAGTCAACACATAAAAGACATATTATTACTGTGTCAGCAAAACAAAGCATTAAGCAAAAATTGCCTTAAACTGAGTGGTAACATCAGCTTCAGGCAAGAACATTGTTCGGTAATGAATCATTCCCTCTGAAAATATTAGCAAGATTGCTATATAAAGGGATTATATATTAATCTAAAATCTTTTTATATACAAAATGAAGGTTCTGCAAGATTATTGTCATATATGTTATGACAAAAATGTAGCACACTTTTTTATTGAGTGCAGAAGAATCCTCCACACTCATTATACTCATGTGACTTTACAAAAGATTGGCTCTATGCATATGTGCAAGTTTTTGAGCAGGGACAATCAAGCAAACAAGATATACTTATTCTGTTCATTCCTTTAGTGTCCAGCAGCATGTCATTAGATGAAATGAGTTATCACTCTCATAGGAGTCTTTGGCATTTGTTAAGAGCTGCACTTCATAAGCCCATTAAGCAAATATTTTGTCAGTCCATTCATGTAAATTAAACAAATTTTAATAATCCACTTTTGTTTCTTGAAAAGAGAAACTGAGCAGTCACACCTATATACAAGTATTTTTTCAAATAATGTTACTGAAATACATCTTAAACCTTCCAACTGTAAAATTAATATTTTATGCCAACAATTAATGAGCTCTACTTTCTTGAATATACTAGAGGCATTTCCATTAGACTACCTAGTTCACACACAAAGGAAATCTGATTGCAAGGGTATTCTTGTTTTTTATCATCTGTGTTTTAATGAGCATTTAAGTTATGGGTCATCCACACAACATATATGCACTATCTGTCACATGCCTGCTTGTGTAAAACCCACCTGATTAAACTGTGTTGCTTCCTTTAAAGAATTCACTGTAGAGTATATAATAATTGCTTACTTCACAAAATGTCTTTGGGACATGATTCCTTTGTAGAGATGATATAATGACTGCTCTCAGGATATCATAAGCAATACAACTATTTGATGAAAATATTCTTAGATGAATCTATGAAATGGTAGCCTGTACTGAAGATTTATGAAATATGGAATATAATAATTACCAAATGATGCAAATAAAATGTGAAAAATGTAAAACTATCTCATTTGCCTATTATGAATGAGTTTGCGTGTGTGTGTGTGTGTGTGTGTGTGTGTGTGTGTGTGCATCTATTGAAATGTACATTGCCCTTTATTACTATAGTTGGGTTGTGTGATAGTTCATATTATCCATGGTCATCCATTTCAAAGATTTATTTGTTTGATTTTTTTATTTGTAATTAGTTATTCAATAAACAATTGAAAGTAAGCATGAAATTCATTACTAGCAGGTAAAGCATCATAAACATAATAGTAAACTATCCAGTGCAATATACTTGTCAAAAGCTTAAAAGCAATATCAAAGACAAACACTGCAGTTAATACAAAGTTTGATATTAAAAAGCATGCATTGTTCCACTGTGCAAGCCTTACATAGTAAGCAGCTAGATATGTAAATTACAGTGACATTCTCAGAGTTTTGCAGACTCCATATTGCAGCCATACTGAGCAATGCTGTCAGACCATGGAGTTGTCATAATAAGGCATGAGGACCAGTACACATGACTGGACATAGGGCAGGGCACATACAGGTATAACAATGAATGATATGAAGCTGTAGCATGAGATTGCACATACATGTTAATTTGCCTGACCTGTACCAGCTGAGGAGGATAGACTGCAACTGATCTGCAGCAGTAAAAATGAAATTCATGTAACATAAGTTACTCACAAGATGTAAAAGAGCTATTTTGGTCGAAGTATTTCAGGACGTTGTGGTGCATCAATCTAAGCAAAACTATCAAGTGATAAACACCATGAAATACCTATATACAATAAAAGATGACACAGACCCGCTATACCCACATCATTCATAATGTTGACAGCAAGATGCATAAAGCTGTGTCCATATCTAAAAATGAACTATACCATTAATATCGGATACAATTTCTTGTATCCAACTAGACATATTGCACACATGCATAACTGTATAAGAAAAAGACAAGGTTAATAATAAATGTAACATGCAATATTTGACTCAAGCTATCCCATTTCTTCAGTCACATGCAAATCATGCAGGTAATCACTCAGCAGGTTCAAGCTGATGTTCTCACAAGTGCACTTTTAATCCTTGGAACAGTGGTAATAAATAGGGGTTTGTTTACAAACAAGATTCTATCACATCACAGAGTTTTGGGAACTACAGCAGTACTATTACATAGAACTGGCAGGCAGGTACTGTACAAGATTCATGCTGGAATACATGTCAGCAGCTACTGTGCAGAGATTCCATGTGTGTGTGTGTGTGATGCCCCACTTAGAAAGGCAGTTCAGTTAAGTAGCATGCTCAGACTCAAACCCTGTACATTGGCTACAGGGACAAGAACCTTAAATTTATACACCAGACTGCCAGACTTTCCTTTGCTAAATCATTGTGAGTCACAGTTGGTCATAAGAGTTTCACAGTTGTTGTGCTTCACAGTATATATGTTGATGCAAAACTTGTTCTGATAACTTTTTAAGTGATATTGAGTACTCTGCTTATATTTTTCTCAATTTTTGCAGAAAATGTTTGATTTTGCCTCATATTTATGCCCTGTCATTGAGTAAGTTTCTTAACCGGACAGTGCTTTGGGCTAGACTCCTCAACTGGCCCCTGTACTCCATGCCCAGTAACTAGTACCTATATATCAGAATAGTTATGGTTTAGTGGAAGGAAATTGCTGTAAACAGTAGCTTCATGACTGTAGTAAACCGGAGCCATGTTCCTTGTTTGTGATCCTTGGCTTCTTTAATGTTGACAGTGTGTTTATTTATCTGTCAATAAATTGGACAGCAAGACGTCTATGAGTTTAATGTTAATGTTGTTAACTATGAATACATTTTTAATTTAATGACGAACAGGATACACAAAAAACTGCTGAAGATAGGCTCCAGAGTTCAAAGCAGGCAAAAAATACAAACGAAAACTTTGCTGAGCAGTACTACTTTATTGCAACACACTAGCACTTTCACGAAATGCTTCTTCAGGTGTACAAATTGCTACAGGTACCTACACCTTAAATATGCAAATAGAATAATCACATGACACACTCCAATTAATTTTTAAAGTCACGATTTAAAACAATTTTATAAAAACATATATAAAAAATTTTTGATATAATAATAAATCGAATACACTATAAAAACACATAAATATGCATATATAAATATATAATTTAATAAATTGTCTAAAATTTATGCATTAAAGAACATAAATTACCTAAATAATGCTCTTTCACTGAGAACAGATTCCATGGGGATATTGATATACATACAAAGCAGGAATTATCTAAATAGAGGTCTTCTACTGAGGACAGGTTTCATAGGCACATGATCATTCAAACCATGTCCATGATTTGCTCTTACCATCACTATCCATTTAGCCTCTACCTCTTCTGTTCTAGCCCTAATGTCACCTACTGGACATGGTTTGAATGATCATGTGCATATGAAACCTGTCCTCAGTAGTAAAGTAGTACTGCTCAGCAAAGTTTTCGTTGGTATTTTTTGCCTGCTTTGAACTCTGGAGCCTATCCTCAGCAGTGTTTTGTGTATCCTGTTTGTCATTACTTTCTACAGCTGCAGAGGTTTCTGGTGCTTGGCTATATGTTTCTTTACATTTTTAATTTAGCTTGTTTTTTGCAGGCACACGGGTATGAAATTCACTGTGTTTTATGTTACAACAGTTTGTCTAGCACTTTCTTTACAGCTTCCAGCAACTGCAAAAAGGTTGAAGTCTATTGGGTCATATAGTCTGCATTATTTGTACTGATGATCAGAACAGTCTGATTTTTCATAATCCATTATGTAGTCATTGTTGTGTATTACAGTTTACTCTACACAATTGGTTCTAAATGATTTCCATCTTTAGTTAAAAACTGTTGCTTTGGACTTCAGTCTAGTGGACTACAGCTCCAACTTGTTAATGAACTGCTACCTGTTTCAAGGCTGCAGGATTTGAATCTTTCCATCTTCATTTACCTACTGTGTGACATTGAGAAAGTCATTTAACCAAACAGTGCTTTGGCGGAATTGTGAATTGGGGCTAGGCTCCTTAATGGCCCTCTGTTCTGCATGTATAGCAACTATAAACCTGGTGGAATTGTTTGCCTGCCATCTGCTATTGTACAGCTAATCTAGTTCAGGAAAAGTTATGGCAATGTCACCAGAACACCATTTTTAATGTGGCATAGACAATATATACTTCAAACTCATCAAGCAATGGATTTATAGATGATGCACTGAAATGCAATTTTTTTTTCCAGAAGCAGCCTCTGCATTAGCAATAGTTCTTTTGAATGTAAAATTATTTAGGTATTAGAAGACTGTGCATATTGACTTAGCATATGTTATCAGTTGGTTAATATTTCTTATGCTCTCATAAATATGCTTCTATTTAAACTGTGCTAAATCTGGCTGGACCCTATAGTATGACACTAGTCAGCATTATACAGTATAATACAGTTCATCCAAAGCTACCAATAAACTATACATAATACATTTATTCATAAATATAAGGAATGTAGACTGTCAAAGTGGGCTATCATTACTGGTGTGGGTGGGTGTGCTCTCTTTGGATGAAAGTACTGTATAGTCTTATCTGGTCATTTTTAATCTGGCATGGTAGGACTAGTGTGCATACGGTAAATACTTTGGTTACTATGTGTTTGTGTAAAGCAGAATTGAAATATCTGATTTTGGTCATTATTACTATTTTTTACATAGACATCTGAGAAAAATGCACTCAACAACATAACTATAATTGCTGAGTTTGGAGGATGCCAGTACATACAAATGACAGACCTTGCTGAACTGATAAAGTTAAAAAGTTATTAGTCTGTCTTTAGACTTATGTGCTTTTGTGTAAAGAGATTTGGAATACTATACTTTGGACATTTTAATCACAATCAGACATGTAATGTGTACAGACGATGCAGTGGCTGTAATTGCTGACTACAGATACTGGTTAATAGGTTCAGCAGACATTATCAGGCTGATGGCTTAAGAGCCCTTAAAAGTCTATCCAGTATAACCCAATTTTACCCAATATGTGACCCCTAGGGGCAAGAAGATTGCAAAGGTTTGTGCATATGCCCTGAGTATTTTACAGATTGTCCCTGTCCATAAGGGACATTGGTGCTACCTTAGGCCTGAATCTGAAATTAGCCATCCATTGATCCATATTGCATTTGAAGGTAGCTCGGAAAGGCCTCTGTTTAACATAAATAGAAGCCTGTTCCAAAGAAGGAGTAATCTCTGTAACACATATCTGTCTCTCCAGTATGTTTTATTTGAGTCTCTGACTAGGCTTAGATCCTTAGATTGGGTGACCCTCATGCTGTTTGTCTTGTTGATGTGTAACAGCTCTACCAAGGCTGGATTTGTGAGTGCCTTGTATGTCAGGCATAGGTCACCTGCCTGTAGGAGATAAGAGTAAAACAATAGGGCTTTTTGTCTATCTATATAGGACACCCTGCATTTTCTTTGTGAGGAACCTCTGGAGTCACTCCAGCTGTTGTAAGTGCCTAGTCATTGCACTTGATTTTTGGTCTAATGAAGGCTAAGTACAATGAGACTATAACGTCCTTGGATCTGGAAGACATACCTTTTGCTTATAAGCTGTGCCACATAGAATTACTTTTTCACTACTGTGGACACATGGCGGTCAAAGTTCAAGCTACTATTTATTTATGTACCTAGTTCTCTCACCTCTTAATCTACTCTTAGGGGTGTGCTATTAATGTTGCAATATGCATGGGTCTCTGACTTCCCAAAGGGTATGATAATGTATTTTTTTTGCATTTAGTTTTAGGCCATGGCTCTGGCACCAATCATTTGTCTGATTTAGACCCCATTGAAGGATATGTTGGGGGAGCCAGTGATTGCCCCAAGCTTACAGCCATCTGTAAACTTTGTCATCCAGAGGCTTTCCACATTAGCCTTTTCTTCAGAGAAGTATATTCTCAACAGGAGAGGTCCCACTACTAAGCTCTGTGGCACACCAGTAGTAACTAACTTCTTGCTTGATCTAGGTTCACCCACTTTAATCACACGTGTCTTGTACATGAGCCAACTGGCTAGCCATCTGGTGATGTAGAGATTTATGCCCAGTTTTGTAAGTTTATATACAATACCTGAGTGTGAGATTGTGTCAAATGCCTTGGCCAGGACAAGGTAGGTGCTATGCACTACTTTTACCCCCATCCATGGCCCTAGTGACTTTTTCAAAAAAATCCAGCAGATTTAGTCGGCATGACCTACCCTTGACAACGTCAAACTGAGCTGGGTCCAGTGTTTGGAGGTTTTCTATGTCATTATTTATCAGGTCCATAATTATTCTTTCCAAGACCTTACATATAAGCCTAGTCAAATTTATAGGTCTGTAACTACCCATGTCAGCTAATAGTCCCCCTTTGTGCAGAGGGATGACTGCTGCTGTCCTCCACTCTGTTGGTAAAAATCCATTTCAAAGAGGCTGGGGTTAAATAGAGATCCCAATGGGCCTGATAAGTCCTGATTTATGTTGTTCAAGAGGCAACCTGGTATATCACCGGGTCCAATTGAAGCCATGTTTTTAGCTTTAGAGAATTCAGTGGCAACCTGTTCTTTAGTGATGATGGGCAGGGGAGAGGTAGAGGGTATTTCTTGGGGGACAACTGGAGGTGATCGAGAGGTGAAATGCCATGTCAGAAATATTACCTGCCAGTCATATTCTTCCCCTTGAAAAAGACACCTATGACATTTTTCAGTTTTAATGGATAAACTTAACATTTTACAAATGCCTTCATACAGCCAGTGACAATCCCGTACCATTCATGTTATAGGCTATAAGGGAAAAATCAACCATGTACCCCATGTGTCAAGTGATAGATATTCTGTGCTTTGGTATTAAGGGCTGAACTGCTCAGCATTATGAAGACACAAAATCACATCAATGCTAATGGTGAATAAAAGGGGGCTTGACATATAGCCTTATTTCAAGCAAGGTTTTAAAAGAAATTAATTTGACAATCACATATACAGCAATATATGGACTCTAGACTTGAAATGCAAGGATAGAAGAAGCCAATAAGTAAAATGCAAATACCTGACACATGAATATACACACAGCTATTGTGTATTAATATTGTTGAAGTCGCTGTTCAAGTCTACAGAGGTTACAGCCATACGAATGCCTGATAGTGCATAAACACAATTCCCAACAATGAGGGAAACAACAACCTACCCATCTAATTTTCCCAGAAAAATTAAATGAATTGACTAGGCCATGGAAAACTACCTTAAATCTTATTAAAATATTATTAATTAATAGTTATAAATGACACTGAGTGACAGTAAACTCTCCCAATTTTGCTGTAATTTCTCATCACAATTTTATGAATTAAACATACAAAGTTATCTAACCATACAGGAGAACAGAAAATCTACCAGACCAAATACAAATGATAGGCATCATCCACCCAGTAAAATAGGCAGCACCATTTTATAAAATGCATAATGCAAGCCAAGTGCACGAACATGAGATGAAGACTGCAGTGCCCACTCTAATGTAGGATTCATCTTACATTTCACAGTCTGCCAAATTTTTGACTAATATGGGATATTCACAAGAGTGCATTTGTGAGATAGGAAACGTGCATAATTAAAGATGCAGGCTTCCTTAACAGTTCGGATATAAAATGTTTTAAATATCTACAAGGACTCCTTTGTAAGGTACCAGTAGTGTAATGGATACAAATATCTACAGGGACTCCTTAGAAAGGCACCACGAGTGTAATGCATGCCCTAAAACTATTGTTTGCCATATTGTGCCTCAGAGCCAGAAGGGTAGAACACCATGTTGACACTCTTTCCTTACATACATCAATAAATCATAATGATTTCACGTCAGTATTTTTTTAACTTAACTCTGTAGCCAAGTCATTTAGCAGGAGAAATCATTTCATGATCTCAGATCAAGTAAAGGATTTATGCATTGCAGTTATAATGGTAAGCCTGCACTAATGTTCTTATATGCCTTCCACAAGTAAGACAAAAACTATGTAACAGCTGAGAGTGAAAATAATTATCAGAAATTACTCATGGCAGGAAATAAACTCTTTCATGTAACTACACAGATTGCATTCATGTAATATCTGTGGAGCATATTGGAAGATAACAGGGTCCTTACCCACTCCCATTAATGAGGTTCTGTTATGTAACTACAGAAACAAATGTATCTCTAACCAAAATGTAATCAGATAGTAGACAGGGCGATAAATGTAATTCTATTACCCAAAGTTCAGGAATTAAAAACAAAACCTATATAAGCGTTGAAAGTGTTCCATCAATAAGTAAAGTGCGTGAATAAATCAAGAAGAATCCAGTCTTGAAACTGATTGTTGCACCTTTAAAGTTCCCATTCCCCTGGCACTGGAGACTGTGTTCCCACAGACCTGTTAAAAATATACTAACTCTGAGATTCCTGTACCTCACAGTAAGAACGATTCTTGATGGTATCACAATTTCCGGTGTAGTATCTCTTTACCCAGTTCACATTTCAATGTCTGATTTCCTGAGGACTGCAAATACACTTCTTGAAATAACAACAGGAATCTAGGTAGGTCATAATAATGTGCCATAAAGAAATGAGTACTAAAAAACTGTGGTATGCATTGACACTGTGCAGCCAATAAAGCAATGAAGAAAGAAGGATACTACTTGACTCTTGGATCAAGTGTTATAATAACAACTGAAATAAAGGTGATTAGCAAGCTGGATTCAAAATTGGGTTACTGTTAGCTTGAGTTACACACAAAAGACAGGCAGGAACATTAATATGTTTTAACATGCATACAGCTGATGAAATTAAAAAGATAGATAGCTTGCATGGGCTTTGCCTCTTACATTTTTATATTCCAACATATGACACAACACAGACTGAAGAACAGTGCTGGATCATGGTCAGATGGACCCACCCCCCTCCACTGCAGTGTCCCATTGCTTGGATGTCTTTCCAAATTTACCATAAACACTGTTGGAAACTGTAAGTGCACATACTTTTTTTTTTAATTATACAATCATAGCTGGCCTTAGGCATAGGCTAACTAGGCAGATGCCTAGGGTGCCGCTTTAGCAGGGGCACTTTTCTAGTATTTATTTGTTTATTTTATTTATTTATTTATTTAATTTTTTTTAGTAAAGAAATAGTTTCATTGAAATATGTTGAATGAGTACAGGAAAAAAACTGAAGAGTTTGAAAAACTGTGAGAAAAGGAAGAAAAATGTAATCTAAATGTAGTGTGCAATGTGGCGCTTTGCAAAAAATGTTTGGCTGTACTAACTTAGTTTGTGCAAAGCACAGCAGTGCAACAACTGAAAGAATGCACCACCCAGGTTAAATACAGGACCTAGACAGCCACAAACATAACCAGATGCATTCAATTAATATCAGTGGCCATCTCACAAATGTGATAAGCATCATTGCTCTGTGATTAGCAGCAAGAACTTTACAATGAATACTTAGATAGGGCATATCATGTCAGTAATCCTATGGCAGCAGGTGATAAGTGTAGGTGTTGAGTGCAGATAGTCCAAGGTTCTAGTATGGGGTGTACAAATTTTGTTTTAATGTTGTGATATTGCAGATTATAGCAAAGAAGTACAACATACAAAACTGTTTTCTCAGCCTTCTTGTGGGAATAGCTGTAAGTGTAGGAGAACTGTAGAGAAGGTCCATTTAACTAGGACATTTACACAAGTGCCTGTATACTAAATTATCCTGAAATTGCAGTGCTTTGTGCATCACTTAACATCACGGAAACACAGTGGCCATCAGTGCACACCCTCACCTACTGTGTTTGTGCGATGTAAGTAATGTATAACATTTTCAAAGTTGTAAACCAAAATGTGCGCAATTTCAGTAAGCACGAGGTATGCAATTGGTGGGAAAACATCAGGATACTCATGCTCATTCTGCATTGAGCTTGAACTATGCTAGACATGTCTGGTGTTGCTGGTGAGGGAGTGCACTTTTGGGCACAGAGGTAGGGTGTTCAGGAGTCCAAAGTCTTTATTGGACTCCTAGTTAAGGAGCATGAGCCCCAGTCACTGAAGCAGGAGTATTCAGGCTCAGAATACAAGTCTGAAGCCTGGGATCATATTGTCATGGCTTTGACCAGTGCTACAGGTATCCCCCAGAGTGGTGAGCAATGCAGATATCACTTTGATGACCTCTGAAGGAGGAAGCAGGATACCTTTGACCATTGGATCAGGGAATTTAGTACAGGGGACACCCCAAAGATGTGTAATATCAATTTCAGTGAATAAGCGTTAAAAGCTGAATATAGTCAAGACCAGTATTCACAACGGTATTCTGTTTCTTCTGTTTTTTTCACAGTTGGCACAGAGTGAGCCTCAAATGTCAGGTCCCATGCCACCGGTTTGTTAAGGATGTGAGAAGCATGTGGTATGCATGCATCAGGACAGTACTGTTCTAAATAGTAATTTAATAATAATAATAATAATAATAATAATAATAATAATAATAATTTTAATAGCAATTTCGTAGCATTAAAAGTTAAGGACTGCTTAGTTGATGTTTAATACAGTTGTAACAAACTGAGCATGCGTATCTCAACTGTAAAAGAAAGTATGCATGCCTTAGTCTATAGCACAAAGCAACAGTTTCATATTCTCAAATAACAGTGAACATGCATCTCTAAAGTGTAAAAGGAGAGTATGTATGTAGTAGTCTGTATGACAGAATAGCAGTACAGTATTAGTAGTCAATTTTTCTGGGTTCGAAAACCACACTTCCCAAATATACAATACTGTTAAGTTATCATCAGTATTGCAATTAATTTCAGACTTCTATACATATAGCCTTCTGTAAATTGTAATCTGTATAATTGGAACATGCATACGTGCAATATATCACACATCAAGGATTTGTGGCTGCAATCTGTACTATAGTGTACCTCCATTATGAACTGGGTAATCTTAAAAGTAATAAAGACATTTGTTTGAAGTTTGTAGTGTTAAAACTAATGGTAATAGAATACATAAATAATTATATCAGTACTGTGTATGTCACATATGAAGTTGTTAATGGTCTCCATTTTTTCCTCTCACACCAACCCTTATCTTCTCTTATTTATTTATTTATTTTAATTTTTCATTTTTTTTTTTTTTTCCCAAAGCACAGCAGGGCAGTCCTGTCCCATGGGATACTCCTGCCCCCACTGTACCGGCTGCACATCTGGTGCGTGACCTGGCAGCACTCCCTCTGCTGCCCTGCACTACCTGACCCCTCAGGTAGTTCTGCCTCACAGGATAGGCCAGTGGTTCCATCCAGGAGCAGTGGCAGAGCTGGTGATTTTATCATCCTACAGGAACTGTCAGGCATGGTGCGTAAGACTTTGTGCCACTCTGTGGATACATGCCTATGCTGGATGGAGTGCATGCTCTCCATCCTGATTCAGAATACCTGTAGGAGGCATAGACATCAGGCACTAAAGCCAGTGACTCATTGAGGTGACAGTGATGACAGTCCACTGGGTGAAGACTAGATTCTTACTATCAACCAGCTTGATGTGCATAGGGCCTGGATTTCCCACCCTCTCTGCAACCAAGGTGTTCATCCACCTCTTGTGTCCTGCAGCATCCCTGTCTCTTAACTTGCTTGTCTTGTTTGTCTGCAATTGCTTCCTCACCTACCCAGACATTCTTACATCCCTTCCCCATCATTCCTCTCCATTTCCACAAAAAAAATGGCATCTCTCCCACAAAAAATAAATTACTATCCATAACTCTCCATTTCACACATGTCTTCATGACACATTTGATTCAATCCAATTGGCTCTACAACATGATTGTTTTATGGTCACCCCTCTCTCTTGCTCTCTCTTGAGGTGACAGTCCAAATTCAGCTAATATTTTGCATATATGATCATGTTTTATTGTTGAGGAAATGGATAACTATGGTTCTTTCCTACATCCTTCCTGCACATTCCTACCTTCCTTTCACTTTGTTTCCTCCCCACTTGCACCCCTTTTCACCACCTTCCTATCTCCCCATTTTTTTCCTTTAAAGAATTACACATCGAACACCAATGTGCACCAACGGTAAATGGAAGCAATATATGTAAATGTATTAAAAGTATCATAAACACTTTTAAAAGTACTACCTACACACATATTTGAACCCAGTAACATCTGCCTCCAGCAACATTGTGCTATCACCTGCTGCCAGAGAGGCAGTTAAGTAAAACATGTATTTTATACAATCAATAGTAACTGTCACAGTTTAACATGGATTTCATTTCCATTTGTATTACCTCATGCTTGGTCCCCATATCCCCTCTGCTATATCTTCCCCATTAATTTTATATAAAGCATTATTGTACAATCCCCATTAATGTTGTATAAAGCATTACTGAGCAAAACACATTTAGTTTTATAAAGCATTAGTGCGAGGTGGTGCGCATCACTCATCATCGCTAAGCAATGCCAATACAAAATTAGTTGAATGTATTAGCTATAGTTGTATTTGGAACCGTACCATCTGACCCCAAAATCAACATATCACTGCATTAAGTCAATTAATAAATGCAGCCAGAGAGTCAGTTAAGTAGTAGGTGCATGCAATAGCAGTTATATCTACCATTTGCTATTCAGTCTATTGTAAGGGTTGTGAAGTCAGGAAATACAATATCCCTCATTACTTTCTAACTTTTTCCCTTTAATGTTTTCCACTACATATATATGGTGCACATCATAAGGCACACCATCACATTCAGATCTCAGGATTGTAGATAGCACTGTAGTCAAACTCAACAGAAGAATAATACAGTATAATGCTCTCTTTTGCATGAACCTCATCAGACATATGCAGCAGTTAGACAGACCACAGGGCTTTCTCATCAAGATAACACAGAGCCTATTAAAATGCTGTGATGTATGTGGATAGATTAAAAGACATGTTGCTGTCATCTGCCTGGTATCACATTAAATTGTAACTGTTATTCTAAGCCTCTTAGTTTTGGTTTAAGCACTTTGGCTTCAGGCTGGTTGTTTTACATTAAGAAGGTCTGAAGGTCTGTAGTCTACATTCTTGTGGGAGGAGAGAGTAGCCTCTGCCCTTCTGAGCTGGAAATTGTTGGTTGAAGGCTTATTTTGCCTGTTGTTCTAAACATCTTTGTTCCAGTTTAAGCACTTGGGTTCCAAACCAGTTATTTTACTTTAGGAAGGTTTGTGGTCTAGACTCTTGTGGCAAGCTGGGAATTGCTGGTGAAGACTTATTGTGCCTGTTATTGTAAGTGTTTTTGTTCAAGTTTAAGCACTTCAGTTCCAGACTACTTATTTCACACTAGGAAGGTTTGTGGTCTACACTCTCGTGGGAGTATTCTACTTAATTGCTACTTTATTTAAACTGTTTTTTTTTTTTTTTTTTTGCTGTTGTGACTGTGATTTTTTTCTGACTTTGAATTTCTAGTACTTCTGCATTTTATAGCATAGGCTAGATTCAGGCTTGTTGAATCTCTGCAGGTGTCATTTGAGCAATAAAAACAGCGATCTTACATTAAGAAGCCCCCCCTCCTGCACCCTTGTGGCAGAAGTGTACAATCAAGGACCCATATGAGTTGGGGATTGCTGAATAAGGCTCAGTCTTGAGCTTTCCCTTTGTTTACATTTTTAAAATCATTTTTAACTTCACTTGAATTTTTGCATTTGAGTTGGTTTGGACTCAGTTTACTGTAGCTGCTCAAAGATTGCACTGCTGCCCTGCGAGCAACTCAGTTGTGCATTGTGAAGCAATGATGCAGTTTTCTACCCCTAGCCCTCCATAGAATAGCAACTGTTTGTTAGTCTTACAGTAAAACCTAGTCCATCTAGCCCAATCCCCACTAGTTACTACAATATATACCTGCCATAATAGACAGATGGTCTGCCACCATTTCTCCAGCCAACCTGATTGACATGGGCATCCTGAGGCAATGTAACAATTTATTTTATTTATTTATTTTCTCTGCAGTTTGTTAACCGGGAAAGTCCATTGGGCCAAGGTGAGCCCTTTTTCAATGGAGGCCTGGGGAGAAAAGCACCAAAGTACACAAATACAATACAAAAATCAGCAAGACGTAATACAGAAAATGAATACAGGATATTATAAAAGCTAACTCAGCTGAAGTTAATAAAACTTTTATACAATTAATAGAAACAAATTGATTTCGTTATGGTAGTAGCAATGAGATTTGCTATAAAATGCAGATGTACTAGAAATTCAAAGTGCAGAAAATCACAGTCACAACAGCAAAAAAAAAAAAAAACAGTTTGAATAAAATCTGCCTCATGTATATTGACAACCAGTTACTTCTAAAATAAACAAATGCAACATATGAGAGCTGTATCTATACTACGAATTTGGAATCAATTCTCTCACATAACAACAAACCAGATATCAAACAGGATGTCAGCACACACACTTCACCTCTTGCACATAACAAGCTCAAAACACATAAACCCACATATGTGGAGATGCTCACTACAAGGCTACCTAAAGATAAGAGACCTCCCAAGTGTGAACCGACTGCGCACACTGTAGACCCAACAGAATGTACTACACATAATAATACACACAACAGAGTCTCACCAATAAGTCCCTAAGGCAAAACACCTCAAAGACAAATGTCTTGGTCATAGGTGACTCCATAGTGAGACACACAGATGTTCCCCTCACCAGGCTGTACAAGGAGAAGGACACTATCTTCTGCCTGTCAGGTGCCAGGATACATCAGATCATACATGCACTCAAGTCTCTCAATAACAAGTACCATTATGACTCTGTCATAGTCCGTGTTGGAGTAAATGACTTGAGACATTTCTCACTGGACTATATGAAGAGAGATATGACTGAGCTTTCAGACTATGTGTATCTGCCAGGTATGTCTCTAGCCCTAAGCAGCATTCTACCTTCACTCAGGGTGACACCTCAATATAAACAATAAATGATTGAAATCAAAAATTGGTTTAGCTTCTGGTGTCATTCCAGGGGATCCAGTATCTATCAGCCTGGGAAGATATGGTTGACAGACCACATAGATTTTTCAGAGATGGTCTTCACCTGTCACCTCTCTGCTTTTGGTTACTGGCAAAGGTACTTGCCTCTCCCATAGTGCTTTTTTCAAGCAATATCAGAACAACTAAATTCCCGAAATAAAAAGAAAATCCACTACAGACATACTCAAGGTTATGCTGCTTAATGCAAGAAGCCTAATCAGAAACTGCATCCACTGGAAGCAATCCTTACCTTGGAAAATGCCGATGTATGTGCAGTCACAGAGACAAAGTTCAAGGCTGCAGAGAGCCCATGGCCATGCAAGGCTACAATGGCCTCCACATGTTCACACATCAAAATTAGCATGAAAGAACCAAAGGCAGAGGTGTATTCATCTTAGTCAAAGACAAATACACCTCAAGATTAGTCAAATAGTACGACTCACTAGAGCTAATCCAAGTCTAACTAACTGTAGGTAATGCCCCCTTCCATATCATTGTTAGTTATAGGTCCCCCACCATGAACCACGAGAGCCCCTTTGTCTAATTGGACCTACTTGATTCACTCACTATACAGCCAAACAACACCTTGGTCATGTGTTATTTCAACAATCTTTCCATTGATTGAGAGTCATATATGAGCACAAATATGTTCACCCTAAGGTTCCTGGACTTTGTTAATACAAATGCTCTGAAACAGATAGGATGCACCTCCACAAGAGGCTCAAATGTCTCAGACTTAGTACTCACCAACATAGGGAGTCTCTGCACTACCCCCTGTGTATTGCACTTCCTGTTTAGATCTGATCAGAATTCAGTCTTGTTCAAATTAACAATCATACTTGACACCCATCAAGAGCAAAAAGGATGAAAAATTTCTCCAAAGTAAACTACAGTCTCCTAAGCAATGGCATACATAGTTGCAAACCCCCTGCTACCCCTGCTAACAATGACTGTTATACAGACGTGTACACAAATACCTTGTATAAATACCTGTACAAATATATAAACTTTGCTGATCCTGAATGGATCCAGACAAGGTCCTCACAAAACAAGCAAGCCACCCTGGTGGGCATCAAGCATAAATAGGTTATACAACAAGTGGAAAAAACTAATGTCTAAGAACAAGAAAAAACTGACTCAGCAAAGGAAGGACACCCTCCACAGCTTGAGCGAGCAAATTTGATATATTGTAAAGTCTTCTAAAAGCAATTATGAAGCTAAACTAATATCCATAGATAAAGATAATCACAAGGCATTCTTTAGCTACATCAGAAATCTAAAAAGCAAGGCCCACCTTTGTGCTGAACTAGTAGCAGATGCTACCACTCATACTAATCTTGAAGACATTGCCAACCTGCTAGCAGACAGATTTGGTGTAAATTTCACCCCTGACCCACTAGACATACCCCAAAGCATACCTGTCACCAGTCCTCTACCTAGTATCTCTAAAGAGCAGGTAATAACCACACTCACCATGGCCAAATCCACAGCCTCTATAGGACTGGATAACATCCCAGGCTGCCTACTAAATGGTCTAAAACAGGACCTAGTGGAACCACTTGGCACTTTCTTCAACCACAGTCTAAGTACTGCCTTTGTCCAAGCAGACTGGAAAACAGCAATAGAGACATGGGACAACATCCTATGCCTGAATGTTATCTCTAATACTTCTTTCTGAACTCCCATCATTTCAAAGACGCACAATGCCTGCATCTGTACATTCTTACTAAGTTTTATTTCTCTTACAGAATGGATATTTGCGTACTGAATATTTATCTACAATTGCTACAGATACTCTATATACTCATGCTTGTGTTTTTCTTTCTACTTTGTTAATTGTGCTATCATCATGTCTTACATGCTCTGCTTAATAAGCATGTTTTAATTATTACTGTTAAATATGTTTTACTGATATTGTAATTTGCATTGTTACTGGAGCTTTTCTTCCCGGGCATCCACAGAAAATGGGTTCTTTTTGGCCCAATGGACTTCCCGGGTTATCAAACTGAAACGAATAAATAAATAAATAAATAAATAAATACATAAATACATAAATAACTAAATAAATAATTCTCTTGAACAAAACAGGTCCATCAATGAACCCTGGGAAGTATAGTCCCGTAAGCCTGACCAGCCTTATCATCAAGGCCATAGAGGAAATCATCATGGACCTTATCAACAAAGACATAAATGACCTTCAAACTCTTGACTTGACCCAATCTGGGTTCTTTAAGTATAGATCATGCTTATTAAACCTAGCGTACGTCTTTGAGAATCTCACCAAAGCTCTTGCTGAAGGCAAATCAGTAAATACAGCCTATCTTGATTTAGCAAAAGCTTTTGACAAAATCCCCCATGCAGGCATCATTGAGAAACTCACCCAGGTAGGAATTAACCCATATGTCACTAGATGTGTAGCCAACTGGCTCACCAACAGAATGCATACAGTCACATTTTGGGATTCCATGTCTACCATCAGGCCAGTAAGCAGTGGTGTACCACAAGGGTCTGTGCTGGGCCCTCTACTGTTTCTATTTCTCAGAAGTGTAGGTGAAAATAGATGGCCTGTAGGTTGCCAAGTTTGCTGATGACTGCAAACTGGGTGCAATCATTGAGTCCCCAAATGATGTTAACATACTACAAATAGGGCTTGCACAGACAAATGATTGGTGCCAAATACAACACAAAAAAGCATTATCATCCCTTTCAGCAAAGGGAAAGTCCTTGCAAACTACAATATTAGCAGTGCCCATCCTTACCTCAAACTCTGTGGTGAGAGATTTGGGAACAAAGGTTGATAGCAATCTTAACTTTGATCACCATGTGTCTACAATGGTAAGCAAGGCCTTCTATGTTGCACATCTCATAAGTAAGGGCATCAAATTTAGAGCTAAGAGTGTTATAACCCCCCTATAATCATCCCTCATCAGACCACTAATAGAGTACAATTCCCTTCTATATGCATCTCAGCAGACATCTGCAGCAACTAGAGAGATCTCAGATGTTTCTCACTCAGAATATTTAGGGCCTTCGACACATGACCTACATGGACAGACTGTAGGCCTTGTCACTGTGCTCTGTAACATATAGGCTGCTGATAGGCTACTTGTGCCTGGCCTATAGAGCAGTCTCAGTCCCTGCCTAATGGAAATGCTGCACATCCACAAATCACATCGGACAAGATTCACTCGCTCTAGGGATTCTAACCTAGCCTGCAACATTAACAGGACATGCTGGAGAGATAAATACGTCACACAGAGATTGCTACTCTTCTGTAATAAACTCCTAATTCACATAAAACAGAGCTCCTCAATGACTCTATTTAAGCATAACTTAGACAATTGAATGGGAGACCATAAATGTACCTTAGGGATGTCATCTATGTCCCTCTTGGATAAAGGCAGTTTGTGCTGATCATAGATTGGTGTTGCAAATATAGACCATACAACTTGGTCAATAAGGGAACAAGGGGATAGTATGGCTAGGCTTATAAAGGCACTAGGGACAATAGCCTAGCAACCTCCAGGCCAGTGTTTGATCATGCTGTAGTGGGATGACTGCATATGTAATAATCTGATATAGCCAATGACATCAGCATTGTCTGCTGAGCATATGGTGATAACAGTGTCCCACATCCTGGTGTAGAAGACTCTTTGTAATGTCAAGTAACAGCTCACACACACACACGCACACACACACACACACACACACACACACACACACACACACACACACACACACACACACATGCACCTAGTTACTGCAGTGAGAACTGAACCCCTACTCATCTAAGTATACAGACTACAAAACATAGTGCTTTCTGCGAGTGCTATGGCAGAAGTATGACTTTCATATGTCTGCAGTTCAACTTATAGTTGATGACATCAGTAGGGCTGTATGAAATGGATGTGTAGGCTTGTGCAAGTATTAAAACTCTGACAAGCCATGCCATTGGAGAAGTAACTGTAGGATAGCACTTCTACTCTGCTGAGTAGAGATGCACACAATAGAACACAATATTTTCCACAAGCACCACAGTACAAGTCTGACTTTTATGAGTCTGCAGGGCATCCTATAGTGGATGACATCAACAGGCCATTTGGGATACAAGAGGTTGGGAGAACTGCATGACATGGATGTGTAGGCTTGTGCAAGTATCAAAAAACTGACAAGCCATGCCATTGGAGCAGTATCTGTCAGATAGCAAGTCTAGTCTGCAGAGTAGAGATATGCACACACGGAGTGGACTGCAGTGTGAACAGAACTACTACCTAAGGTACACAGACTATAGAATATACTTTATGCAAGAGCTATGCCACAAGTCTGACTTTTATATTGCTGCAGGTCAACTTATAGTGGATGACATCAGCAGTGCATGTTGGAATGAAGTAGATGAGAGGCCTGCCTAGAAAGGATGTGTAGGTAGGTGCAAGTATCAAAATAATGTCAATTTATGGGATTGGGGTGGTAACTGCTGGACACACACTTCTGGCTAGATATACACACAGTTGACTGCAGCAAGAACAGAACCCTTACCTATCTAAGGTACACAGACTACAGAACTCAGTACTTTACACAAGTGCCATGACACAAGTCTGACTTTTACATGATTGGAGATGAACTTATAATAGTCGACATCAGCAGGCCATGTTGGGAACAACAGGTTGTGAGGCCTACATAGGCACATAGATTCATAGGTTCATATGAGGCCAGTAGCCTAACAGCAATAGGGTGTGTAGAAGCCTAGCTGTGTAAAAAACACAAGTACCCTTATTGAGCATAGTTGGATTTTTGAGTTTAGTGGATCAAGGTTATCAGCACCAGTGACTGGCCCTGTCCATGAGGGAGCACATAATCTTATATATTACACTTTGTAGTGTGGTTGATATATGTGTGTAAAAAATGCTGATTCCACTGGGTTGTACTGCTGGGGGGAGCAACACATGTATATATTGTGAATATATTATACATACTTAGAATGTACCCTGAATTTTCAATGTTTTTTGTCAAAAAAGGGAATGGGCAATAAACACCAATAAGAAAGCATCATATATACAGTTCCATAGCGCCATGAGCAGTAGATTTGTGCGATGTTTAACAAGGTGTACACACATGCAAGTTGCACCTTTTGTGCATAGGTAAGCATTGGGCAAATGGGAGCTGCATTGCTAATGTCTGCCAAGCAGAATGCAACAGTGGCAAGCACTTTTATGTATAGACAGTTTATATATGTTTTTCACAAAAGTTAAAGCCATGATGTTCAAGATAGCAGGAATATAGTTACAGAACCATATTACACATTATACTCGCAGTCATACATTTGATCATAAATGTAATAATACATAGTTTGATCTATCAGTAAAAATAAGACTATATGGAATATTCAAACCCAGGACCATCTGTATAGTAGTCCTACATTTACACCTGTTGCCACAAGAATTTGGAGGAAGCAGTTGTCTATGTTGCACTTCATTGCTGTAAACTGCAATGTCACAGCACTAAAACAAATGTTGCAAACTCTGTACTAGGACCTCAGCCTGAGTTTTCACGATGACCAAGTGCATTAATTAAGTGTATTTGGTACTATTTTTGAATGTTTACTTTCTAGGTGGTACACTGCACTTCATGCAAGCCAGAAAAATACAGCCATTCCCAGCTTCCACTGTTTGTACTATGTGGCACATGATGCAAAATGTGCAATTAAAAACAAGAAGAATAAGAAAGAAAAATTTAGTAATGGACCTATATAAGTAGAATAAGTGTCTGCTGTCCCATTTTAAGGCACTTTCTGTACAAAGCCACCATTATTTCCTTCTTGGCATAATGGTTAAGATATTTGCCTTACAGACACAAAGTGCAGGGTTTGATTCTTACATGGTTTAATTGGCTAGATTTAAAATGGCCCACAAGGGCAGTTAGCCTAGTACTAATCTATGAGCTTATTACTGCACAAAATTAAGATATACAAGGATATGCCATAATATTAGTAAAGAATACATTCTAGGTTCAGGACCTAGCTTGCAAATGCAGCAGTTGACACAATTTTATTTCAGGCCTAAAACTTCCTTGTCTCTATTCCGATGGTATTGACGTTTTCAGGAAAAAAACAGAATGGAGACTACAGGGATGCTTTATAGCTTGTTGAATAGCTCCACTGTACTGAAAAAATCACCTGCTTATGCTGTAATTAGCACCTATGAAAAACATCTGCTGCTTTACTGAATATATCCACTCCAATGGCGCACATTAGTGTGCAATGCACACCTATGCACCAATGCACCACTGCATGCACTGACACTGAAATAAGATAACCACAGGTGATCTTGTTATTACTTTTTCCATGCTCGCAATATCGCACAAACATGCAGCTCAAAAAGAGAAGGAAAGTTTGCAGACCCTGTACTAGAATCCAGGACTTTCTATACTCTAGCTCTACACATACACATGTTGCCACAGTAATAGTTATGTGACATGTATTGATAAATCTGCCATTTATTCCTCTGTTTCCTCGTAGTTGTGCTAAGCACTAAGCTGACTTTGACTGTATTCCAAGAAAAACAAACTGTACTTACTCAGAATAAAAACCCATTTATTAAATACATAAAAACAATAATAGGTTAAGTGCTTTCATCTGAAACCATAGTCAGACTTTGTCAGAACCTGTATGCCAATAGATATATACTGCATATGCTTACATGACAGTATGAATAGAATGTTTCATGGGGTTTACTCTTTTCGCTGTCTACATTAGTTATGAGTGCATTCTTCATTTGGGGATGGGGGAGCAAAGTTACATTTATGTTATGGCACTTAAAAATGAAATGCTGCTATTGTTAATCTAATTTTCTAGCATCTACCATGTCTGATAATGTCATAATGTGTGTGTGGTTACACGTTATCGTCTGTTCTGTACAAATCTATGGACTTTTACTTGGTATTGTTTCCATGTAGACTCCTTTCCATGGTTATATTCGGAAAACTTTCGAATACATGGTCAACATGAGCACAGAGTCTACACAGTTCCTTTACAGGTTGTTGAATTGCTCCACTGTGGTGATTTGCTTTATTAGCATACAATTCAGCAAAGTGTGATGTAATTTGCATTACACAGAAGTTTCTGTGTTTGCTTGTGTGTGTGCACCGCTATGTGGATTTTACTGAATCTAAAACTATTCCAAATATGAGCATGGCCAAAAATGATCATGTAAACTTTATTGAATCCCCCCTCTTGTTTAATATAGCAATGTTTGTTAGAATGTGTTTTAAATTTTTAGTTTTGATTTTTTTTTCCTGTAAGCAAAAAAATGAAACGTATGAAACAACACTGACAAATGAAACCATTTCAGAACATTTTGACCATAAAAGGTCATTCAAACTGCTATTGTTATAAATAATGTTCAAAATTGTAACTGTACTATTAAGGCTTGATTGGTGTGGTCATAGCACTTCTGCTAAACAGTAAACAAAGAAATCTAGCTTCTGATTGTCTCCACAACAGAAAATAAAGAACTGTTTTCCCCTTTGTTAATCTTTTGTTTGCTCTGAGTAAATTATTTGACTTTTTCTATGTAAATATTTTGTTTCTTTAGATTAATCTGCCTTGTTTAAAGTACCCAACAGGTCTCTGGGTCAGGAATAGTTTCTGGGAGAGAGAGAAACTCCTTTAATGATTAGGGGTCTAGTTACAACTGTATTGTACTGATCTGCTTACTAAGTGGATTATTGTTGGCTCCTTAAAGCTATATAACAATGTCACTGAAATTTAATGTGGTCATTAGGCTTCAATGGTGTGGTGGGAGCACTTGTACTAATCAAAAAACAAAGTTCATTTATCCAGAGCTCCTCATCATTTGGAGAAGATGATGGAGACTTTTTTTTAAACACCTTTATTGAATTATCACTTGTAACATGGGCACATTTACATTTATATAAAAGCAATCAAACTATATTAACAGGTTAAAATTAACAAACATTACACTTCACATATATTTTTGGATTTATTCGACACACTGCAATTACGCTTCTTCGAAACTGAAATAATAACCGATCCCAGTTCCTCGAAAGTGTGTTTCAATGAAAACGCACTTTCGCGGAATTAAGTACATTGAACAGAAAAACATACACACACACACACACACACACACACACAAACAACCCCACAAAAGCATTTATGCAGGGGGCAAGACCCCCTGCACCCCCCATGTGGGGGGCCCGCTACTTATATATATTAATTCCAAGATCACACTACAGTCGAGAAAAGAAAATATTCCCTTATCCTAACTGTACTGTGATGTTTAACACCTACTCAGAATATGTGTCAGAAGCAAGTATGAGCCTAGCACTGAACAGCATTCAACCATCTTCAGAGATGATGCCACAACTCCAACAGAAAATGATTGACTTTAACAATTGGCATAGCTATTGGTGTCATTCTAAAGGAATCCAATAATTGTTAGCCTGGGAGGACATGGTTGACAGACCATGCTGCTTTGTCAGGGATGGTCTTCACCTGTCAACACTAGGCTTTTGGATATTGACCAAAACATTATCCATCTCTATAGTGCCTTTTCTAGGCATTGCCAAACAGACAAACCTTCCAACAAAGCAAAAGCTACCTAGGACAAGCTAAAGGTGTCACTGCTCAGTGCTAGGAGTCAACAAAAAATGCACTCCTCACCTTTACAGAATGCTAATGTCTGTGCAGTTACTGAGATATGGTTCAAAGCCATAGAAAGCACTCTGACTGTGCATGGCTATAATGCCTTTCATACGTTCTAACCATCCATTGAACACAAAAGATCAAAAGGAGGAGGTGTATCTATCTACATAAAAGGTAAGTCCACTTCATGGCTGATTAAACAATATGACATGCTTGACTTACTCCATGTCCAACTAACTATGGAAAAAATCCATTACCATATTTGTATTACCTACAGGTCCCCCACCATCAACCAGGAAAGCCATATATCATACCTGAAGTTACTGGAATCACTCACCATACAGCCAAATGCCATTCTCATGGGTGATTTTAACTACCCCCTGCATTAACTGGGAGGCATACATGGCCATGAACATGCAGGCCTAAATAGTTCTTGATTTTGTAAACTCAAATGCTCTAGAGCAGCTAGTCTGCACCACCACTAAGATTCCATATATCCTAGATCTGGTACTCACAAATATAGGTAATGTTTTCTTTGGTAAGATCAGATCACAAAGCAGTCTTCTTTGAAATGAAGGTAAAACTAGCCCCCCCCCTTCCATCTAACTTCAAAAACATTAAGATCTTTTCTAAGGCACGCTACCTCCTATTACGTGATGGCATAGCTAGTTTCCAAGCTATTCCAAACCCAGAAAACTTGAAGCCTATGCATAGGTGTACACAAAAGCTATGTATGGCCATATAAACAACTGCAGAGTAATGCAGTACTGGTCTGAAATAAGCCCATTTCAAACTGCAAAAACAAGCCACCCTGGTATACCTCTGGTATCAATAGGTTGTACAACAAAAGAAAGAAAATCATGTCAGACTAAGAGACAATGTGTATAACATAACAAAAAGTCTCTCATTTGTCTAAACAAGTGAATCAGAGAACTTGTCAAGGTTATGAAAACCGACTTTGAGGCAAAAATAGCCTCCAAAGCTAAAGATAATCATAAGGCATTTTTCAGTTATGTCCGTAATCTTAAGAGCAACATTCAGCAATATGTGGACTTAGTTGTGGACAGCATACCTATACTCAACAAGAAAATATAGCAAATCTGATGACTGATGTACTTAGCTCAAACCTTATTTTTGCATCGCCAACATTTATCCCCCAACAAATACCTTCCATTAGTCCCCCACCAATTATCAATAAAGAGCAGGTTGCCACTATGATCTCTAAAGCTAAAAACATGGCTTCAGTGGGGCCCGATGATATACCAGGTTGCTTCTTAAACAGCTTTAAATAAAGACCTATTAGGCCCATTGGGATTTCTATTTAACCACAGCTTCTGGACTGGCTTTCTCCTAGTAGGGTAGAGGACAGTAACAATCATCACTATGCACAAAGGGGGACCATCAACTGACCCAAGTAATAAAAGACTAGGATGAAGAATGGCAAGGCTGTTGGTTCAGATGACATACCTGTGGAAGCATGGAGGTGTGTAGATGAAATGGCAGTGGAGTTTTTAACTAGATTGTTTAATGAAATCTTGGAAAGTGAGAGGCTGCCTGAGGAATGGAGAAAAAGTGTTTTGGTACCAATTTTTAAGAATAAGGGTGATGTGCAGAGGTGTAGTAACTACAGAGGGATTCAATTGATCAGTCGCATGAAGTTATAGGAAAGAGTAGTGGAAGCTAGGTTAAGAAGGGAGGTGATGATTAGTGAACAGCAGTATGGTTTCATGCCAGGAAAGAGCACTACAGATGCAATGTTTGCTCTGAGAGTGTTGATGGAGAAGTACAGAGAAGGTCAGAAAAAGATGCATTGTGTCTTTGCAGACTTAGAGAAAGCATATGACAGGGTGCCTAGAGAGGAGTTGTGGTATTGTATGAGGAACTCAGGAGTGTCAGAGAAGTATGTAAGAGTGGTACAGGATATGCACGAGGGTAGTGTGACAGCAGTGAGGTCTGCCGTGGGAGTGACCGATGCATTTAAGGTGGAGGTGGGATTACATCAAAGATCAGCTCTGAGTCCTTTCTTATTTGCAATGGTGATGGACAGGTTGGCAGACAAGATCAAGCAGGAGTCCCTGTGGAATATGATGTTTGCAGATGACATTGTGATCTGTAGTGAGAGTAGGGAACAGGTGGAGGAGACCATGGAGAGATGGTGATATGCTTGAATGAAGGTCAGCAGGACTAAGACAGAATATATGTGTGTGAATGAGAGGGAGGCTAGAGGAATGGTGAGGATGCAGGGATTAGAGGTGGCAAAGGTGGATGAGTTTAAATACTTGCAATCAACAGTTCAGAGTAATGGTGAGTGTGGAAGAGAGGTGAAGAAGAGAGTATAGGCAGGATGGAGTGGGTGGGGAAGAGTGTCAGGAGTGATTTGTGACAGACGAGTACCAGTAAGAGTGAAAGGGAAGGTCTACAAGAGGGTAATGAGACCAGCTATGTTATATGGGTTGGAGACAGTGGCATTGACAAAAAGGCAGGTGTCAGAGCTGGATGTGGCAGAGTTAAAGATGTTAAGGTTTGCACTGGGTGTGACAAGAGTGGACAGGATTCGAAATAAGTATATTAGAGGGTCAGCCGAGGTTGGAAGGTTTGGAGACAAAGCCAGAGAGGCAAGATTACGTTGGTTTGGACATGTACTGAGGAGGGATGCAGAGTATATTGGGAAAAAGATGCTAAGGATGAAGCTGCCAGGTAACAGGAAAAGAGGAAGGCCTAAGATAAGGTTTATGGATGTGGTGAGAGAGGAAATGCAGGTGGTTGGTGTAACAGAGCAAGATGCAGAGGACAGGAAGAAATGGAAACAGATGTTTGCTGTGGTGACCCCTAACTGGAGCAGCCAAAAGAAGAAGAAGAAGAAGTCTGACTAGTCTTATATGTACGGCTATGGACAGAATAATCATGGACCTGATAAATACTGACATATGAAATCTCCAAACACTGGACCCAAACTGATTTGTCTTTGTTAAGGGGAGGATGTGCCTACTAAAACTGGTGGACTTTTTTGAAAAAACGTCACTAGGGCCATAAATGAGGTAAAACAGTGCATACCACATACTTTCACCTGGCCAAAGCATTTGACACACTCCCACTCTCAGGTATTATAAATAAACTCACAAAACTAGGCATACATCTCTACATCACCAAAAGGATAGCCAGTGGGTTCATGGACAAGACACATATGTTTAATGTTGGTGAATCCAAATCCAGCAATAGGCCAGTTACTAGTGATGTGCCACAGGGCTTAGTACTGGGACCACTCTTGTTCAGAACATACTTCACTAAAGTCATGGCAAATGTGGAAGGTCTCTGGATGGCAAAGTTTGCCAAAGACTTCATGCTGGGGGCAATCACTGAATCCCCCATTGATGTAGATTTCCTTCTGGTGGGCCTAACTCTGATAAATGATTGGTACCAGAGTCATGGCCTAAAACAAAATATGTAAAGTGCATTATCATACCCTCTGGGAAGCCAATGAGCCCTGAAATTACAATGTCAATAGAACACCCTAAGAGTATACACAGAGGTGAGAGAGCTAGGTACACAGATAGATAGTACCCTGAACTTTGACCTCTACATGTCCACTGTGGCCTGGAAGCTGTTCTATTTGGCAGAGCTTAAAAGTAAAGGTATGGCATCCAGATCCAAGGAAGTTATAGTCCAGCTGTACTCAGTCCTCAGTAGACCAATAATTGAGCTGGAATGACTCCAGAGGCTCCTCACAAAAATAATAGAGGGTGTTAACAACATGTCATATGTGGATAGACTAAAACCCCTATTTCTTTATTCTGTCTTCTACTGACTATTAAAGAGTGTCTAATGCCTAACCTACAAGGCACTCACAAGTCCAGCCCTGATGGAGCTACTACACATCTACAAGACAAAAAGCACAAGGGTTACGCAATCTATGGATCTAAACCTAGCCAGTGACTCAGACAAAACATGCTGAAGAGACAGATATGTGTCACAGAGATTACCCTTTCTTCCTCCTATTCCCATTAAACAGATCCCTACCCTAGCCCTCTTCAAACACAATTTGGATGAATAGACGAGGAATCACAAATTCACACATGGTGTAACACCTATGTCTCTTATGGATAGGGACAATCTGTAAAATACTCAAGGCATATGCACAGACCTATGTCATCTTCTTGCCGCTAGTGGGCATATATTTGGAAAAATCAGGTTATACTGACTAGGAGTGTAAGGACTCTTATTACATTAGCCTAGTAATCTCCTATGAACATATGAAGTTATGCTGACATACACTATATTTCTGATATACTCCGTACACTACTTACTTGGAAAAGAAAGTATCAGCTAACAGACAAGAAAATAAATTATAATAAATGACAGCTTTACTGATAAACTATATTTTGATATTTTTCTTTTACTAAGCAACCAGTACCAGGTTCTTTCACCACATCATTCTTATTAGTTTTGTATTTCAGTATTAAACTGATATCAGTCATGTCAAAGTTATTCTTAAATCACAGGGCATACTATACAAGTGATATGGATGTTATGTACTAGGCATGCTATAGCCATTCTATGTACATTAGAAGAAACTAGGGCTACTTGGGAAAACATCTAGGAAACAGTGAATAATACGACAGTCTGCCCCCACTGCCCATTTTCTTAGACTGGGAAATGATCATGAAGCATACCAACAGATTCAGTCCTAATAAGCAAGAGATACTGACAATACTCTTGATCATGGTTTAGTCTTTCTGAAGAAGACACTGCACAAAATGTTACTTTCACTTATGTTGTAATGTATGGCACACACCAGCTATGTATTCTTCATTAAGGAATTATTCAAATGCATGGAGCAAATGCTCCCTTATATAATTTTTTTTGTGAAATGTATCTATGGTAAATGTTTTAAGGCAGTAAGTACATATAACTCAACATTAACTGCATAGAGAAGTGCAGGTCTCAGTGAATGGATTTCATGTAAAGGAAAATGTGTGAGTGATCTATTCCACATTACTTATTAATATTACAGAATGACTTAAATGATTATCCTAATACTTCCTGTAAGGAATAAGGGGCTAAATGTGATTTCATAAATGATGTTTTAACCCCACACCCTCTAGAGCATGGAGATACCTCTCTATATCTGTGCCAAGATACAGGAGATTGTCCATGGAAGAGGAAAGAGTATGCTTGTGCTGCTAAATGGTGCTTGTCCTGCCAAGTCAGGGATGACACATCATTCCACACATAGGCAGACATTTTGAGTCAATGTGGAGGGGTTCATTTTACCAGTATACTGGTCCATTCCCGAAGCCTGACTTTTAGTGCCAGGAAAAAGATAGGCTGCTTAGGCCCCTGACTGAGAACAAATATGGCAGAGAGCTCTTGGTCAGTTTGCGGATGCCTGACTTTCAGCCCTTGGGGAATGAATGTGCCAATAGAGGCAGAGACAGGGGGAGACATTGTGTAAGGTACTGCAGAGGTATTAAAAAAAATTAGTAATAAGTTTCCAGGCAAATTGTTTCCATCACATATTCTTCCGTTGATATTTCAATGACCAATGAGGTATTTTCCACAGCATAGAGAGAAAATCATCTCAGCGTATTTCTCATGATGGCTTTGAACCACAGGCTTCTGCCAGCATCTGTAATCAATGAAATTCTGTAAAGAATTTTACACAGCTTCTATTGTTTCACATACATCACAATAGATCTTCAGTTTTGTGCTAGTCATGTGGCAGCCTTGTGTACCTCATGGAATGGAGAAATTTCACCAGTGCTGAAAGCACACAATTCCTCTCAACTTCTTTGATTGACTTGCAGCATACTACACCCAAAGATAAGTGCTAGTCAGGTGTGCAGAGAAAGGAAGAGATTTTCTCACAGTTGAAAACACAACATTTTACATAGCTTCACATTTTTACATTTTCATACTCATCATGCTACACAAGCAAATGTTAAAGTAATCAGATACTAACCTTGGATAGTCAGATACCAACCTGGGATAGTCGGATACCAACCTGGGATAGTCATATACCAACCTGGGACAGTCAGATACCAACCTGGGATAGTCAGATACCAACAAGGGATAGTCAGATACCAACCTGGGACAGTCAGATACCAACCTGGGATAGTCAGATACCAACCTGGGACAGTCAGATACCAACCTGGGATAGTCAGATACCAACCTGGGACAGTCAGATACCAACCTGGGATAGTCAGATACCAACCTGGGACAGTCAGATACCAACCTGGGATAGTCAGATACCAACCTGGGACAGTCAGATACCAACCTGGGATAGTCAGATACCAACCTGGGACAGTCAGATACCAACCTGGGATAGTCAGAAACCAACCTGGGACAGTCAGATACCAACCTGGGATAGTCAGATACCAACCTGGGATAGTCAAATACCAACCTGGGATAGTCAGATACCAACCTGAGACAGTCAGATACCAACCTGGGATAGTCATATACCCACCTGGGACAGTCAGATACCAACCTGGGGGTATAATTTAAAAAAACTGTTTCAAATATGACTGCTGCATATTGTCTAACAGACTGATCCAGAAAGGTATGGGGAAATCTGCTTGATGCTAGCAAGTAGGGGAAGGAACCTATATATAACTTCTTCTTTAACAATTTCCAGACTGTATGTGTCTGGTGAAATCAGATGTTTCAAGCTTCAACAGAAAATAAAATAAGAGCAATTGAAGGGGGGCTGATGCAAGTATAAGCTATGCTCTCTCACTGCAAGAACACTCAGTCATGAGCTTTCAAACACAATTCTTTACAAATATTGCAAGTATTTATTTCAGGTGAGACTGAATACATTTACTATGGATGACTTTTTAAGTCTTTCCTGATGTATCCAGGCCGATAAAGCCAATTGGCCAGTAAAGACTTAAAAAGTGTAAGTAAAAATTTATGGGCATTCAAAAGCCATGTACCTAAAACACTGGTATGCCCATAATAGTCCATTTGTATATATTCCATGAGCCTCTACTACAGCAGGTTTAATGTACCACACAGTGAAGACTTTAGCTTCACAGGGTTTTTCTTGTGGTTTATATATATATATATATATATATATATATATAGGTGGACAGTTGGTATGAGGGGTGACATAATCTCCAAAAGAAATGCAAATCTAGTTTGGGTGTGAGAATTTAAAAAGTCATTCTTTGGCAAAGTTTTACTTTGTGTTTTCATTGCCTGTCTGTAATAAGTTACAGTTTAAAGGTTTGTGGATGTTGATTCTCCGAGAGTTAGTTTGGTATGTTGCCATTGCTTTTTTTTTTCAAGATTTTATGTAGCAGTCATTCGTTGGTTTCACTTTTTTATTTAGTTTTGGCTGGCTGAATCATGGTATGACAAATTATCTTGAATCTTAGTAGGTGATTTTGTTCTCTAACAGAAGAGACTCAGTTCTTCATTTTCAGTTGTGTTACTTTGGAATGTTACCATAAAAGCTACTGCCAGAGTAGATGCCACAAACACAGTTGATAGTCTGGAACAAAGGCTAGGGATGTGGTGAAAAGAATGAACTTAAAATAGATTGCTGACTTCTCAGAAAAATTTCGTAGCCAGTCCTTAACATAGTTTAACATATTCATATGAAACAAAAAAAAACAAGAGTTTGACCAAAGTGTAGTATCCTTGGCAAGGTGGAAAGTTTGGCTTGAGTCGTTCTGTCATGTCTATGTGAACAATTAAGAGAAACAGTCCAAACATTCACTGCATTCAATAGCACCAACATTGACTCATCGCAAAATGTTAGCTGCTTAAGACTGCATATCCTAAAACTCTGTACAAAAATTTGCAAGAGTCTGATTGGCATTAGTTGATGAAATCTTGAGAATGACATAAAATGCAAAGAGTCTTTCTGTCTTACTACACTAAAGTGCACATTAAGACAAAATTCCATAGGATTCTGTTTTCATATTGCAAGTATATAAGCCAATGGGGATGTATAGGTTAAATAAATTACATCGGGATAAAGCTATATGCAATTTGTAATACTATCGGTTGTTATCTTATTTACCTCTTAGCCTATCATAACACTGAATTTAACATTCTCTTGTACACGCCACAGAGGAATGGGTACAAGGTGAAACTTTCCTGAGTTGCTCATTGTACTGGGATGGATCCCAGTGCTGTCCATCTAGCATACAGTATGCTGCTGCCCAACCAGACCATTATTTCCTGACAAATAACAGGTCAATTCATTGTGTTACAGAAAAGTTCATGATATTAAACTGAAAGCAGATGTGGCATTCAGACTAAGGAAGGCAGTTTCAGTATTTCTGCTGATTGCACAGTAATAGAGAACACGTTCTGTTTGCATCACCTGTGAAATCAACAACCAGACTTTACTGAAATGAAGATGATGTTCTTCTGCAGTATTTCTACTAATTGCATAGTAACAGAGAACAAGTTCTGTTTGTATCACCTGTGAAATCAACAACAGGACATTAAATGAAATGAAGATGATGTTCTTCACCAAATATGATATTTGCCGATCACCTTACAGTGTACATTTGTAAAAACGGTACAGCAAATACAGCTGCAGGAATCTGGGATTAGATGACCCTTGTTTACCTTAGGAATGGTTGCCAACAAAGTTTGATGCCTATGGCAGGCTTCAACTGCAATAAAAGTTTTAATTACTTATATAAAAATGTTGTGGTTCACATTGTCACCTCACAGCAAGAGGCTCTCCGGTTCAATTCTCGGTTGGGATGCCTTTTCTGTGGATTCAGCCTGTCCTCCCTTTGTTCGCGTGGGTTTCCTCTGGATAATCCAGTTTCCTCCCACATTTCAAAGACATGCCTCTGGAGCATTTCTCCCTGGGCCTCTTCTGAAAATAGGCTCTGTCCTAATCAGACTTTCCCGGTCAACAAATGTTAAATAAATAAATACATAAATAAATAAATAAATAAATAAATAAACATTGGATCCCAAAGAAACCTGTTCATGGCAAGGAGATTTATATATATTCAAGATAAAGAATATCCTTTACAGCATTATAGCAACAATGGAAAACAGGCCTGACTCTGGCTATGTAAATTCTAGTATTAGAAGATCTGCTTTGACTAAACATTCCTGCACTTCAGAGATAGTCACAAGGCCATGAAAGGATCAAACGGTCGCTAACAGTCTGTATAGAATTGCTGTTATTCTCCCTATGGATAAATGGTTGTACCTGTGCCAGGACCATTAATGACTGCCAGCTCAAGGAGTAATCATCTGTAAGTGTGAATGCCAAATGTGTGATATGCTTGAGCAAGCCAGTTTAATAAAACCTCTCATCTGAATGTCAATAAAATGTCATTATCATCGTGAATTTGAGTTTTATTCCCAGTGAAGTCTTCTGATAAATATAGAACTCATATGTTTAAACATTTACCAAACATTTACCAAAGGAAGAATTCATCTTTAAGAGGTGTCTCCTCCATAGCCCTGCCTTGTTTATTCTATGTTACTGATTCAATTATTGCAGGTATATTCATCCAAAAAAAATTTGAATTGTATACTCAGTGGCAATGTCTTTAAATTTAGAGATGTTCAAGTGGATCAGATTCACTCTCCATAGAAACAACTTCCTGATACATATGGTGTCCAAATAAGCCAGAACTATCCTATGGAATGAATGTATGGCTGAGTGTCAGACTGCTGTGGGGCAACAGTCTCAATGAAGAGTTCAGTAAAACTGTAATCTAATATGACCATATCCAGAAAATTAGAAATATATGATATAAACCCTAAAAGCCATAAATACAGTCCCTAGTGTTACTACATCTGCACTCCCTTATGGAATGTATAGCGTAAATATCTATTAGAATGGGAAGTATCCAGTAAAGAAATGGATCTGTAATTAGGAGCTGGTTAGCCATAAGTATAAATACACTGTGGGCGACTACATTATGTGCACTATGAGAACTTGCTTAATATGTCTGTGATACAGGAAAACAATATTGTGTAACAACCCCCCCCCAATACACACACTTACACACACACACACACACACACACACACACACACACACACACACACACACACACACACACACACACACACAGACGCGCACACACACACACACACACACACACACACACACACACATGCACGCACGTGCACACACACACACACACACACACACACACACACACACACACACACACACACACACACACACACACACACATAACATAAACAACCTATACAGTATAGCATTCCTTTGGTTTAATCTTTGGTTGTATAACCATGATATATGCATTTATTTAAGCCTGGCCATATCAATTCAATCTCCACTCTTACATTTATATCTTCATATGAGACAAGCATTGCAGAGATAATGTAGAAAGCAATAAATCCCTATTCACTATCCACTCAAAGACAGCAGAAGCTCTCATTGCAGTAAATTGTTTTGTAGAAACAGTAAAAACACGAAGTATCTATTCAGTTGTAACATTTATAGCATGCATCCATGTTCAGTATGTCAAAATAAGAAATTCCTAATTATAAGAGATTTCAATAGGTATCATCTGGTTCCATAGGAGTTGCCGTACTGGAAAAAATGCACAGTTAGCTTTAATCAAGTTAGCTCAACTAGGAAAGTGTAAGTGAACAAAGCACAGATGTCTATGAACTGTATATCTGATTAAATATGTGTGCTGTTTTGGATAAGGTCACTATTGTACCTTCACTTACACTCACATTTTCAGTAGAGTTAATGATTTTTAGCATTGCAGAATATTAGGTTTTATTAGAGCAAAGCAATGGGACCTCTAATAGCAGTGTTGGTTACTGGGCAGAACCAGCCAACACATCTCATATCATCTTTTATAAAGTCTGCAGATTTCATTAAGTACCATTTTTATATAAGGTCAGCATTTACTGTAGGCAATTGACATACTAAAAAAGCATCACATTGGACTTTTGTTCAGTTCTGCTTTCCTGAATGCACAGATATAACTTGTCAAAACATTCATCTGAATGTGTTGATGAATGACAGTTTTTGGGGCCTACTGATTTTTGGCACCAACATTTATCACAATGCTAGTCTTTGTTAGTATATTTTTTGCTGCATTTGTACAGGAAAAAGTATAATTTCAGTGATCGAAAGATGACACAGCTGTGTCACAGGTACAGCAGTGCGTTCTGTTTTCTTTATTCCTGCAGTTCCTCTTGCAAGGAAGTTTTGGAATAGTAATCATAACAGCAGAAGAGTTATTGTCAGAATGAATTATTGCCTAATTGTTACATTTATTCAGCTCATAGTCTCTGTGTTTCATAAAATGTCCTTCTTTAGAAAATAGGTCACACAACAGATAACAGTAGGCCATGGCCTTACCCTAGAATGGAAACAGAATAAGGCTAGCAAGTGATAAGCATGAATAATGATTTAGGAACATTAGTTTTTTTAAGTTATGCACTTCAAAGAAGTACTACATATCCTTCAAGCAGACCCCTCCCTAACTCTGATAGGCAAAAAATATATTCTTAAACTGCATTTATGGCAAATATTATACAGATTATCAGATTTATATGTTAAATGCTTGTCTATCTTTTTATGTATTAAAAAAAACAGATTGTATTTTACATAGGTTAATCTCATGCTCCTATATGTAAACACAGATCATATACTTCAAGCAGTCTCCCTTTGTAAGTCTGTCAAGCACACAATATATATGTATGCTCTAGCCATGATTGATATAGCAAGTTATCTTATTTATAAGTTAAAGGATTGTCTTATCTTTTTGTGTATTAATCAATCAGAATGCATTTTACACAAGGTTAATCTTGTATTGTTGCAATCACGGGTCATGTTGTTAAGTATGTTTTCATTTTTTACTAAAGAGATTGGCACATCAGTGCAGAAAGAAAATATGAGTTGGTGCAGATAATGGGAGACCTGAATACATATATCCAGGCAGAAAGAACAGGATGTGAGGAATACTTGGGTACACAGTGGTGGGATAACAAGAATAAAGGAGAGGTCATTCTAGACCTCTGTCTGGCAAATGGCTTGATGCTGACCGACACATTGCTCAGTAAGGTAGACAGTCACAAGTTCACATAGAGGAGTTATCAAGAAACCAAAAACTGTAGAATGAGAGCAACCACAGTGAAGGATAACAAACAGTTTTTAGGTTGAAATTATATAAGCATTTTTAAGAAGCAACATTTTCTATGAAGTTACATTTTTTATTTATGAAATTTAACGTGACATTAACTGGTATGTAGGTCAAATCTGTTTTTAAAATTATTTTAAAGTGTATTTCTTTGATGTAAAATCTTTTTTTGATGATTCTTTCTGAAGTGATTTTTTCAATTAATACTAATTATTCAATTAGTGACAACTGAGTATTATAAAAGGCTGGGTTGGGGTTTTGAATTGTATTCTGAGGAAGTCCCTTGTAACTTAAGGGGAAGAAAGCGCTCAACGTGGATATTTGTTAATAAAGCTGTTTGTTTTCCTTCCCTGTAGTTGCTCTGGTCACATAGAAGAGTGTCTAACAATCAACTCAGGCAGACTGGTAAGGAAAGGGTAGTGAGATAGAATCAGTGATTGCATTTTTGGCCCACAGCATAAACCACTGGATGCCACAATCAGCTATAAGTAGTATTCAGAGAAGGCTTTAAGATCAACAGGGACTTGGCTAAAGACCTGGAAGGTGACTGGATAAAATGTACAAGAGTACAAGGAAATAATTTGAAATCTACAAATTTAGAAAGAAATGCAAATATGTGGAGATGAAGAAGAATGTCAACACTTCAAAACTGCAAATGAGTGGACTGTAGAACGAATTTGCAGTTGAGGCAGAGATGGAAATAAGGTCCAAAAGAAAAATGATGGTGCACTGCAGAAGTCCAGGAAGTCATCAAAAGAAAAATGGAGTGCTAGAAGAAGTGGCAGACAGAAAAAGATGGACAAGGTTAAGAATGAACATAGATGGTTAACAAACAGGCTAAGAGAACAGTTGCAAAAGCAAAGAACAAAACAACAGTGGCAGTCTACCAACGTCTGAAAACTGACTCAGCAGACAGCCCAAATAGACTCTATCAGGTTGCAAGACAATGACAGAAAGCTAAAGACAATAGTTATGAAATAGCCTTCATGAGGGATGACAACAATTTGCTCAACAATCCACACAACATCAAAGGAAGATGGAAGGAGTGCTTCCAACAACTTCTGAAGGAAGAAAATTCCACAGAAGATGTATGGCCCCAGACTTATCCTATAGTGAAAGAAGGAAAGGATCCAACCCTAGAAAAAGTAAGATCAACCCTAAGGAAATTAAGTAAGGGAAAACAGTAGGCTCAGTTGCGGTCATGGCAGATATAATCAATATATAGGGTGACTTACGGAAGAATAGCCGTATGAAGAGAAAGGTGTATGCTAGATAACTGGAGAATAAACATCCGAGTGCAAGTGTACAAGAAAAAAGGGGTCATTCACAACTGTGGGCAGCTTATCAGTATCAAACTCCTGTTGTACTGTATGAAAACTGTGGAGACGCTGAGTGATAAATACACTAGTAGGAGAGAATAAGATAGAGATGAGTAGTTTGGATTCAGATCTGGATGCAGCACAACTGACCCAGTGTTTGCAGTGAGACAGATAGCTGAGAAGAAGCTAGAGATGAGGAATGAGTCCACCTTGGTATTCCAAGACTGTAAAAAAGCATATGACAACGTCCCCACAAAGCCATTTTGGCAGTCTTGCAATGGTTCAACATTCCAAAAAAAATGGTAGATTTAGTTTTGGCTATGTATAAGCATGCAATGGCACAAGTATGAACAGTGCTTGGACTCACAGATTGGTTATTGGTGTGAGTGGGTATGCATCAGGGTTCACATCTGAGCCCACTGTTGTTCATACTGGTGATGGATTACATTAGTAAACAGGTTGTAGGGAAATATCAACAAAGCTGCTGCATGGAGACAATGTGACGAATGAAAGATGAGCTTCAGCAAAAAACAGTGGATTGGAATGCAAAACTGAAGGCTCATGGGATGAAACTGAAAACAGATTAGACAGATGTACAGGTAGAACATGGATGAAATGAAAAGAAGCTGAAAACTGAGAAAAAAATAAAAAGGAAATCAGTGGAGTAGGTTAACAGCTTCAAGTACATGAGATAAAAGGTTAAGAAGAAAGGAGGCCTGACTGAGAAGGTCAAAGCTAACATCACAGGGCTTCAGCTGTTTGGCAGAGGGGTGTCAGGGGTAGTGTGTGCAAGAATAATTAAATAAATTCTGACAAGTAAGATGCAGAAAATGATGGTTTGAGCAGTGCTACTTTATGGTGCAGAAACCTGAACAATGAAAGCAGAGCCACTGAGGAAACAAGAGATTATGGAGATGAAATTTTTGAGTTGAGTAGTAGGATGCACATTGTTTGACAAATGAAGAAATAAAGATATCACAGCAAAACCCAAGTGGCTCCAGATGCAGAGAAGGTCAAAGAGAACAGATTGTGGTTGTTTGGGCACATGTGCAGGAAAACAGAAGACAATCTGGTGAAGAAGATTGGGATATACAAGAAGAAGTCAAAAGGAAATGAAAGCATCAAGCAAAGAGATGGATGGGTTGTGTGAGACAAGACCTGCAACACCAGGCATGATTGTTGAAGAAGGTAGGAGAGTAGAATTAAATCAAGAAAGATTATGACAGTTGAGAAGACATGCAGATGCAATGTAGAAAATGGGATAAAAGGGAGGTTAATGAAGATGGTGATGATATCTATCTATCTATCTATCTATCTATCTATCTATCTATATATATATATATAGATGGATCCCCTACACAACGCCGACATTCCAGAATGCCGACAACCATATGGCTGACACCATATGATCAACATTCAGAATGCCGACATTGTGAGAAGTCCACAGAAAAAGAAAATAAAATTTCCTTTCAACTGCTAGCAGGGGGGCTATGACCCCATGCACCCCCCCGCACACTTCCCGTATCTTTAATATACCAACTCCAAGATCACACTGCACTGCAGGAATGGAAATCTTTCCATTCTGCACTATAGTGAGATACCGGTTCTGCATTGTCGGCATTCTGAATGTCGATCATATGGTGTCGGCCATATGGTTGTTGGCATTCTGGGATGTTGGCATTGTGTAGGGGACCTACATATATATATATATATATATATATATATATATATATATATATATTTATATATATATATATATATATATATATATATATATATATATATATATCTATATATATATATATATATATATACAGACACACACACACACACACACACACACACACACACACACACACACACACACACACTCACACACACACACTCACACACACACACACACACACACACACACACACACACACACACACACACACGCAGATATAATTTGCTTCAATATGTAAAATGCAAAGCCTGAACAAGTAATCTGGAGTTAAAAAAAAAGTTGCAGCATTTGGGAACAGTAGAAATTAGGTAATCCCCCGGATTCACGAATCCTCCATGTAAGACTTAGTAAGTCTTACTCGGAGGCTGCAGTTGAACGTTATGACGTCGGCGTGCCATGAATATTCATGAGGGCACGCTGACTCAATCGTAAGTCTTATATGGACCGTGTAGGAAAGCAGGGGGCATGTCTGACTGCAGAGCAGTCTAAATTTTCACGCCCCTGCAAGGGTTGTAAAAGTAAAATGAAAACACACAAGACCGAGTCCGCTCAAATGTCCTTGCACCCAACACCACACTCCCTGACATTGTAAACCCCCATCACAGTTTTAAAAAGTAAAACATTAATTTTATTTTTTTTAAATTCTGGAAATAGCTGCCCGTATTTGTGCGTGTGTGCACGGGTGTGCCCATTGCTTAGCTGTAGTTAGCAATTCCGGCATGGAAGAGCATAAGAAAGAATGTTTAGGCAAATCACACCAAATAGCAATAGTGTAGTGGTAGAGCATTTGCACAAAGAGGAGGCATTCACGGTTCGAATCCCACCACTCCCCTTCTTATTTATGTTTTAAATCAGTATATGAAATAATACCTGACATATATGATTAAAATATTAGTAAAAAGCAGTGAAATGGCCAATGTATCAGTGAACAAAATATATATTTTTAAAGGATTCTGATATATAATTGCCCACAGTTAAGCAGCCCTTTACCCAGCGGAATAGAGTTGCCCAAAGTTTAAGAGCGCTTTACCCAGCGCAATAGAGTTGCCCAAAGTTTAAGAGCGCTTTACCCAGCGCAATAAAGTTGCCCAAAATTTAAGAGCGCTTTACCCAGCGCAATAGAGGTGCCCATAGTTTAATAGCATTTTAACCAGCGCAATGTGTTTGCGCGGACGTGCATGGAGTGCCAACCAGTGCACCGTGGAGCAACGTAGAGCAAAGTTGCTTAAATGCAGCCACACACCCTAGCCTGTCTGGACAGTATTAAAATAAAATGAATTACAAGGTTCGAACCCAGGACTCTGTGCATCATAACCAAAGTACAAAACCACTAAGACATGACAGCTTAGGAGAAACAGCCACTGTTAACATACATATACTTAGAAATGGTAGATTAACCATTACTAAGCAGGTCTGCAGTCAGCCGAGAATTTTCAGAAATGGCCAATCACAAAAAAGTGCGAGGAAATGTGGCATATTTAAGTCCCATAGACGGGAATACTTGCCAAAACTGATTGTAGCTCACATCTGCAGTTAGAATGGCTGGTGCTTGAGAGGGTACACGATTCCAAGCGCAACGTTGGGGCATTGAGGTGTCGAAATACATGGTTTGGCTCCTTGTCCACCATCATGAGTCAAGACTCCTGCAGGGCTAGTTCCAAGGGATGGAGTACAAGGCAGAGGCTTGTAACCGGTTAGCTCATGACCTCACCAGTGTCACAGGCGTTCCTCGGACTGGTGAGAAGGTCCGTCACCACTATGCAGACCTGAAGAGACGGAAGCAGGACCACCAGAACCAATGGATACAGGAGGCCCGTGGTATGCAAGATGCCCCACAACTGAGTAGGTAGCCATGGAATGCAGTATGCAAGAATTGATAATTGATTATGTATAACAGATAGGTATGTCTCAATATCCCTTCATTTACTTTACAGCTGCAGGTGACCGTGCTGCGAATCAGCAAGCCTAAGCAGATAGGCTGCTAAGGCTGCACCACCAGGCAGGTTAGTGATTATTCTGCATGTATTGTTATATAAAATAGGGGAGAGAGCATGAAATAAAGTGTTGTAGTCCAATAATACAGCCATAAAATGGCCTGAATAAGTCCTCTGCATGTACTGTCAGATAAAAAAGTCAGAGAGCCAGAAAAAGAGTGTAGTAACCCATTAAGAAAGGTAAAATATGTCCGGAATAATATCTCTGCAGGTACTGTAATATAAAATAAGTGAGTGAGCCTGAAAAAGAGAGTGTTCTAACCTATTAATAAAGGTATAATATGTCTTGAATATATCTTCCATATGCACTGTTATAACAAATAAAGGAGTGAGCCTGTGGAAAAGTGTGCAATGTCAGTAATAAAGGTCTAAAACCCGGAGTGTGTCTGTGTCACTTAGTTTGAAATGTTGTTGTACCTTTGCCTTATACAAATAGTACTGTTTTGAAAAGTGCTGGCAACCCAGAGTTGTGTAGTCCCATCTAAAGTGGGTGATGGAAATGCTAGTAGCTGTGAAGCATATACTCAGTCCTCAACAGTCAGTTACTGGCTGGCATGCATAAGTAAATCTGGCACACGAGTAGCATGTTAATTTGTTCCCCAGAAATGTGAGTGTGCTTCAAGAAATGAAGGGTTCTGTACAAATTGAAGTGAAAATGTCATGTGAAAACATCCAGATATGTAGATAAAGAAATATAAATGCAAACAAGAAATATGTAGCAGTAACATCTGCATCTTGGACAGTTAGTATGTCAGATATAGGTCAGGTATATATTGAACTAACCGAACCCATTACACAACCTAATGCATGGTGGCAAGTGTAATAATACATGTAGGGGACATACACTTGCAGTCACTAGGAATGTAGTGCAGACTAAAAGTAATTATAAGATGTTAATTGAGGTTTTTTTCTACACCCTACTGTATGTGCATAAACCATGCAATTCCACACCTCAATGGGTATGTGTAATCTTAAATATTTGTTGGGACATATGTTCTATTGTTCTATAAATATTTGCATTCACGTTGATGCATGTGCCCTGTTCAAACACCACAGTCATGGTGGCCTGTTGCTACCAAACATCCCTGCATGCTGTTGGAATATCCACTGTCATTCAACATATGCATGTGTAATGCTTGCTGTTCAACTGTTGGAACCTTGGTGTGTTGGGTTAATGGGATTATTACTGCATGCTGTTACAACTAATCTGGAATGGTGTTGTTTATGTTGTAATTAAACACACCTAATCACAGAACGTATGGGAAGGCCGGTCCCAGCGGACCCACCTGTCCCTCCTCAGCTGTCGAGTGCACCTGGCACCAGCAGGTCCAGTGCCCAGCCCGAGCTCCCCTCCTCCGTTGGTCCTGTGCCACCTTCGGGTGGAAGCACTGCAGGGGATGGGGGTCCCCCCCCCGTGCAAGCGTGGACGGAGAAGGGCCACCTGTCAGCCTTCGAAGGGTCCGGGCTGTGGTGCATAGGGAGATCCAGCGTTCAGTGGCTGATCCCCTATGCCAGCTCGAGGCGAGAGTGGTGAGTCTCACAGGTGAGCCGCCTGTCCTACTCAGCCCCCAGCACAGCCACCCTCGGGGCTGTGAAGGTGCAGTGGTGACGGTCCATGGGTGGGGATCTCAGTTCCACTGTTACCATCTGTGGGTTCATGGGCTTGCGATTTCCAAACATATGTCCCCGTCATTTGTGTTCACCCACCCCATGTGTCATAGACCGCCCCTGTATGCGTCTTGTCTGTCTTGTCTGTTTACCTCCCCAACCTACCTCCCCGAACATACCTACTTCCTCTACCTCACTTTCCACTCTCACCTGAAAAAAAAAAAGGACAATCTGTACCCACAAAAAAATTACGCCCCATACATAGCTGCCCATTTTGCACACATGTCCACTGGACATGTAAACTGATAATTATAATTTGCAGTACAACATACTTTGTTGTCCTCACCCCTCTCCCAGGGGTGGAAGGTTTCAAATTTCACTCCAAATTTATTGCATATGCACAGCTGTTGCTGGTAAAGAAATGGGCAGCTATGGACCTTCCCTACACCCATCCTGCACATCCCGAGCTTGTTTACCTATTGTCTGTCCCTCTTTGTGCCCCCTTTTTCACCACTTTCCTATCTCCACATTTTCTTTTCTTTAAAAGAAATTAGCGCAGGGATTAGCAGGAGTAAGCACTTTTAAGCGATAGTAAGTGGGTTTAAGTGAGTGTGCTCATGTGTGCACTTAGCTAAGCATCGTGCAAACCCACGCAAACCTGCTTACAACTGCTTAAAAGTGCATTAGTCACTCTATATCAGGGCCCTTGTTCTGCTCAGCAGCAAAAGAAAAAACCTCTGCCAGTCTCGAACCCCAGACCATTGACACAATAGACTGCATGAATTATCACTAAGCCACAGCAGATATACAAATAACTTGGTGTTGAAATAAATATATCATGCATTACAATGAGGGAATGTAAATGGAAATTAGGAATGGCATAACACAAATCATGTTCTGTGGGTCTTTATCAGCAGTTGTTGTGGAATTGCATGACATGACTGTGAAAAGAGAACCAGCCATCCTAGCAGGGAATAATGTTACAGTAGCACCTTGCAAACACCACACAGTATCAGACCAGGATAAACACTGGCAAAGTTGAATAGGGCAGAGGCCAGACTCCCCAACCATGACTGCTTTACAGGGATGTCCCTGATTTGTAAACAAATGTTAGCTGTGCCCCACTGAATCACTCTGAAAAGTACTAACTTTAGGCAGAGTAGTAAGGAATCACACGTAGTGAATAATGTCAATAGGTGAGAGTAGACACTGCTTGCACATCAGAAAAGGTGTAGTTATACATATGCTCTGATTCCCAAGAAAGTCTCAACTGCAATATGTCTGTAATATATTGCAGGTGTATCTCACTTATGTACCTTTCACTGAGGCCATTCAAATATATACCTGAGAGTATCTGAGGCCTGGCAGAGGCAGAAACACACAGGCATATCAGCATTACTGCTGTTACACCCTCTGCAAATAGCTTTGGAAGGAGTTCCACAAGCATGCCCTTATGTAGGAGTACAACACAGAAATATCACAGGATGTAGCCATGTACTGCTAGCAACCAACTGTGACAATGCCAATGTGCCAGTGCTGAAAAGTCTGGTGTGGTGCACAGACAAAGTATAATAGGCTAACCTCTAGCTACCATCTGGATATGTCCACAGGTGGGAGCTACGCAGACAGACTACTTGCCTTGATAGACTAACAGGTGCACAGCAACCCTTGTATGTTCAGCAAGATAAACCTCACATGATAATAAAAAATGCTCTTTGCAGTTCTGCACCCCTACCCAAAGGTACAACACACTTGTGTATTCAGGCAAAAACAAGGGTGCAGGTAGGCGTACTCAGTACTGAAATATGTCCAGTTGTCTTGAGCAGCCTGTGCTAATATAAACACAAACAAACCCCAAACTGTTCAGAAGTGAGTAACGTAATAATTACAGTATAGTAGTTCACAAACACTGCATGTGCCACAGGAATAAAGTGCAATAACCACATTTGTATGGCAGTTAATTGTCTAATTCAGAAAGAAAGTACATACTCCCATGTATCTTGTGTTAGCATTTGGAGGGTCTACACTGAGAAGTGTGTACTGGAAGCAGCAACATTCAGGTTTGAGTACAACATGCATATCACTGGCTACAACCCTAGCTTCAGATAAGAGACATATACCAACCTTCTGACTGACACAACGGTGTCCAGAGCAAACAAGCATGGGCCCCACCTTGGAAAGCTGAAAGGGCTACGCCTACCTAACCTAGCATTTTATAGCAGTGGGCTGCAATCACAGTGAGTGCTGCAATCACCACACAGCAGGCTGCATGCAATTACTGAATGGTGGGCAGCAATTGGTGCAGAGGCTGTCACATGCACATGTGCAGACACCTAGAAAAGCAGGCTGTACCTGCTGTCCACACATGCAATAATATCATTGCAGATACAGGGAGATAGAGAGCGAGAGCGAGAGAGAGACAGAGACACAGACAGAGACACAGACAACAGAGACAGAAACAGAAACAGAGGGAGAAAACCCAAAACAAACAACCAAAAAAAAAAACAAAAAAAAAAAAAAAACAACAAAACGGTAACAACAGACAGAGCAGGGAAATATAAAGGTAAGGTATGTAACTCATATGTATGTGCTTGCATGTAGTGGATGTTCCTGAAGAGTACTCTACACACTGCAAATCATCCATGTGTGGCAGCAGTATGTATCTATCTGTATCTGCACATGTGCATAGGGCAAGGGACATACTGCAACTGTTAGTGAAGGGTGGACAGATATCTGTTGTTGAAGGTTGTTATGTGCATATATCTATGTAGGTCATAGTGTGTGGCATAGAAAACAGCATGCAGTGCTGATATATGTTATGTGGTGGTTAAACGCTGTGGGACTGATTTGTCAGATCTGCTGTGTTACGACCAGTGAGGCCTGCTAAAGCTACATGGGCTGAGGACACCAAAATACATTATGCACAACACTGTGCAATATAATCACATAACTGTACATCCCACAACTGTCGCATAAGTGATATCCCCACCATGAAAGGTGGACTGTACATGTGCCTATATGTACATCTATGCGTACAGCAATGGATGTGTACATCTATGTGTATAGATATGTATATATATATATATATATATATATATATAGAGAGAGAGAGAGAGAGACATGGGGTCATATGTACTGCAACAGATGTGTGGTGACCAAGGCATGGACTGTAGACAAGTTTTGATACTGCAGTGTCATTCCACCTTTCCAAAACACTGTACCCATTAACTACCACATAGGGAGAGATCTACCTAACACTAAATGTGTGATAAGGGAACATGGGACACAGGTGGACAGTAGCCTCCTCTTTGATAAAGACAGTGCCACACTAGGCCTGTAATCTGTCTGTGTGGTATGTGTCATGACAACAGGTGTGTCATCTAGGGAAATATAGGTCGGTGTTCCCCTCTACTCATCACAATGCCCTGTGTGTTATGTACCTCACATGACAGCTACAGCAGGTGGAAAGGCCACAGACATACTTCACAAAGGGTAATACTGGCAGCAAACAGATGCCCTATGCAGACTGACACACAAAACCACGTCTAGACTGTATTGCATACTGGCCACAAAGAGGTGACCTCTGCCGGACATACAGAGATATGTCAGACCCATAGCTGGGTGACAGCCATCATGGCAACATATCACAATCCCTCCGGGATACATGCTCTAGGGCCCTAAACCTCGCTCACTAAACAGCACATGCTGGAGGGATAGGTTCCTATCTCAGAGATATGCCATACACTGGAATAGACCACCTAGCAATAGCAAACAAGGCTCCTCATTAGCAGTTGTCCCTGATGATTGTTTTGGTGATTGGTAATACACCCCAGGAATCCCCTCTGTGGTTCTGATTGATGGGGGAAAGTGAAATCAAAGTACATGTGTGTCAAAGGTCAGGGTAGCATATGGCTAGGCTGCTGTAGGCCCTATGGCCAATAGCATATTACCTACCTATGACACTATGCACTCACACATGTACTCAATGCAATGCCTGCTATGTCAAGTTGAATAAGTGTAATGCTGAATGTATGCAAGGTCTGTAAAGGTGTGATAGGTTAGTGTGAAGTTGTATCTGACATGGTAGTGTCTATCCTAGCTGTGAGGCCAGCAAAAGATGTGTATTGTACTGTTAGGCAGACATAGTAGTATGGCATACGAGGTGACGTAGTTCCTTGTTGACGACCGTGGTGTCTCATTGTAGGCTAAAGCAATACATGTATGCTTACTGAGTGGTACTGCTGGTGAATCCATCTCCCATATGAACTGTAGTACACCTGAAGCTATAGGCCTAAACAGCACAGTATGGTGTGTGTTCACATTGCTTGGAAACACTGTCTTGTGTGTTTCCCGTAGTCTGCACAGAAGACATAACTCAGGCATAAGGGTTTGTAAGTAGTGGAACACAGTACTGTATGGTACACAGGTAAAGCTCATCTGTGTTGGCATACAGTGGTGTGTTGTATGTTTGTCTGATGTGTGTGTAATTATGCCTGTACCATGGCTGCAATCATATGTGTGTTACAGGGTATACATGTGTATCTAGAAACATATATACTCTGTTACAGCAGTTTGCCACCTATAGTAACAACTGCACACATATGTTAGGCAGGGCTATGGCATCAACGACTAAGGTGGCTGAATGGTACTACTGTAACTGTACTTTATGTTCATTGCAATGGATGACATCTCTGTTCGTGCATTGGTGTGATATATATCCCCTGTGGTGAGGTTGTGCATTGTGTCACAAACAGTGTGCTGGGTACTGTTGTATAGTGGTTTGATATATAGTGTGCCAGGCACTGTTAGTCAGTTGTGGCCTGAGAACCAATAAGTGGTATTGAACGTGTGTATCCTCTGACAGACAAATGGATGGTATATATGTCAGTAAAGTGATATCTGTGGTTAAAGGTGTAAAGTGTGCCACAGGACTCGCTCACACATATTGTTCATATCTCTTTCAGCCAGATGGCCCACCAACATTACCTGTCTTACACAGCAGCGGAGGAAGAGGAGATACAGCAATGCCTGATTCAGCACTACACAATGCTGTTTTCCAGAAGCAGCCAGCACCAGCAGGAGTGGACTGCACTGTGGCAGGATCTTGTTCGTCAGTAAATTACATAGGCATGCATAACCGGACATATGAGCAGGTATGCTATCACTGCAGTGATTTAATTAGACATGTCCGGTGGCGTGCGTCTGATATCCAAAGACAACAGCTTGCCACAGGTGGTGGGGTAGCCATTCATCCCCCCCTCACCAGAGTGGAGGAGCTGCTCATAAGCATGGTGGCTCCTGGTCAACACCAGCAACTCCCACTGGCATGTGTTGTCATGGAGGTCAGAGTCACCCAGCATGTTCACATGGAGCAAGCAGGTAACATGCCCTATCTGTAGACTACAGTTAACTGTATAGTTAGATTATGTCTACGTGAGATGTGTACTGTGTGTTTAGCAGTTGTGCTGCCTAGTGTTGCGCAATACTGATATGTGGAATATTATCTGTACACCTGTGACTGTTGACTGTTGTTCTACTGTAGTTTAGCATACCCACAGTAGCAATGCCACAGTTGTGGCCACTGACGAAGTCTCTCATATTCTCATAGGTCCCTCTGATGTGACAGCAGGGCAGATGATCCATACTGGTGAGTGTGGTATAACTGCAATGTTGGTAATGAAATGTGCATGTCATAGTGAGGTGTAGGCCATGTACACGTAACACACCTACGCATAATGCATGCCATGCATGTTTGCTGTAAGATGTTGCACAGCTCAGTAATGTCAGTAGCTGCCTCAATGACATGCAATACACAGAGCATCAGACACAGTTGTGGCAACACTGTACTGCACATTGGATAGGAATAGTTGCTACAGCTGTACACAACATAACACATTTATCATACGCAGTACACAAAAACATGCTACATATGGTGTTACCACACACCCACTGTAAGGTCACACTTCAGTATCCCACATGTCATCCACACACACATGATGTACCTCAGGGGTAGAGTCCTATCATAGGGCTGTGCAACAACCTTCAACACATAACACAGTCATGTTAGGCAATGCTCCCTATTGGGCACCTCACACACCAATGTACAAAGTGGCTGTGTAATTGTGAATGTAGCCATGGCACTGCAGTTCAGGTACAGCATGCTAGGTGGTGGTCTGTCACACAATAGTAGCTGTGAGTGACCACAAGATGCATGATGATGATGGCACATGGTACTACACCCCATCCAGTTACAGTGACCACAGTACTATGCATAGCAGTCATTGCTTTGCACCTCAATGTTGTGTGTGTGCAAACATATGCACTTATACACAATATGTATAGCATGTTGTGTGTGTGCTTACATATGCCAGTATACACAATATGCACAGTAGTCACCATCTGTACAAAGTGTCACATATATGTCCTGGAATGCTATTGAGTGTATAGGTCACATGACACACATTGGGTATGTGTGGTGTTTAATGTTGCAGTCATGTAGCATGCCATGTCATGGCTGGCACTGACATATCTGCAATATGTCCCACACTCACCATAACCACTGTACAATGGCCATGTCGAGCATTGGGATTCCTTCACGTCTACATGCACCACTCATCCCATGTGCGTACATAGCAATGCATGTGCTACACCTGTGCCCACTATTATCTGCTATGGACACAGACACTGTAATCAGACATGGAAATCTATGTGTCACACAGATAACACATGCAGCCATGGTATGTATACCTGTGAGTGATGGTGCACAGGACATTGCAGAGCTGATAATACTTGCACAGCAATGTTGTGTCCATGTACACATTGTGTAGCCAATCACTGAACAACTGCACACATGCGTCAAAGCCATGTATACTGTAATTAAATAGGGCCATCTACACTTGCACTGCATAGTCTTGAGCAACACATATTCTGCATGCTGACACATGTGAGGTGATTGTTTGCCTTGTGATACTGTCACCCACCTTCACCCACTATTGACTATGTGTTGGATTGCTGGTGTGTGTGTGTGTGTGTGTGTGTGTGTGTATGTGCTGTAGTGAGGAGTGTATTTGTGTGCATGTGTGCATATGTGCATGTGTTCATGTGTGCATGTGTTCATGTGTGCATGTGTGCTAACATCATGTACAGATTGTAAAGTGTGTTTCCTGTCTTCCTCTCACAGATGCTGAGTTTGGGGTGGCTGAAAGCAGCAAGGAACCTGAAGTCACTGAGACAAATAGTGGAGATGATGAGACATGTATTCTGGCACAGGAAGGTTTGACAGGGTCTGTCATTGGTCCGCCAATCAACAGTACACAGCGTTCAACCCCATCTATGCGCACACTCATACTGCCAATACTTCCCTCATCACCAATGGCCTTAGCAGAAGGACAGCATACAGTTGGCATTGACCAGGAGAGTGTAGTACCCATGGCACTTGCATCCCCTCACAGCAGCCATAACCAGATTCCTGGAATGGTATCACATAGGGGGATGTCCAGGTGTTCTCAGGGGAGCACCGCTGGTCATATTGCTTATGGCAGACGTGCCCTCACAGGTCTTACCACCTCCAGTATGTTCCGGGCTGTAATGCAGGCTTAGGCACATATGGAACAATACACCAGACAGGTACTAAGGGTGCAGAGGGCCCATTACACTGCTATCAATGACAGCATCCGTGAACTTGCCGGTGTCATCCAGAATTTCACCGAGGTCATTGATAGACGTTGAGTGGAGACAATAGATGCCCTCCACAATGTGTCTTCCATGAGCCAGGACTGTGCAGGATGGTTGAGACGCCAACGCGGATGCACGCCAGCAACAGCAACAGCTGGCATTGGTCACGGACGGCCCACAGATCACAGCCACTCCCGTAGTGGCAGCTGGCCTGTCCATTGACCATCCTAGTAGAACATGTGCACGTGGCTCTGGCCATTCCCAGCAGGGACATGGGTCCAGTCATCATACCTCTGCCTCTGATGATAGTACCCAGTCAGGGTTGGTACCCGATACTGTCCATAGCACCCCTGCCAGGCACAGGTACTGTGTCTGTGGCCAGAGACAGTGATCTGTACAGCCTAGCAGGTACAGTATGTGGCTGTCTCACAACCTCTCGTATATGGCAGCCACATGGTGGAGCTGTGTGCATGCAGACACACATACATTAACCAAACAACTAGGGCTCACACATACACCCACACATTACATCAACATTGGCTCATGCTGTACTGTTGTCCCTCACACAGACACACATACACAGACATGTTGATTGGATGGGTCAGTGTCGGGCTATGGCAAACCAACAACACACCCTGTGCATATGATGACACTTGTGCCACCTCCTGTCATCTGTAACATTGATGCAGGAACAGGCTAACATGGTGCTGATGCACAGGGTGACATTATAGCAGTGTAGCAATATTAGCAAGTTGTCAACAGGAAAGTGTAATGATATCCTTGTAGGTATATCAGAGCAGGCATTATGCATCAAAGCTCTGATTGTCAATGTAGCATTGTTTACACCAGTGTTAGGTCTGAGTATGTATTATCCACCCATGTGCCACTTGGCTGAAGTGTAAAGTGTTGCCAGCATGTGTTAGTGAGTGGACAGTACGTGTGTGATGTGTGCAGTACAGATTAGCAGGTGTACATCTGTGAACATGGTGGGTGCACACTGTCTGCATGTACGTGTATAGTGGACACATGGGACATGTGGCATACCCTGTTGTACACATTGTTAACATCTCATAGTATCCTTTGATGGCCAGTATGCATTCTACTACAGATATGTACTAACATGGGTACACATGTGTGTAAGACATGGGTTGACCCTATGATGTGGGTGATACTGTTAATATCTGTCAAAGATTTGCAGTCTGGTAGTATACACAACCTCAACAGCATGACTATAACTAATCATTAGATGATGTCCTGACAAATGACACACAGTTGTAGGGAACTCAATAACAGTTGGATCCTTCTGGTACTATACTATAACAGTAACCAGTGGTATTGACTGCCACCCATTCCTGGGACCATACCTGTTTGGCATTTAGCCCTCTTAGGTACATGCAGACACATTAGGGATATGTCCATCCACATCTGGAAATGCATGCATTGGCCTACAATGCATTCCCTGGATGGGACGCATATCCTACACAAGGGTATCATACAGACAGATACCTGTTGTCCGATACATTCTGTATAGCAGTAAGCCGACTATGGCATAGTCATCCACATTTACTATACATACTGTCCCGACAGTACCACATAGGTGGTAGCCCTCAACATGTATGTTGGGTACCAATGTGTACATACAGCCATGTGTTATGTCATCTGTTCCTTGGTATCCACATAACCAGATGTGTTACCCTCAAATTGCGCCCACTCAGGACTCTCCTCAGTATGGAGAATAGTGATATCTGTGCACTAACAAATGCCTGGTTCAGGCTCACAAATGCACACCAGCACTACCAAGTTATGTTTCATACCATGCTTTCTGACCACAAGACTCGGAACGGACAACACAAATAGGGGGAGTATCCATATACATCACAGATACACACAGCTCCAGGTTAGTAGGATCACAGACCATACATATGCAACTAACATTGTGCAAAACTGCCTTTCAGTTTGTTGCCTGCTACAGACCACCCTCCCAAACTCAGGAACCACACTCGGCTTTCCTGGGAATAATGGAGAATATGAAGGTCTCGCCAAACACAATTATATTGGGTGACTTCAAATACCCAAACATTGACTGGGGATACTACTCAAGCCCCAATACCCTCACCCAACTGTCGCTACTATTTGTAAACTCATATGCTATGGCACAACCGGTCACCACACCCACAAGAGGGGAAAACATATTGGACCTGATCATCACCAACATGTGCACTCTATGTTCCACACCAGCGATATACCCCTCATTGGTAAGGTCAGAACATACATTGATCTCACTTGGACATCCATACCCGTCCCCACATCCATCCTGGGTAATCTTGGTGAACTCCTCATAAGCCAACGTCTCACTTCACCAAAGCAAGGTGGTATCCTTCAGAGACCCTGGGACAGTGGTAAATACGGCTCAGACTGCTGAATCCTTTACATACACATTCTATGGACACCTAGTGGACTGCATGGATTGTGCTATCCCAAATAATGACAGGACTCACTCCTCCAATGGCAGGGGACCTGTCTGGTAGACCCTAGCCATTAATAAGCTATACAACGACAGGAAGAAGCTACTACATGATAGAGTACAATCCCAGACAGGGAAAGCATCTGTGATCTGTACTAGCAGACAGCTACGATCACTCATGAATTTATCTAAGGGCTGCTTCTAACGGACAATTGCACCGGACACGGGGGACAATCACAAGGCCTTCTTCGGTTATGTCAGGAACCTGGGAGGACACTCATTGATATGCTGTGAGTTACTGCATACTGAAGCAACAGAAGTTGAAACAAACTAAGATGAATGAAACAAAATCCACGTCAGCAGAACCAGCAGCAAAGAGTCCAATATTAAGTGTTTTATTAACATCCACTTTTCGTTCAAGAAAACTGAACTTCTTCAGACAAACATCTTGTCTGAAGAAGTTCAGTTTTCTTGAACGAAAAGTGGATGTTAATAAACCACTTAATATTGGACTCTTTGCTGCTGGTTCTGCTGACGTGGATTTTGTTTCATTCATCTTAGTTACTGCATACTGACTAAACATACCCTGAACCCACTGACATTGCCACCATCCTGGCAAACAGGTTCAGTGCAGATGTCTCCCCCCATCCCCCCTAAGGAGCAACTATCCATCCCAACAGAGTGTAACCTCCCTGACATCACAACTTAACAGGTGAGTGCTGCCCTCCCCAAAGCGGACAACACAGCATCAATGGGATCAGGCAGTGTCCCGGCCTGCATCTTACATGAGCTTCATGACAGACGTAACCCTCACATTATGTCACTGTTCAATATCGGAGTTACTCCAGGATATGTACCCAAGGAATGGCGTACAGCGACAGTGGACCCACTCCACAGAGTTGGTGCCACAATGGACCACAGACAATATTGCCCTATAAGCCTAACTAGCCTGATCTGCAAAGCTATGGAGCGTATTGTCATGGGACTCATACACATAGACATCGGGAACCTACAGACACTGTGTCCTACACATTTCAGTGTTGTTGTGGACAGATCTTGCCTCTTGAACCTGTTTGTATTCTTTAAACAGTTACCAGGTCCATCGACGTAGGGACGGTTGTCCACACAGCCTACCTGGACCTTGCAAAACCCTTCAACACAATACCCCACTCAGCCATTATGCATAGGCTCACCAGCATTGATATGGACACATATCTCACATGATGGATTGCTACCTGGATCAGGGATGGCACCCACATGGTCAGAATTGCAGGTGCCATGTCTGACTATCCACCAGTTACACGTGGCATCCCACAAGGCTCAGTCCTGGGACCTCTCTTGTTCAGTATATATTTGTCTGATGTACAGGCTACCACAGGGGGAATATGGCTGACCATGTTCGCAGATGACTGCAAACTGGGTACCATAATCAACTCTCCAGCTGGCACATGCATACTCAAACAGGGTCTCACAGAGATGGATGACTGGTGCCTGAGCCATGGCCTACAACTAAATGCCATTAGTTGCATAGTCATCCCCTTTGGGAATAACAACATGCCCACACTTTACCACATAGGTAGTAATCCATTAAGTACGGTAGGGGTTGTTAGGGGTTTGGGGAGATGACTTGCTCATACTGTCACTTTTGGCAATCACGTTGCCAAAGTGGTTGGACAGACCTTCTATATAACCCACCTTCACCTACCTGTGTAGGAATGCCTGTATATGACAGGTGCAATCCCCAAAGGCCATTTAGTACAACTGGGAGACAAATAGATAGTAAACAGGGAAAATGCATACAACAAAACCCGAATAGCACATGCAACTGAGATGTGAACTGTTGTTTTTTTAGCACACACAGCCATGGTTCGATCCTGGACAGGCACGATGGTGCAGTGGCTAGCATTGCCGCCTCACAGCAAGAGGTTCTCCAGTTTGATCCTCAGCTGGGGTGCCGTCTGTGTGGAGTCTGCATGTCCTCCCTGTGGTTGCGTGGGTTTCCTCTGGGTGCTCCGGTTTTCTCCCACATCCCAAAGACATGCTGCAGGTGGATTGGACACTCTAAATTGGCCCTAGGTGTGAGTGTGGGCATGTGTGTGTCTTCTGTGGAAGGTTGGGTGCCATGCTGGCAACTCGACACCGTAAAACTTCACTGCCAATCATGAACGGACAAGGTGATCCGCTGTAGTGACCCCTAACCAGGAAAAGCCGAAAGAAGAAGAAGAAGCCATGGTTCGAATCCTGCTGGTGGTAGTACTTTGCATACAAAATCATACCCCACAACTGTACAGATATGTCCAGTAAAGTGGCCTATATCTGTTGCCTATCAACGTGTCCCCCTGGGGAATCAGTGGGATGATCCCAGACATATAGGCAGCAAACAGGAAATACAATAGATTGACACACATCTATGAGAACAAAGCTGGCACACTAGTAACACCCCAATACCTTATGAGACTAAGACACCATGTACGTCCCATCTACACCGCAACTTGTCAAGCTGTGGTCAGAGTGTGTACAGTAACAGAATGAGATGTATGCACATAATATTAATGTAGAATCTGGTACTGTGTGTGGGAACATTGAGGTAGTGCTAATAAACATTTCTCCCACAGGTCTGTCAGATACCAACACTGTGCCCAGAAATACAAGAATGATACCCAGTACTGGTACTGTTTATAATTATATTTTATGGCAGTGCAACTGATGCAGTTGCTCTGAATAATGAGGTATTGCACATGACTGTCGCCCACACTGTCCTGCAACATATAACTGTCTAGGAAATCTGTATAAGAGTGTTGAGATACAAGGACAGAAGGCAAAAGCACAGGGGATTAATAAGACAGAAAGCAGATAGGAGATATACAGCAATATCTATATAGCAGACACAACTGTGATGGACAGTGTGTTTAAGTTGTAGCAGACACAGCCATGGTCTGAATCCTGAGAGTGGAAGTAGGCTGCATACAGAATCATACCCCACAACTGTACAGATGAAGCCAGAATGTCCAGTTCCTATTAACACTGTGGTCTCATATATGCACATGTTCTGTTTGCTATACAACTGTTCCATATCTGGTGTCTGGGTTAACGGGAATATCTTTGCATGCTGTTATTCCTAACCCTGGAATGTGTTGACTATTACCAACCCACATACGATAATGAAATCTAAACACTATAGCACTTCTGGGAAGGCCGGTCCCAGCGGACCCACCTGTCCCACCTAAGCTGGCCATGGCACTGGGCACCAGTATGTCTGGGGTCCAACCTGAGAACCTCCCTGTCTGTTGGTCCTGCACAACCTTCAGGTGAAACCTCCTCAGGGGATTGGGCTCACCCCCCCCCCTGGGAGTGGGCGTAGACACATCCGTCGCCAGGTCGAGGTCATGGTGCGTAGAGAGCTCAACCAGCAGCTTGGTGATCTTCTACGCCAGCTTGAGGGCCGTGTGTCACAACTAGAGCATCAGTCTTGTTCTATGACTCAGCACCCAGCACAGTCAGGGCTGTGAAGGTGCAGTGGTGACTGTCCATGTGTGGGGACCTCAGTCCCACTGTTTCCACTAGGCGGCTCATGGGCTTCCGATTTCCCAACACCCCGCCCCATCAAGGTGTTTACCCCCACATGTGTCATATACTGCCTCTGTATGCGTCTTGTTTGTCTTGTCTGTTAACCTACCCAAACTACCTCCCCAAAGATACCTACTACCCCACCCCAACATCCCACTCTCACCTGAAAAAAAAAAACAAAAAGGGCAGTCTGTTCCTAAAAAAAAATCTCGCCCCATACATAGCTGTCCATTTCGCACACATGTCCACTGGACACATGCAGTCTGGTCTAATTGGCATCACAACTTATTATTGTTGTCCTCACCCCTCTTTCAGGGGTTTGAGTGTCCAAATCTACCTCCAAATTCAGTGTATATAGACAGCAGTTGCTGTAGTAGAAATGGGCAGCTATGGACCTTTCCTAGACCATTCCTGCACATCCCTAGTTGCTTCCCCTACTGTCTTACCCTCTTTGTGCTCCTTTTTCAACCCTTTTTTCTTTTCTTTTAAAGAAATTAGCACATGGGTAAGTGGGAGTAAGTACTTTTAAGCAGTAGTAAGTGGGTTTCGGCCTGTTTGCACGGGGGTAAGCAATGCCTACACTGGTTAAGCAATTTAGAAGCTAACTGAGTATACGAAACTATAACTGGAAGTTAGCAGTGCTTACCTCCGACAAACCCACGCAAACCCATTTACAACTTCTAAAAAGTGCCTTAATCACTCTGTGTCCAATAGCCCTTGTTCTGCCCAGCAATAAAATAAACAGCCTTTGCACAGCTCGAACCCAGGACCCTGCACTCCATAGCCAAAGTGATTTACCCCTAAGTCATGTCAGATATACATAACTTGATGTTTTCAAAAACATATTATCCATCCCAGTCAATCAACAGTACAGCAAATGTATTTCAACACGTAGATGTATGTGGGTGTCTGTGTGTATGTATATATATATATATATATATATATATATATATATATATATATATATATATATATATATATTAATATCTGAATAGAGAAAACATATCCTATATCTGTAGATATATATATATATATATATATATATATATATATATATAAGCATAAATACATACAAATGCCTACATCTATAGATATGTATGTCTACATCTGTCTGTCTAAATATATCCAGCAAGTTATATATATGTAAGTATATATATATATATATATATATATATATATATATATATATATATATATATATATGTAGATATATACTGACATTGTTATATTTATGTAAGCAGATATATATATATCTATATATATATATATATATATATATATATATATATATATATCTATATCTATCTATATATATATATATATATATATATATATATATATATATATAGACATACATCTGTAGATAGCCATGGGAAAAATAACAAAAACATATATGTCCACATGCACCGTTAATGGGGTTGAGAGGCTCCAAACAATATACATCTTGAATGAATAGGTATACCCCCCAACCAAACACGTCCACCCTGCAATACACTACCAAGTGTTGCAGATCCCATAACCAGGACCTGACATGACATGGACATCCCTAGGATACATATACATAGACACATATATGCAGATACAGATATACAGACACACATATATATATATATATCTATATATCTATCTATCTATATATATATATATATATATATATATATATATATGTAACTACACATACACATGCAGAGATATGTATAGTAAGATACATATGTAGTAGGTGCACACAATATGGAACAGCCACTATTCCTACAATTACCACCTTCCCAACTGGAGACTGTATGAGCCACCCATAAACATGACAATCATTGCTTGCAACATATACTCACAGAGAAATCAAAGGATATAACACCACAGACGTGTTTGCATAAATGGGAAAACTTTATTTGTTTACTATTACACTTGTATATGCCATGTGGTATAGTTGTTTAGACATGGACATCCACATAAACTGACTAATGCAGTAGTCTGGAAAAGTTAACAAATGTTGCTGTCCAGGCCAAGGCCATCAAGTAGTACAATAGTAAAGACAGACAGGATACCAAACAATCAACAGTAAGTAATGCAGATGTATAGTACACCAGCCTCTATCTACACCCTGTAGACAATGCCTAGGGAGGTAAAGACCTCAGCTGACACAATGGGATGTAACTGTTACATAACAAGGCACAACTGACACCATCACAAGCACACTGATAAACAGAACAGTCTGTATGGCAGGTGGCAGTAGGCCTGCATTTAACCAAGGTGGATTGTATGGTAATGTACATCCGTATACCTTAAGGCAGCTCACCCCTGATGGTCTTCAGGACTTTGGGCTTTCAGGATTCTGTAGCACTCCCATACACATATATGTATATATAGATATATGTATATATAGCTATATATGTATGCACATCCTATGTATACAGATATGCCTAGTTATGTTGGTATATATGTAGATATCACTAACTATATGTGCATACATATCTATTCTGATATACCTACTACTGTCAGTACATATGTAAATATCTACACATATATGTGCATATATATCTCTATCTGTATATGTGTAGACATATATTGCTCAGTATATGTACATATCTGGGTGTTTATTTGTATAGCTATGTACATATACATATCCATCTATGTATGTTGATATGTACATGTGTATATCTATATAGATATCTGGATAATCATATGTACATATATCCTCACCATATGTCCTGAACATGGAGTGTAGCCCTACCTCAGACCTTATAGTCCTAACTTTGTAGTATAAGGGGATGTCAGGTATGTATAGCAGGTACTTTTGTAGACTTGCTACTGTATTATGGAGTGTCTTCACAGACATGGTGTGTGTTGGAGGTCACATCTGCTTTTATCATGTGCACCATTGGCTACTGACAGACATCCAAAGGACATCATAGTACAGTGCCATTGCTAGCACGTAATACTCCAGTGGACTACAGCAGGGATAATGGTTAATATATGTGGACAGTCTGACACACTCTGGCCAGTCCCGAGGTATACACATAACCCCTTAGTGCAAGACATGTGTACAAATCCTGACAATGTGGATGTTAACAGCCATGTAGATGGGTATAACACGTAACTACTGGTATACATGTGCCCCCTTAGGTTATGTATTCACACATCCCTGCCAGTCCTGCCACATACTAACTGCTGGTACAGAGGTGCCATGGCCACATACTACCCAGTAGATATTGACATAAATCTGTACAGCATTCCACTGCTCTGTCTGACATACATCACTGTTATGGCGGCCTGTGGCAGTACATCTGTCAAGTATCTGGACATTGCATCTCACTGGTTAAGTACACTAAGCTGTTATGCAGGCACTACCGGCATGCCACAGCACAGAGTAAAATACACCTGTATGAAAATGCATAACCACAACCACTGTGAGCACAGCACCAGCCACATATGGTATGCTAGTGTATTATTACAGTATATGGACTATCTGTTCAACACCAACCTTATATGTGCCACTCACACATTAACCCTACATATACTGGGCCACTACACAGTGTGCTCCAATGCCTGTCTGTGATATGGGACATGTGCATGTATGGCCCTACAAACATGCGAGCCGATAGGGTAACATACAGTGGGGCAGCATGTAACATCAGATAGAACAGGACGAAGAACAATGACATCTACCACAGTCTGTACACAGGCCAAGGTACATATTAACAATACACACACTGCAGACAATCACCATAAGTAGACAGACCACAGTATTGTACACACAACTACAGAATGTCCAGGTTATGTCATCAAATATAACCCCTACTATACATACCATGTGTAGCAGTCTGATATCTCACTGGCTTGTTATCAGATATGATGTCACTAATTATTGGTGTATAGCACATATGCACCCCTTACTGCATGACATATGTACAAAGGTTGACAGAGTTGTGGCTGGAGGCACATACACAGGGCCAATATTGACATGTTGCTGTGATAACCTCATACATTTACTGTTGTAACTGGGTGTGTTGTAACATATGTCCTATGAGGGATATGAAGTCAGTAACACTCATGGCTGTCATCATCTACAGACTGCAATCCTCACACTACCTTCTGCAGTTCATAAATAGGTGTTCTGTGGGTAACACCTGAAAGAAAAGGCACCATACACTGGCCAGTCTGTAGATGACCCTACAGATGGGTGTTCCCTCATAAACATAGCACTGACATGACAGGTATGAAAACATGTAGGACAGCCATATCCACATACACCCTGTTAAACCAACATTACTCCAAATGCAGTATAGCAGCACTTACAGTCTCTAGTCAAGTCAGGCACATTCCCCCTCCTGTACTTTGGCCTGTTTCCACAGTGTATGTTGTTAGAAGTAAATCCCCAATCCATCTGATATGCTGTTTCCCAAAAAAAAAAAACAAATCAAGTTCCTGCTCACAGTGAATGAAAGGCCCAACACCAACATGATGTTCCTAGATATTGGTGTGTGTTCCCATGCAATTGGTTATGGGAATGTTACCACAGCTGTTCCACATGCAATCAGCTAGAGGAGGGCTGTAATTCATGCAGAGGCCATCAGCTGATCCTAAGCATCACTTAAAATACACATGCTGCTGCCTAAGCAATGCAGGTGTAAGTCTCCACATCCACCAGAGAGGGAGTGCGAGAGGCAGACAGAGGCACTGAAAAGGCAGTGAGGCTTGGGAGAGTAAAACTTAAGCATGTTTGTGTCACACATCTACTAGTACAGGGTATCAAACCCCTGATGACTATATAGTACTATCACATGTCCATGCAGTTAGTGGATGTGCCACATAGGTTACATGTTGGGGAGCCCTCAGAACGTATATGTGATGGTAAGTGACATCTGCATCAGCTATTTGGTAGTGATGTGGTAGGTGTAGTACACCATTACATAGCTTCCAAATCCCTGGTGAGTGACATCTGCAAAAGGATTTGGCAGCTGTGTGGTAGGTGTAGTACACGTGCCTGTCGCAAGAACAGGTGTCAGCATCAACACAGCCACACTCTCACAGGGATGCACAGACATTGACACACTTGGCAGGACCAGGAATACAACTCATCACTAGTGGGATTGCCACAACACAGTACTGTGCAGGTATCACATGCACTGCAGGGGTCATACGGCGGTTATATGTGCAAAGGGCATGTGGAGGTTTCTGACATCAGACAGCATGAATCAGTATGCCAGTGAGGGTTGTAGGGATTGTGAATGTGGTCATACGCATCATACACCACACACACAAACATGGGTGCCAGTACTGACATGCATGGGTGCACTACTTCATGGGTGTGTTATGGTTGACTGTGCCAGATGGCTATACAAGGCTAGGTGATGGGTATACCTTGGCATCAGGCCACATGACAATGGTCAGCAGCATGGCTCAGGGGTGAAATGTCTGGAGTTTCCCACACAGGTGGACATTGTATTCACCATCCAGTCACGTGGGCGACTATTGTGTGTGGCAAATGCTGTGCATTGCTTGCCACATATGTGTTCCTTAGACAAATGATATGGACAGTGTCTTGGATGTGCTCACCTCCAACATGCATGTACAGTGACATGTGAAACTGTATCTGGGGTATCTGGCCCATGTTGTGTACATAGAGTGTTATCATCAGATGCCAGTCCTGGCCTCCTGTGGCAGGAACTGTTAAAGGACAACAGGTTGACCCTGCACCTACATTGATAGCATGATACTAGTATTTCCTGGTGTCAGTGCCTTCTGTCCATACAGGGCTTGTGTTTCAGGCATGGTATATCCTTTGTGGGTCACATTTGATGGCACCACAGGTGTTGCAGGTGTCCAGTTAGGAACATGAGGGAGGTGCACTGTCAGCATGTACATGCCTATTGGACTGATGGACAGGGTGCCATGCCCTTGTAGCCCACTGCAATCACACCATGATTACTATTAGTGGGCAATATGCAGGGTACTACCAACATACTGGCTGTTGCCTAGGCAAGAGTGAGTGTGTGTATGAGACATGGGTTGAGAGTGTTCCCCGGGTAATACAAGGGTTGCTAACATTGTTCAGCTGGCATTAATGTCACATTTAGGGGTATGGATTTGCACCCCAGCCTCTCAGCTATTTCACATCTGTTATCCCTGTACAGTGGACATTGTGATATACTTGGCCCACCATTTAAGAAGTTTGCAAAACCCACTCCACGTAGAGTCCAGTTGTTACACACTCAAACCACCTCCACCCAGGATACGAATGACACACACACACACACACACACACACACACACACACACACACACACACACACACACACACACACACACACACACACACACACACCTGTCATGTCTGGAATTAGAACTCCTACCTAACTAGTATATTATACTACAGCACTATGCCATTATAGGACACGCCATGGAGATTTCTGGAGTACTCCTTCCACAAAGGTGTATTTCACAGTGAATGACAACAGCAGGATTGCCAATGTAGGACCTTTGAATTGTACTGAGTGTGACTAGCCTAAAATGCATTGCTCCCTACACAGACATAGAAACACACACAAAACATCCACAACTGCCATGTGTGAGAATAGAATCCCTACCAGAGGTCTATATCACACTACAGCATGATGCTGTTAAAGGACACACCATAGGGATTGCTGGAGTGCCTCTTCCCCAAAGGTGTATTTCACAGTGAATGACAACAGCAGGGTTGTCAAAATAGGGCATTTTTAATTGTACTGAGTATGACTAGCCTAAAATGCATTGCTCCCTACACAGACATAGAAACACACACAAAACATCCACAACTGCCATGTGTGGGAATAGAACCCCTACCAGAGTTCCACATCACACTTCAGCATGATGTTATAGGATGCACCACGGCGATTGCTGGAGTGCTCTTTTCCCAAAGGTGTATTTCACAGTGAATGACATCAGGAGGATTGCACAAGAAGGGATATGAATTGTACTGAGTGTGACTACCCTAAAATGCACTGCTCTCTACACACACACACACACACACACACACACACACACACACACACACACACACACACACACACACAATTGCTAAGTCCGGGATTAGAACTCCTACCTAACTCTTTTATCACACTACAGCTGTACATAGTTATGGGACACACTGCGGAGATTACTGGGCTACAATTTTCCCAGGTGTGTATTTCTAGTCGGATGACATCAGCAGCCTTACCAAAATAGAGCATTTGAATTGTAGGGAGTGTGACTACCCTAAAAAGCATTGCTCTCTACACAAAGAGACACACACTTGTCACGCCTGGGATTAGAACTCTTAACTAGCTATTTTATCACACTACAGCAGTATGCAGTTATGGGATGCACTACTGAGATTACTGGGCTACTACCTTCCCAGAGATGTATTTCTAGGTAGATGGCATCAGCAGCCTTACCAAAGTAGAGCATTTGAAATGTAGGGAGTGTGTGTCTACTCTAAAAAGCATTGCGCTCTACACAGAAAGACACACATACACTCACAGAGTTGCCATGTCTGGGATTGGAACTCCTAGTTTCTCACATTACAGCAGTATGCAGTTATAGGATGCGCCACAGAGATTACTGGGCTACAGCTCTCCCAAAGGCGTATTTCACAGTGGATGACCTCAGCAGGCTTGTTATAGTAGGGCTATGGGGAGGGAAGTGTGTGTGCATGGGCCATAACCCATTCATATAGAGGTTGACACACCACATGCAGGCACACACAGGGTCATATTTCACAGGCACGTGTATACAATTGCTAGATGACTACTTCCTTGTACAGTCATGTTGCACAGCTAGCACTTGCACCACATAGTCTGTAATGCTGACAGATACCGGTTGCTAGTATTTACAGTGAGTTACATCTGAACCTCATGTGGTTGTGGCCCTTTAGATGTGTGCTGGGTGGGACAGGTCTGGATGGCTCCTTGTCACAATCACCTTCTTCCACACATCTATGTATGTCTACCTTTGGCTTATTATAGTGTGTTGTCCTTTGATATATGTTTGTATTCCTATCCACTGTGTGTGCAAAGCATGAGTGGTGCAGACTGAGGAGTGTCTGCACTAACATCTGTGACTGCCAGATATATCTGGTCCACTGGTGTTTGCAGACATGGCCTTCATTTGTTTAAGTCTGTGAGCATGCACAGTATGACCTTTCTGTATGCTGTTGACTGACATTGCCTTCATTTCTCTAAGTGTGTGAGCATGCCCAGTATGCCCGTCTGTACTGAATGGGTGGATCGACTCCACATAGTTTATACTGCAGTGCAGACCTTTGTGTTGCACACCTACAGGTAGCATACTGATTTTGCAGGGTATCCATCGATCATTTGGCATTGACTGTTACTACATTTCTACATAGGATGGGAGGCACACCTGACACTTGTACACATTTGCTATGACTGTACTGGTATGTCAGGTACTCCATTTCATTCTGTACTCTAAGCTATCATGCTGACTAGAGGCATACCAGTATATTACAGATCTTGGCTTTGATTTACCTACATATTACTTTCTGACTTCCTGCCCTTTAGAACTAACGTCCCACTGCCTGAAATGCTGTGGTCTGTCTGTGTAGGCCTGGGGGGGAGGATACCCATAGGCAGCATTCAGAGCCCATAGCACAGCCTTTGTTTGTGTTTGTCTACACCTGTCCTGCTGGCTGTGACTGTTGTTGGGTATGTGAACCCCCCTGACTGGTATGTGTGAGTCACTTACCTTGTGGGTGCCCCAGTATTGAAGGTGGTGCTGCAGGGCTGCCTATGTCAGATGCACATAGTACACTCCCTACACATGGTTAAGCACAGGCAGTGTCATGTTTGGCATCCCTTTTACTTTATGTGAGAGCCAGAGATAGGTGTTATTCCCTGAGTCCCTCCTGTGTCAGTGTATGTGCTATGTGTTGCCTCTTTGCCAAGGCCAGGGCATATTGGGCATGCCTCCTTATGCCTACTAGGGCAGGCGCAGGTTGTTCCTCTTCCAAGTCACTCTGTGCCTTTGCCAGCCTTGGCAATGGTGGGGGGCTGTGTGGCCCTACCCCGTGCTGTTCCTGCTGCAGCTGTTTCCACAGGATTATATTGTGTAGCATGGCACATACAATGACAATTTGGGTACATGTAGCTGGTGAGTACTGCAAGGCTCGACCAGATGTGGCCAGGCACTGGAACCGTGACTTGAGCATCCCAAACACATGCTCTACTATAATTCTGGTCTGTGCCTCATTATGGAGTTCTTGTTCATGTGTGGGTGCATTTCTGATGGGTGTCATCAGCCACGACTCCAGTGTGCATCCAGCATCCCCCACTAGGTGACCATAAGGGATGTCCCCATTGGCAAATCTCTGGTACAGCTGCATCAGATGCCAAATGTGGGAATTGTGATAGCTTCCAAGGCAGACAGCACACACATTCATTATTATGCCCTGGGCATCGCACATGACCTGGCAGTTGATTGAGGGGAAGCCCTTGCGGTTGATGTAGACCCTACCCTGCTCACCAGGTGGTGCTTTGAAGCATATGTGCGTGCAGTCTATAGCATCCACTACCTCAGAGTATTCTACTATTTGGTGGAACAGTTGCATATTGCTGGCCAGTGCCTCACGGGTGTTGGGGAAATATACATGCTCACTGACATGTGCTGACATGGCATCCAGTAACTGGTGGAGTACCCTGGATGCTGATGTATGTGAGATCCCCATCATATCCCCAGTTGGCCTTTGGAAGGTACCTGTAGTTAATATTCTTAGGCCTACACATACCTTGGTATCCACTGGGATGGTTCCCCTCTATTAGTTCTGTGTGTCAGGCATGGCCTGCACAGCTCAACAATTTGCTGTAGGAGGTCCCTGTCCACCCTATAGCACTCCACTATCTGCAGCTCATGTAGCCCCTGGTAGGTTATCCTGGGTCTGTACACTCTTCTCCATCTCCTCACTGTGGGATGGTCAATAGCATTCACATCCTCACCACCCTCAGTCCCTTCCACAAGTTGTTGTATGATAGCTATTGCAGCCCCTATCATTTTGTTGTTTTGATTGTTACAATTCCCTGCTTGTTTATACCGGTGGTGTACAGTGTGGGAAAAAACAGAGGGGAAGGTGTTCGCATAGTTTATAGCAGTGTTCTAGGCTGGGCTGGTCTGATGCCTGTGTAATTGGCTGATTCTGATACATTTCACCTGCCAGCTATGCTAGTTCTCCTAGATTACCTTCCTACTGCTGTTTTCCCTTTCCATTGCCTTCCTGTTTAAGCTCAGGGGTGCACCGCACAAACACAGTGCTCAAATGTGCCCAGAGCTGCTATTTCCTGCTTTAACTTTTTTTTTAAATCTTTAAAACCCAGTGTGCGGTGCTCACACCCGCTTAGGCAATGTAAAGAGTGCTAGGTAGAGTCAGACACCCCCCCCCCCGCTTAGCTGTGCTTAGCTAGGAGCAAATGTGCACCTCAGGGCTCCAATCCGCTTACACTATGGCTGACACACACACACCCATTATGTTAGCTAGCTCTTAGGCTTTCACCTAGCTAATCCTACTCTTACACTGTTGGGACCTGATTAGCATGCTGGGGAAAACTGGGATTCACTATCATTCCCCTCATTTGCATAGGATTGCCTGCTAATACATAGTTACATGTCTCACACTGAGCCTCTTCCCCTTAGCAAGCACTACTCACTGGCCATGTTGTCTTCTGCCTGCCATTGACTTTAATGGCAGAATAGTGATTTTAGTTACAATGCTTATTTTAGGTTTATTTTATCATTTACCCCCCAATTCCATTTGCGCGCCACTGCCCTACTCTTAAACAGCCGTGATCGGCTAAAAAAAATAAAAGTTGATTTTTTTACACTGTTCCTGACTGCTATGCAGCTTTTATTTGGAGCTATCACAGTTTTGTTTTTAATTTTTCAGAAATGTACTCGGTTACTAACTGAGTACATTTCTACAGATTGTACTAGTCCTGCACGGCCAGTTTCAAGCTTCCTGGATCACACATTCACCTCATTTGCATGGATTTCTCCTGCAAATGGGGTGATTTGCATACAGAGGCTTAGTCCATGCAGGACTAGTGCAGAAGCGCTCGTGCACGCCTTTGTAGGCTGTTCCTGGATCGCATGGCAGACGTATTGCCTGCTAAAGTTCTTGCACTAATCCTGCATGCCGTGCAAGGCATGCAGAATCCAGGGGTATACTTTAGTTGTACACAATGTAGATGACATGTCTTTCTGTAACTGACATCCCTGTCCATCTATCTATCTATCTATGTATAAATTTAAAAGCAATTATCAAGACTGCCATTAATTTGTACCATATCCTATTAAACAATTAAATTTATGGAACATTTTATAAAAAAACTCTAACAAAATTAAATAAACAAAACATTGGGATTCAATAAACTCCATGTAGGCTTCTCACGAAGCTTACACTGAGTTTACATGTGTGAGTGGTGATGCAAGGCGAGCATTAGCACTCATTGCATACTCATGCCACACACTGCATTTAAATATAAATAAGCAGGGTTTTGTGGCTGGTAACAATTGCGGGCCAGGAAACCTTGTAAGTGAACATGGAAAACAATCCTGTTTAAATCAGGTCTGTGGTTTTGCACGGAATGCCACAATGAACACCATGGCTGAACAGATAGCTCTCAATCTGTTAGTGCAAGACTTCTGGACAAAGGGCAACAAGTAAAGGCTCATGGACAACATTAAAAGAAGCAAGCACAGTCATGGACAATATCAGACTAATACCACCAGTAATCCCGTGCCTCTGACATAACAAATGTGATTTAGAGTGATTAGAGATGATTCTTCACAAATACAATTGTACAACTATTATGATACATCCACACTCTATGACAGTAATCATGGACACTGTCTGGGCACTGTAACATCTGCTGGAGGTGTTAGGAGGGACACTGCTATATCTATACACAACATAATGATCAACACAGTTTAGTTGACTGGTATGCTGGTATGCATGGCATATCTATATCTATATCTATATCTATATCTATATCTATATCTATATCTATATCTATATCGCAAAATCCATACTATCACAAATGTTACCAATGCCATTAATGCTGTCAAACACCTATATATGTACTGTATGCATCATTAGAATGGGTAGCACACATGCATCTGGTGCAAAAACCTGATCAGACAGTAATGTTTGTGCAACAAAAAGAATACCTAGGTATGGCCAATAAGATTTGTGACAGTTCATTGTGACTTAGTTACAAATCACTGTAAGATGTGTAGGGAGGTACAAGAAGAAGAGTGCATTGTACTCAGTTATTGGTGTGATGAAGGCTGTGAACTATGCGGGCATTATGACCTCTGATGTGGATGTTCTTCACACACTCAGTTATTGTGTTACATACAAAGGAGTAGTCAGCACTGTGACCACTGCTGGTGGGTGTTATCATTAACATCTACCACAAAACACAGGTGACATACCTATTAGTCTGATTATAGGGCATGATGTCTATATTATACTTGGGTTGTGTGTTTGTTTTCCTGACATAACAAAAAACCCCATGTTTTCTTGTCATTGCAGGTGTTGTCATGGCTGTGGAAGCAATCTTTGGTGTGTGTGTGTTGATACTGTCAGTATTATACTAATATCACAGTTGGAGCCAATGATTGCCCATAATCTGTATTCCTTCATGCAGCTGTTTGGACACAGGATGTGTATGTCATCTGTGATGTTCATCACTTAAATAATGGACAGGAAAGGGCCTAGCATATAGCCCTTATATATGGACCTGATCACTGGACCTGAGATATAGGTCACGTCACACATTTTTCGATGCCATGTATGTCATACATGGATCACCACCTTGGTGATATAGGTGTATATGGCCACATCTGGCAGTGTTGAGTGAATACCTCAGTGTGATTTGTATCAAATGCCTTGTACTTGTCAAGTTCAAAAGGCTGTTAGTGTTGTCGTCATGCATGCCCCCAATGACCTCTTTGAGGATATCTAACAGATGTAACAGACATGATGTAGCATCAACAATTCAAACAGATGCGTTGCACACAGCTGGGATATCACTGGTGTCCATTTAGAAAAGGTCCGTGATGACATATTGGTCTACCTCAAAGATGAGGAGAGTCAGCATGTGTCTATGCATGCATGCATCAGGTGCTGTCCCACCCCCAACTCACATGGATGCATGGTGAAAACCCCCTTCTACAGCAACATAGTTTGTGTGTAAGGTATGTTGAAGTGTGTATTTAACCTTGTCAGGAAGGGGTATTTGATAAATCATGAAACAGGAGATCTGTGATGTTGTCATAGCCCATTGATTTTGTGTGATAGGCCTGGGTGAAGCTAAGTGCATACTGGCTATCCTCAACTGCCCTACGGTTTGACCACAATCCCCTATGCAGGGATCATTGAGAAACTCTCCCAGCTGTGGATTAAACCTCAAGTCACTAGATGGGTAACCAATTGGCTCACTGACAGAACACATACTGTGAAAGTTGATAAAGCTACCTGTACCAGTAGATCTGTCACCATTGGTGTACCAGAGGGATCTGTGCCTGGACCTCTCCTGTTTGGAATCTATTTCTCAAAACTTCAGGCTAAAATATACAGCCTTTGGCTTACCAGGTTTGATGATTCTTACCTACTGGGTGCAATCACTGAGTCCATCTATGATGATAACATACTAAAGCAGGGGCTAACACAGACAAATGATTGGTGACAAAGCCACACAGTCTGCAAATAAATGCAAAAATGTGCCTTTATTTTGGCCTTGTGCAAAGTGGAATTCCTTACTAATTACACCATTGACAACAGTCCCACTATGGTGAAACCCAGTGATGCTTGCACTGGGAACACACGTACATAGTACTTTGAACTTCGGCCAACAAGACTCCACACAGGTATTGAATGCCTACGTTAGGCACATCATAAGTCATGCTGTCATATTCAGATCTCAGGATTATATTACAGCACTATATTCAAACCTTATCAGAATACTAATATAGAGTATAATGCTGTCTTTGCATGTACCACACAAGACATATGCAGCAGCTAGAGACACCACATGGGTTACTCATGAAGAAAACACAGTGCATACAAACCATGTCATGATGTATGTGGATAGACTGAAATCCTCCAGGCCAGTTTCTGACCCTGCCCTAATGGGAATAGTGCACATCCACAAATCTGATATAGCTGATGACATCAGCAGTGTCTGGTGAGGAGAATATGGCAATAACAGTGTCCCACATACTGATGTAAAAGGCTCTCTGTAATGTCAAACAAGTGCAGACACACGAGAATATAACCTATACCTATCTAACTACACAGACTACAGAGCTCATTAATTTACACAAGTGCCACTGAACAAGTCTGACTTTTACTAGACTGCAAGTCAACCTATAGTGGATGACATCAGCATGGCATGCTGGAGAGAAGATTTTGGGAGGCCTGCATGAAATTGATGCATCATCAGGTGCAATTATCAAAATACTGCCAATCCTTGGAATTGGAGTGGTAACTGTAGGATGCACACTTCTGCTCCTCTGGCTGGACACACAAACACACACTCACACACACACACACACACACACACACACACACACACACACACACACACACACACACACACACACACACACACACGCACACACACGCACACCACACACACAGTTGACTACAGTGAAAACAGAATCCTACCTATCTAAGCACACAGACTATAGAACTTAGTACTGTACCCAAGTGCTATGGCACAAGTCTGACTTTTATAAGAGTAAAGTCAACTTATAGTGGATGACATTAGCAGGGCATGTTAGACATAAGATGTTGGGAGGCCTGCATAGCATCATAGATTCATAGGTTCATAGGAGGCTACTAGTCTAATGGCCCTAGGGAATTTAATAAGCCTAGCAGTGTAAAACACAATTACCCATATTGAGCAAAGTTAGATGGTCATTATTAGCAGAGTGATTTTGTGATCAGCACAGACTGGCCTTGTCCATGAGGGACGTAGGTGCCACCCATGGTGTATTTACAATCACCCAACCAGTTGTCAAGGTTGCACTTGAATAGGGTCTTTGAGGAGCACTGCTTCAGATGCAGTGGGAGCCTATTACAGAGGAGTTGCCATTGGTGGGAGATATATCTGTCTTCAAAGCATGTTCTGTTTATGTCACAGGCTAGGTTGAGATCCCTGGAGCAAGTTATTCTTGTCCCATTTAATTTGCAGATTTCCAGCATTTCCATGAGGGCAAGGTCTGAGACTTCTCTGTAGGCTAGGCATAGGTAGCCTCCCAGCAGCGTGCATGATACTGAGTACAATAACAGGTCTTTCAGTCTTTCCATGTATATCATGTTTTGGAGGCCCTGGGTTGTCTTGGTCACAGACTTCTGTGTTTTCTCCTGTTGCTGCAGTTGTCTGGTGAGGTACAGACAGAAGAGAGCATTGTACTAATTTAGTGGTCTGATAAGGGTAGAGTACAGCAGAGCTATAATCTCCCTTGTCTTGGATGTGATGGTCTTATTTATGAAGTGTTTAATGTAGATTGTGTGTCTCACCACTATGGATACATAGGGATTGAAATGCAGATTCTATCAATGTGTGTTCCCAAGTCTCATAATACTGTGTTTGAGCTTAGAGTGGTGTTATGTATATCATAATTAGCAGGGGTACTTCATTGCCAAATGGGACAATAAGGTATTTTTTGCTTTAAGGTTCAGTCCTTGAGTTTGGCACCAGTCATTTGTCTGTGTCAGCCTCTTCTGTAATATGTTAACATAGATAGCAGACTCTGACTGCATCCAGTTGACAGACATCTGCAAACCAAGTAAGCCACAGGCCATCTACCTTTGCCTGAATTTCAGAAAAATAACTTCCAAACAGTTGAGGGCCCAGCACAGATTCTTGTGGTATTCCATTGGTAAGTGGTCTAGTGGTTGTGTTGCAGTCCACAACTTTGAAAGGGTGTATTCTTTTGGTGAGCCAATTGGCTATCCATCTACTAATGTACTGGTTAATCCACAGATGGGAGATTTCCTCTATGAAAAAGGCCTTGGATAGCTCATAATAGGCAGGATGTCCTGTTATCCCTCATCCAGGTCTTTGTGGTCAGTATCAAAGAAGTACTCTAGGTATAATAAGCAAGATCTACCCTTGACAAAACCAAAATGGGTCAGGTTAAGTGTGTTGAGTGTCACCTATGTCCTTGTGGATAAGGCCCATGCTGATTCTTTCCCTAGCCTTGCAGATAAGGCTTTTTAGGCTTATGGATCAATAGTTTTATTTATGCATGCTAACAGATGCACGTGCATTGCATATTGCACATTTGATATTAATTTCTGTAGTGTATGTGATATATGTGTTGAAAATGTACTGTGACACAAGTGTCGCAGTGCTTGAGGGGAGGCAACATATTGCTGTATTGCAAATATGTGACATATTGTTAGATAGGGCCTTCAGTTGATTATGTTTTCACATGTCATTTCATGTCACAGACAAAAAAATGACAGTAAACAGCAGTAATACATAATATTTACTTTTCCATAGCATGATAAGCAGCAGATTTGCACAAAAGTTGGCAAGGTGTTTGTACATGTGAGATACACATTCCCAGTACTTTCCCTTTTTGCACATAGTTAAGCAGTGGGCAAAAGTGAGCCACACTGCTAAAGTCTAAGAGTTAGTACTGAGTCTATGAAATACACCTGCTGCTTAACTGACTCTGTGGCAGCAGATGGGTTTGAATTCAGGTGTACCTAATACTTTTAAATACTTTTAACTGAACAGTGATAATACAATGACATGAATTCTTCACAGTACATGTGTTGCTGTGTGTTACTACTACTTATGTGTGTTGTGTGTGATTCTATTTTTGACCAGATTTTGGTGTTAAAATGGGGTAAATGGGAAAGTGGTGAAATGGGGAGCAAGCAGAGAGAAGAACAAAGGGAAAACAATACTGAAATGTGCAGGAGGGAGGTAGAAAAGAACCATATCTATCCATTTCTTCAACAATGAAAACTGATCATACCTGCAGAGTTTTACCTGAATTTGGACTGTCACCTCCAGAGAGAGGGGTGACAACATAATCATATTTTATAGCCAGTTGGACAGAATGAAGTGTGTCAAGGAGACACATGTGCAAAATGGAAAGCTCTGTATGAGATATTTTTACTTATTTAATTATTTATTTATTTAGTTAGTTATTTATTTTTGTAATTCAGTAAGAGAGGACTGCTGAGTAATGGATGTAGATATGTCTGGGTCAGATACGTTGGGTAGATGAGGAAGCAAATGCAAACAAACAAGACAAGACAAGAGGCAGAGATGGTGAGGGACACAAAAGGTTGGGGGACACCATGAATTGGGTGAGGAAGGGGACAACCCAGGCTCATGCCCATCAAGCTTGGATACAGTGAGAATCGAGTCCTCACCCACTGAACTGTCATCACTGTTACTATATGTATGTGTGTAGGATGAAGGATTTAGGCCCTTAGGTGGTGAGTGAGTATGCTATGCATTACCTTTTAGCTAATGCAAGGGCATATTGAGCATGCCTACATCTGCCTACACCCACAGCAGCTGCTGCTTCCCCCTTTGACTTCTCACCTGCATGTGATTGTAGTTATCTTGGCATTAGTAGTGGGATGTGTGCACCTTCCCTTGATGGTCCTGCTGGAGCTGCTTCCTCAAGATGATGTTGTGTATCAAGGTACATACTGTAAATATTTCAGTAGATGTCTATGGATTCTACTGCAGGGCTCCACCAAATGTATCTAGGCACTGGAACCATGACTTCAGCAGCCCAAACACATTATCTATGATATTTCTGGTTTGAGCATGTGCCTCATTATGGTGTTCTTCAGCAGGAGTGTGTGCATTTCTGAAGGCCTTCATCAGCCACAGTTCCAGTGCATAACCTGCATCTCCCAGTAAATGCCCCTGTGGGATATCTCCCCTAGTGAACATCTGATACAGTTGTGAGTCATGGTTACTGCCTGGGTTGCCAGCACACACATTCAAGATGATTCCCTTGGCATTACACATGACTTGGCAGTTAATAGAGTGGAAGTCTTTTCTATTAATATAGAGCCTTCCCTGTTCCCAGGGTGGTGCCTTAATTTCTACATGTGTGCAATATATGGTGCCCAGTACTTCAGGGTAGTGTGCTACAGAGTAGAACTCCTACATATTTTTGGCCCTATCCTTAGCAGTACAGGGAAAATATATGTGGTCACTAGCAAGTTGGAGCATAGCATTTAAGAATTGATGGAGGATCCTGGATGCTGATGCCTGTGACACCTTTGGCATGTCCCTTGTCGGTCTCTGAAAGGTACCTGTATCTAAGATTCCAGGTGTTACACATAGCTTTGTCTCCAATGAGTTGGGTTCCCCTTAATTTTTCCTGGCTCTGAGTTGAGTACTACAAAGTTTGATGAGTGCCTGTAGTGTGTCTCTATCCACACTGTAGTGTTCTGTAATTTCCACATCATGTAGGTTGTGATAAGTTACCAGGGGTCTGAAAACTCTTCTCCTTCTTGGCCGTGGTCTATTAGCAGCAGCAGGATAGACATCAGCCTGTTGCACAAACACATGAATTAAAGCAACAGCAGCCCCTAACATTGTTTCTGTGTAGACTCCTTTCAGTGGCTGTATTCCAATAATTTTTAAAAATTCACAGGGAAAACCAGCACTGAGTCTTCACAGTTGCTTTATAGCTTGTTGAATAACTCCTCCATCTTGGATCGGTTGACTAGCATACAATTCAGCTGCTTAAGCTGTAATGTACATGCCAAGGTATTCACATTCTTTCTGCAGTGGTCTGTGACTCTGCACACTCTGTAGAGCCACTTACTGAATCGGAAACAGTGTGCTAACAGACTGCGTAGGCTTTATTGAAACTGGCCGAAATATTTTTTTGTTTTTGTTTATGAAGTAGGATATCCATCTATTTATCTCCATGTGGCTTGCTGTACCCCTCACACTCCTGTGACTTTACATATACTAATTACAAAAAAGTACAACAGTTGGGAAAAGAAAACATTCTTTACTTCACTGTTCACTGATCATACACAAAGCTTTATTTCTCACACTTTTCCAGCTGTCTCACTCGGACATAAAGACATACATTTGATAAAATATCTTATTCATAAACACAAAATACCCTATCTGCACATGCACACACACACACACACACACACACACACACACACACACACACACACACACACACACACACACACACACACACACATGCACACATGCACGCACACGCGCGCGTGTGCGTGCACACACACACACATATATACAGACACTGTATACAAATCATTGGCAAAAAAACATTTCAAACATTTATATTATTAAAATGGCAAACAATTACGTTTATGATCTTTGCACCAAAACACTGTGTCTGTTTTGCCATAACAATAGAGTAATGTGCTTGAAAATCTTTGCTTCCCATTTGCCCACTGGATTACTCTGTTGGCAGTAACTTTTTCTAAATCACACTTTTCACATATGGAGATGTAATTACATTTGTTTTGCGTCAATGCATTATTTCCCTGATGAGTTTCATGCTTGATTTTATTACATTATTATTTCAATGACTGCAGTTGCTTGCTTTAATCATATTATGCATTTAGGTGAATGGTGTAGGACATACTATGCAGTTTACACTTTCAAGCTGTTAAAGACAATCTGCCCTGATCAGTTCTCATCTTTTTCTTTATTTATTAAACTTTTTTTTCAGTGGCACAGTGCCTATGACATAGTGTGATGGAGACTTTGGCAGTGCATCTACTATATATGTTGCAGATGTCCATCTATTTGGACTGTTGGACATCTCCCTAACTTCTGTCCCTATATACTACTTCATTTGGTAATTTCCCATCATTATATATTTTATAAATGTGGTAGTTTATGGAATAGTTATTGTTTTATATTAGGTCACTTCTGATGTCTGTAGATCCTGTTCAGTGCATGCATGTTACAATGAGCATTAATTACCATGCAAAATACAGTCATTAGAAACACTTCCCACTTTAAGATGAAATGACCTCCACACAACTAAAATAAGTGGCTTGATCTACTAATCTAAAAATAAGCAGCCATGGGGTCAGATTCTGTAAAGTTCCAAAAATATGGTTCATTACATTGATATCAGTGGCAAAGTTAAGGATAACAATGTAATGTGCAAATATACTACAGTGAACTCTATATCTTGGTGCACAAAAGAATATCTCATTAGTAACTGTGCACTGTATTTCAATTGTAAGTAATCTATAAGTAATAAAAAACCTTTATCAAAGCATGATGTACATTAACAAAGCTAAAGAAAACATCTCACAATCCAAGCAGTCTGACTGTCATAAATACATATCTGTAACAGAATCTATCCAGTAAAGCTTAAAGACAGCTATGAAATATCACCATAAGTCTGTTATTATTAAAATATGATAGCTATCATTTATGGATTCTGATGGAATCTGCAAATTTTCTAATAAAAAATTAACAAAGGTGGAAGGTAATCATGTCCACATCATCACAGCTAATACTAACAAGGGATGCAGGACAAGTGTAGGGAACATAGGTAATGCACACATGCAAGGAAACTGGGAGACAGAAAAGAAGACATGGGGTATGGGTGAAGAAGAGGGACACCCAAGAGGTATGTTGGGATAGGAAAATCTGAGGGAATGTCACAGGGGCATGGGCAAAGTTTTTTTTTTTTGTTTTGGTGGGAATAGGCCCCATTTTTATTTTTTTAAGAATAGAAGGAAAGGTAAAGATAGACAAAGAGGAGGCATAGGCTATCACATCAGGTATACCCATAGGGCAAGTATTACAGCACATAACAGACAAACTGGGAAAAACCTGGACGTCATACTTGGATGTGTATGAGCAATAGTAGATGTGTGTTGCAAGGTAATAAATGCGGATCATAGTACACATTGGATAAATAAACAAATACCCCATTATTCTGTGATCAGTGCAAGTGTAAGCCAAGCAACATCACAGATGAGCAAATGCAGATGTAAGAATGCTAAATAACTAGAGCAGAGAAAAGAACCAATCCTCCAACCATGCATGAGAAAGGCAAACAACTGAGCACAGTGGCAAACAGCAGTACTGCAGAAAAGCACCAAAATGTCTGCTAAATACACAAGTAGGTGTACAGAACCCAAACAAATGTATAAAGGAATGCATAGAGGTGGCACACATGCTGTGTCAAAGGCACCACTGTCAGTGGCCTAAATGAAATGTACATGACAGCAATGTCAATACACATACACACACCAATGACATGTAAGAATATTTGCACAGATATTAACACTATAGCTTAAAAATATCAGATTATTTGAATTTCAACAATATACACTAGTTAGCACACAAGTATAACAACAACAAAGATGTACTGCAAGAAGTAGCCAGTGAGTTGTGTGCAGATGTGCTGCAGCTATACAGTAGTCACACAGTTGGCACATCTTGACCATGTCAACAACATAATAAGTGACAATGGGCAATAATTGCAACAAAGGCAAACATATCTGCAAAATATATTACGTAAATATGAAGGTGGAAGAGAGGCAGATAACCTGGGCTCTCATTAAAGAAGACAATGATAAAGCAGAACAAGAAGGTAAGGTTACACATTGCAAATGCATGGATTCACCACACAGGGTGCTGTTGAATCCAACCCAAAATATATTTAAACAAATGGCAAATGTTTGTCACATGGGCAGACTGCATTGATGATGTCCACCAAAATGGGATGTGGAAACCACACATAAAGAGTAATGGGCAATCACGTAACATCAACAGGCATCAGCAAGTAAGGTAAGAATTTCAACAGGCATGCTGCACCTCAAAAAATCCAAATCCCATCGAGCTACACGCTCGAGAGACTTGAACCTCAGCACTGAAATAAATAGGACATGCTGGAGGGACAGATTCATAACCCAGAGGCTCCCTTCACTCTGGAATAAAATCCCAGTCCAGGATAGGCAGAGTCCCTCATTGACTCTCTTCAAGAGGAATCTTGATGAGTGGATGAGAGATCGTAGGTTTACCCCGGGTATCACTTCTGTGTCACTGTTAGACAGAGGCACAGTATACTAACCTCGAAAAAGGGCATAGCAAAATTAATTTAAAATGGGTGGCGAAAGCCAAACATACTCTGGCTAGGCTTATAAATGCCCTAGGGCAGATAGCCTAGTATGAACCTATGAACCTATAGGCAAGTAAGCTAAGAATTTCAGTCACATACACATATGCTGTCATGCCAATATGGAATAAACAGCTACAGGTGCATGTCATGCACCCTGCTCATTACTGAACAAACAACACTCCTGTGAGCATCATTACAGCACATCAACGATAAGTCAGTGAATGCTCACACATCAAAGGTACAATGGTGCTTCAGAATGGATCAGGCTATATGCAGAGCCATGTACCATCATCAGTTAATGTGCACACATATTTCTGAGAGACATGAACTTATGTTAATAAGGAATGGGTGTGGAAATGTAACACACAGCAAACACTGCATACTGTACATGTACTGAATAAATTATCCTTACCATTGTGTATACATTAATGTTAAACTAGGATCCTATGCAATCAGAAAAGGGGGACTGCCCATAGGTATAACATACCATTATATGACCCCACATGGCATCAGCATTGCCATCACATGGCACACAACAAGACATCATGCCAGTGGGACAATATGACAACTGTCATCCAGAACACATGAGCAATGACATGTCCTTCTGTTGCACATACAGGATATGATAATACACAAATCATGTAGTATGCTCGACTATGGATGACATGTGTTGTCTGGCAGTTCCCCTCAGTGAAACACATGTTTACTGGGCAATGGGGGCAGTAGCTATAGGTTAACTACCACAATGCATGGATAGCTGAATGTGAGAGGAAAATGTAATGTGTTAACGTGTGTCATGCACACATTGAAATGTAATTAAATATCACATGATGATATCCACATTGTATGTTTGCATATGTAACACGGCAGCTACATTGTATGTATGCACAACAGTGCATATACACTCATCAATTATATGGCAAACAGCATGTTGGCAGCATTACAGAATTGGATCACAGAGATGATACTTACAGGCCTGAAGGACTACCCTGATTGTATGAATATTGCAAATGATCTCTCAGGCTATCTTCCTGAACAAGTTTCACATAGCCCATGCCACGTTCTGGAAAAAATTCCCCATTGTGTCCCTCATGTATGTTCAAAACACATCAATCACAACCATCTGGATCTGCTCCTGATAATCATATCTCTGTTGTTCCTGGTGTCACCTCCTCTGGAGTGCAGCAGGGATGCTGGCTTGTGCAGGTGTGTGTCCAGTCTCCTCATCATCATCCTCATCATCATCATCATGCTTATCATGATCTGAGGACTCTGGCTGTGGCCTGGCATGCACTCATTGTCTATGTCTGATTGGTGATCATCCACGGCTACCATGCTCTGTCAAGATGAATAGCAACCCTGGAAAAAAATTACAGATACATACCTGATACTAACTCTCTCCATAAAGTACACACTGTGACAGAATGACTCAATTAAAAGGCAGAGAACAGTCCTCATGAAATGTTAAAATACAGTATGACCATAGTCCAGTGTACCACCATATGTGAAATATGTCACTGGTCAAAACCATAATGATGAAAACCAAATGTCTATCATGCTGCACATTCTCATGAAGATCATAGCTGACCTTAAAATGCCATGCACATCTGCAAACATACATTAATTAACATCCCATCCACATATGAGTTACGCAACTACAAATATGAGTTTGTGATAGTATACATTGAAATTCTTATTTAAAAGACAGTTCAAGTTGAAATGGTGCAGGTATTAGGAAGTAGCACAATTGTAAACAAAAGTATGGCTGCTGGTGAATGGCTCCTAATGCATACAACACCTTCCCTATGTCACTTTTGCTATACATATGGACATGCCCAATAACAGAACATGTCAGGGAGAATGTATCCATCACACAATTGAGCAGTTCATTCAAAGTCATACAATGGGATACATAACACAACTTACAAGTGGAAAGCATGACAATAGCTGAACATTTGTTTATTGGCCAGTATTAAGTATGACAAGCATATACAAAGCAAGCACATGTAACATATCAGGTGATCCTGTACATGTGTACCTCCCCAGGCTGTTTGCTCAGATGTGAGCATGGAGTGGATGTCACTTGCATGATTGACATGCCAAACAGTCGTGATGTCATATTTAAATTATGCTTGTGCAGATTTGATGGTGCCATCATGTGTACAATTTACTCTTTCCCTCAATGTATTGCGATCTCGGAGTTGGTATATTTAAGTTGCAGGGGATGTGGGGGTGCAAGGGGGCACAGCCTCCCTACAAAAACATAAAAAACAGAATACATTAGGTAATTGTAGTGTCCCCTTGAGTTAAGTCCTGAGTACCCGATGAATATTCATGTGGCTAGGGAAGACATTAAGATGAATATTCAGGGTTAGGCGGGACTTGTTACTGCACGCCCAGGGAGTAGTCATGTACATGATTGCCATGTATCCTGACATTTGAATGTAGGCATGCCCAACACTGCCTCATGCAACATTACCATAACTCAAATTTGACAAAATAAAAGCTTATAAATTACAGCATAACATTATTTTTGGGACCTGCAATATTTATTAATGGTGTTTGCTTCAGTAAACTGTCCAGATGAGTGTCTGATTGAATGTAATTATTTCCATTATTTTTCCTTTGCATGTGTTCCCTGAGAAGTTATATTTATATACTCTACATGTAATGAGTCATATGACTAGCACCAATTAACATTATTAAAGTGAAGACAAACTGAGATGACAATATCATGGAGACTATACAAGCCATATGACAAACACCTGAGCCATGCAGCATGGCAATTATCTGACGCCACATCAATATAAGGAATACAACAGTAAGAAATAGTAATAATGCTCTATCATAAACACAGTCATAGTATGTATCACATGAAAACCTTGAATATGTGTTATTAACAGTATTGTTTGTCTACAATTGTATGCAAGACCTACCTACACTTAGCAGCAATCAGTAGCCTGCAAAATGCAAACATCCTGATTATGCTTCCTGATTATAAAATGGTACAAATAAATGCTTATCTGCAAAAGTATCCACCAACACAGGGTACAAGAATGTTGTAACAAAAACACCCAAGCTGTTGTAAGCAGATGCAATACCAATGTTAAATTGAAAGTCATTACCGCACATTCTGTCAACAACAGTGCAAACACATGACACAGCATGACAGAGTAGACACCCATTCCGTCTGTGAATAGGCAGGCCATGAACAGTAGATCAATCGCTAGGAACCACATCAACAAATACAAGCTTGCCAACACATGCATTATAAGTAGCAATCAAACCACTACAGACTTGTATGTAAAAAAAAATACACTTTTAAATATGTGTGACAGTTATAAAGACTTAATTATCATTCAGGTTGTGGGCTATATTTCAAAAAATATCTTCTGAAAACACGGCTTGCTGTTAACTGATATTTAAACATATTTGTATTTCAATCAGACTTGAAAGCACAGGTATAGGGTAACTATTGCACTTGCCTTACTGATACATGATGGATATTCCGGCATTCTAAGCAATATACATGGAAATGTAAAAAAACTGGCCTGTAACAGGATTTAGATACATTTCATTTAACAAAACGGAAAAATTAAGCAGCATACCTCTCTCTCCCTCTGCTGCTACTCAAGGCTGTTCATCTGCTAGATGCACAGTGCATGATTTTGGGACCTGTTCTTATTGCTTGCAAAAAGAAAAGAGAAACTATGAATGATGCAGCCCTCAAATGATAGAGATGTACATTGTTCAGATTAGGTTCTAAAAATTATACTTTGAAGAACTTTAAAGACTCACCAAATATGTTTTGCAATGTTACACACATAGACCTTTACATCTTTGAGCAGAGTTGAGCACAAACTGAAGGACCTGAGATTACAACCTGCAACTCTAATTTATACCTGTACTCTAACCCTGACACCTACTTCCCTAGCTAATCCATCTTGCCCAAGAGCAGTTATGAATGCAGCGAAAATACTTGTGGTTATGAATGTGCAGAGATGGGTTATTAATATGGATCACAGCTTTGGATTTCTCAAAAGGGCAACATCCTGGGCATGTAGGTAAATAATTGGCAGGAATTAATTCATGTCAGCACTGTGGTCACAACCAGTACAGCAAGTGAAAACATTCATCCCTCAAACAGTGGGGCAGTGTCATGTATCACATAGCTTCTGCTAACGCAGACTTATAAGGTGCTGCAAATCAGGGACGTGGTAAGATATGAGGGAGGACTACATTTTCAGACATTCCTTGGCAAACTGCACATTACAATTCAAATGCACACATCATTGCATCTCCTTGATCTGCATTTCCCTTGTACGTCTGACCATCTGACTCAAAAGATAAGGATGATGTGGTTGTTGAAGTGAATTTAGTAATGAATGCAAAACCACACTTGACAGCAATTTTTAAAGTAACAAATTCCGCAAAATGTTTTGTCAGACGTATAACAGTCTATTGCAAGATTTACACATAACCCTGTAATTAATGAGGTGCTGTTAAGAGAACATTATGGATTTTGAAGATATTCGTAGAAATTTGATGAATAACCAAGTTATTTGTAACCATGCACAAAATAAATGTTAATATCAAAACAGTTCTGTAGAGAGGAATATTAGACAATGTACAAAATACACAAACCTAACAATATAATGATATGTTTCACCTATGTGGAGTAGAACCCACAGCACGGCAAAATGCTAAAATGCTGTTCTCTTTACAGGCTAAGCTAGTAGGCAGCACCCATTTTTTCTTACAAATTTATACTGCATTTGTGCATCCATATTCCTGCAGACAGTGGATGAATATGGAAATATCCAACACTTTATTGGCTATTGTAATCTAAAGAAATAACAGCTCTCAACAGATAGCTGAAAATATATGTATAAGCAGTTGGACAGGCATTCCTCTTAGCTTAAACAAGTGACACTGTAATAAGAATGCTCACTTTATTAACAGGAATGAATTAAATAAGTTATTTATGAATTAATAGTCATACATATACATGCAGAGTAGGCAATGCTTTTGTAGTATAACAGATAACTGTGAAATGTATAGTCATCAGCAGCCTTTATTTATGAATTAATAGTCATACATATACATACAGAGTAGGCAATGCTTTTGTAGTATAACAGATAACTGTGAAATGTATAGTCATCAGCAGCCATAGGCACTATAGCGTCAGCAATACATGACTATACTGGATGTGTGAAATGATGTTATATTTTAGAAAGCATAGGTACCTCTACAATATTCAGTATTATGTACATGATAAATATTTGTAAATAAATTGACAGCAGGGGAATAGAACACACACTTATATGAAGAGCAGACACCATGTCTTCTTACTTATCCAGATGAGCTAATTATCAGAACAACAAAATAATGGTTATACAAGACATACATCTGATATATATGGGACAAAGCTATATCTAGAAATTCCATAGGAATGCTTAAGTATATGCAGTATTATGGCACTTATTTTAGCATACACCATCTGTCTCTGCACCTTGGTGACTCCAATGAAGCAATGAAGCTCCTCTGCATCCCTCTGATGCAGGTCATCATGGCAGTGGTGAACCTGCATATCATTCCAGTAGTTCCCCATATATCATTTGAGCTCCTTCGCAATCTGGTTCCCAATGTCGATCATCATGAAGTTGCTTGCCCTAGCTGGCATCCAATGCTCCACTCCAGCATAGATGGTCAGCATCTGAGTTGACTCCTCGTCAGTCAAATTGGACACCCTGACACATCGAAGCCTCCTGGAAGCAGCCATCTCAATATTTCAATATAAAATGCAGTCAGATTTGAAAATTGCTTACTGAGGTCTCACTCATCTCTCAGGTAGCAATGGTCTGATCTGTAACTGTATCAGAATCAATGACTGGCTCTTATGTCATGTTATCAGATCATTGGAAGATAATGGGCACATGCTACACATGATACCATTTATTGATATCTATTAGATACTTGCACAGAGAACCTTTCCATTACACTGAGCTATTGGTTAATGTACCATATTTTAAGAACCTACATGGATGTGCACAAATGGGACTCCAAAACCTTAAATTTTAATGAACCTCATTAATTATGTTTAGCACAAATGGTACTTAAAAGATAATTGCATATTAGGTGCTCTTACTTTCAGTTATACCTGAGTCATAGGTAGTGGAAAATGTAAACTGGCAACTGGAAGCATTTCTGTTTTGTTGAATATTAGCACATTATACACCAATGTTAAAAATACTAATTCTTAAATGTATCTGTTTAGATGTATTTTTTGGAAAATATGTGCATTCAGGGAAATGTTTACAACTCACTGGAGTGGTGTTTGGTTTACCCCGTATCCATACAGGTGGTGACATCTGCATCGAGGACATGCAGTAATTTCCCATATGCAGTTGTGTAGACAGAGTTACATAGCAAAAGTAATGACTTAGTAAAGATGGATTTATGAGTTATCCTTATGTCTTGTTGGAGACTCCATACACTCTGTGGTGTATGTACAGAAACCTACAGATTATGACAGTATCCATATGGACTATGTCCTGTTGCTGTTATGGATATTTATTTGTTGATGATTCTTAAAACAAGTCTTATAACAATTGGTTCAATATTAAAAGGATCCATGCTATCTGTGGCCTGTGTATAAATACTGACATTTTCTGATGCTTTCCATAAGTTGTTCAATTGATAATTTACAGATGCTCTATGCTGAAGTGCATGGCATTCAATGCTCAACTGTAAAATGAATGTCAACTGTGTCTGCTGTGGCATGATGCTGTTGAGTTTGGACCTGTATTCCAGGGGTATGTAGTGAAATGGTTTGATTCCCACAGACAGCTTCTAATGATATCGCAGGTTATGTTTATTTTACAACTGTTATACATGCAGGCATTGTAAGATTTTATATGTCACATTACTGTATGTCATAGTGACTGAGCGTTTTGTAGAGTTTTGCATTGCACAGGAATGCGTAGTGTTTATGGTGACATAAGCTGTCCACATAATCATCTTCAAATGTGAGCCCCCACATGAATATGAGCATATCAATATCACTGTCTTTCAGATGGCAAACAGAACTAGGGGTGATAATTTCTCAATTCAGGATCATGAGATAATCATAGATGATCTGCACCAACATGGAAGAGGACTCCTTGGATGGGCAGAGAATTCAGTATGGAGGAATGAAGTGTGGGCTGACATCACCAACATGATTAATGTGGTAGGAGGTCACAATAGAATCTGTGAAGCCTGTCACCAACACTGATCTGAAATGATCCTCTGTGCAGACAAGTGAATATGATGTTACTGTGTCATATATGTCATGCTGTCAGTATTCCAGTGCCTACAGACATGACTGTGTTGTCTTCTTTTTACCTTCCCACTGCAGGAACCACAGTACAGCACTCAAATTCAGAACAACAGGAGTCTGTCAGTGGTATGCTATTACCTATCTGTCATACATGTCATTACTGTTATTCTTGTCATTGTCCTTCATTAATACTGTGTCTTTCTAGCCATTGCTAGGACAGACTGCATCATCATCAAGTGCACAAAAAGTACTATCGCTATGTAATACCTGCTGTATGTTTTAATGCAATTCAAATGATCCATGCTGGCAAGGATGTGATTAATAATGCTGATTTTGTTTCCCCATGACAGTTGAAGTTCATCCCTCTTTTACAGTGCCATCTTCCTGCAAGGACTTGGCAGGAGTGTGCTATGTTTGTATTCATCACATATGTTATGGATGTTGTATATGTAACCTAATCGTCAACTGTATTCCTCACATATGTTATGTATGTTGGATATGTAACCTAATTGTAAACTCCCAGTTATGTAGATTCCATGACCCATATACAGACAAGACCTATATGGTAAGTCAGTATTATCTGTAACATTGCAATGAGATATATGTGTCATATCTCTTTACTTATATACATCATGGGATGTAAGCACATTGTCCCGATTGGTATCCTCCATTAGCCAGCCCACTGATGCTAATGTGGGATCTGACATGGCTCAGTATGGTAGCATTGATCCTGGCACACAGGACAGTGACATGGTGATACAGATGGTGACAGTTACATAGATGCAGTTGTAGCCTTAGATTTGGAGGGAAACTTGTCTAGCTGAAATTGAGGGGACATCAGATGGTAGACAGGATGAGGTCTGTGAACAAGAGCCCCATGTTGAGACTGCTGATGTTGTTGACAGTTCTCCACTATACATTGATACTGCCCATCCCAATAAATGTAGGCATGCATTTGGTGTGCATGGGCACATCCATAGGTTCCTAGGTTCATAGGTTAGTAGAGGTTATTAGCCTATTGGCCCAAGGGCCTTTATAAGCCTAGCCATGTTATACCCTTGTTCCCGTTCCCTTATTGACCAAGTTGTATGGTCTATATTTGCAGTGCGAGTCTATGATTAGCCCCAACTCCCCATATCCAAGTGGGACATAGGTGACATCCCCAGGGTAAATTTAGGGTTTCCCATGCAGTACTCTAAGTTAGGCTTAAATAGGGTCATTGAAAAGCTCTGTTTTATATGAATTGGGAGTTTGTTCCAGAGGATTGGCAATCTCTAGGAGACATATCTGTCTCTCCAGCATGTTCTGTTAATGTTGGAGGCTAAGTTAAGATCCCTAGAGTTAGTGAATCTTGTCCCATTTGACATACGGACGTGCAGCATTTCCATTACGGCAGAGTCCAGGACTGCTCTGTAGGCCAGACACAAGTCACATCTGAGCAGCCTATAAGATACAGAGTAAAGTGACAGGGCCTTCAGTCTGTCTATGTTGGTTATGTGCTGAAGTCCCTGAATTTTCTTGGTGGGAAACCTCTGAGGTTTCTCCATCTGCTACAGGCGTCTGGTGAGGTACATACAGAAGGAAGGACTGTACTCTATTAGTGGTCTTATGAGGGATGTGTACAGGGGAGTTAAAACATCCTTAGCTCTGGATGTGATGCCCTTAGTTTTGAGATGTGCAACAGATAAGGCCTTAATTATCACTGTGGACATATGGTGATCAAAGTTAAGGTTGCTATCAGCCTGTGTTCCCAAATCTCTCACAATAGGGTTTGAGCTAAGGGAGGTACTGTTAATATTGTAATTTACCAGGGACATCCCTTTAGCCAAAGGGATGATAAATAATTTTTTTAGTTCAGTTTAAGTCTGTGGCTTTAGCACCGATCATTTGTCTGTGTAAGCCCTTTTTGTAGTATGTCAACAACATTGGGGGACTCAGTGATTGCACCAAGTTTGCAGTCAACAGTAAACTTGTTAAGCCACAGGACATCTATTTTTACCTGGACTTCTGAGAAATAAATTGCAAACCATAGGGTGTCCAGCACAGATCCTTGTGGTACACCACTGGTAACGGGTCTGCTGTTAGAGGTAGAATCCCTAACTTTGACTGTATGCATTCTGCCAGTGAGCCAGCTCGCTACCCATCTAGTGACATATGGGTTAATTCCCAGCTGGGTGAGTTTCTCAATGATGTCTGAGTGTTCACTCTGTGGGTGGGTGTCCTTCCTCTTCTTTGTCAGTTCTCTCTTGTTCTTAGACATTAGTTTCATCCTCTTGTTGTATAACCTATTTATGCTTGATGTCCACCAGGGTGGCTTGTTTTTTTTGTGATGACATTGTTTTGATCCGTTCAGGTACAACCGAGTCTATACATTTGTATAGGTATTTATAGAGGGCACTTGTGTACACCTCTGCATAAGAGTCATTGTTGACAGTGGTAGCAGGGGGTTTGAAACTATTTATGCCATTGGTTAGGAGGCTATAGTTTACTTTGGAGAAATCTTTCATCTGTTTTGCTCTTGAGGGGGGTCAGGTATGATCATTCCTTCGAACGAGACAGATTTATGATCAAACCTTACCAGGGAGGGCAGCACACAAGGGGGTACTGCAGAGATCCACTGTCTTGGTGAGTACTAAGTCTAGGACATTCAAGCCGCTTGTGGGGGGGGGGGCAGACTATTTGTTCCAAAGCATTTGTATTAACAAAGTCCAGGAAACTTAGGGCAAGTCATTTGTGCTCATATATGACTCCCAGTTGATGGAAGGATAGTTGACATCATCCATGACCACAGTATTTGGCTGTATAGTGAGTGACTCAAGTAGCTCTAGGTAGGCAGAGTGGTTCTTGTGCTTCATGGTGGGGGACCTGTAGCTAACAATGGTACAGAAGGGGGGTTTACATACAGTTAGTTAGACTTGGAGTAGTTCTAGAGAGTCATATTGTTTGACCAGTCTTGAGGTGTATTGGTTTTTAATGAAGATGGATATAACTCTGTCTTTGGTTCTTTCATGCTCATTTTGAGGTCTGAACATGTGGAAGGCATTGTAGCCTTGCATGGCTGAGGTGCTTTCTGAAGCCTAGAACCATATCTCTGTCAGAGAGTGTCCACCTACTCCAACTGGTAGATGACCATTCTCAGCAATGTCATGGACCTGACATTAGTGCACTTGGCCTTTGCCACAGATAATGTTGCATACCAGTTGGGAGTGCTGCTTAAAAGACAGGAGCAAAAACACAGTGAGGTAATGGCATCATAGGCTGTACAGAATGAAAGTATATTATATGTGGCATGGTCCATAGTATCCCTGACCTCTGCAGTACTACAGCAGTGCAATAGTACAAGCAGGATTCTGAATGTCCTGACTGTGCTCATCCAATTTCCACATGAGAGGAGCAGGCCCCCATCTCAGTAGAATCAATCTTGTTCATGAGGCATCAATGTCTATGCTCCAATGTACACACACTTCCACTGCTGGTCCATCTGCTATGTGGCCATCAGCCATGACCAAACAGTCAAGTCATATTCATGCTCCTTCATCTTCACATGCAGGTATCACCCCATCAGTATCCTTTATATAGCATCCTGGGCCAAGTGTTTCATTACATGGTAAGGGGCAGACCAGACCACAGTATGAGCTGTCAGTGTGGTCACCCTAACTGCATTACAGTAACACAGACAGTTGATTCACTTTGTCCGATAGTGTCATTCTCACCTCATGGTGATAATTATTGCTGTGCAGAACACTATTCTGTTTGTTATGTTGAAAAGTCTGATATCATGGGAGACCAACAGTTTTGCTAAACATAGCTGACATCATTTATTACATTACTTTATCCATAGTTTATAGTGATATCTTTGGCTTCTGATATTAACAACAGTTCTGCATTATGTCCTGAGTTGTTTACCTGTTTGCAATTTTATATAGTGGACAGATAGGAATGTGTTGAACTGATGTATGTCCCTTATTGTGTGCCATACACTGATACAGCAGTATGAGTCTGTATGCATACCTGTGCCAGTTGTGCCCTGAGTTGATGATGCCTGTTGTGATAGATTTGTATATGTTCATAATGTTCTACATTGTTGTTGAGTCATTCGGCTTTTCCCAGTTAGGGGTCGCCACAGCGGAACTCCGGTCTGCTAATGATCGGCAGTAGATTTTTACATACCGAGTTGCCAGCCCTGATGTACAACCTTCAACGAAGGTATGCCAATTCATGCATGTCTCCACACAAAAGACGCTCTAGCTGAGAATTGAACAGGCTAACGTCTTACTGTGAGGTGACAACACTACCGCAGCATCACCTTTTTATGTCTGATGCTCAATGTGTACATCTAATCTGTTTACTTATGTACATGTGGTTTGTCATGACTTAAAGTTGTGTGTCAGATGCTACCGTGTTGCCTGGGCTTGCACTAGTAGTTGCACCTTACATCACCCATGTCTGTGTCTTCATGTCCTCCTGCTCCTCCTTTGATACTTGTGGGATGTCATCTTTAGACATTTGAGGTTCTTGAGGATGCCCACCCACACCTTCATCTGGAAGACTGCTATGTGGCGTCAGTCCACTTTCCCTCCATATGGTAGCATCATGGACCCTTTCAGGGTGTGTTGCCATAAGGTTTGTTATGCTGCCGTCTGCTGCACTCATAAACTGTCAGTTCATGGAAAGTCAGCCTTTCTCTTTATATATCTGTCTGCTTCAGGATGTATTTGAGTCTCAATAGGGATGTGGGTCCACTCTATTGCACTAAGTATAGGGGAAGGTTTGTAATGTTATAGAACTGGTGCATTACGGTTTTCCGCTCCATGGGGGTAGATGGAAAGTGCATGTAGTTATCCACCTTTCTGCACATTGCTGCCCAGAATTTTGCCAGGATATGACTGGCAGTTGTCTGTAACACTCCCACAGCATTCCCCATGTGTCTTTGGAATGTCCCAGATGCAAATACACACACTTTAGTTTCAAGGGGCATGGGGTTTCCTCACAAGGTTTACACAGACATTTGTGGGGCGCACATGTTGCAAACACCCTGCACCAGTTGTCAGTATAGGCAGTACCTGCCAATTATTTGTTGGTCTGGCAATTGGTTTACTTGCAGCCTTGCTCTAGCTGGTCGTCTTCTATAGATATCACAGCCGCATCTTCATCCATGGCTTCTATTACTGTAGCCCGCACATTAGGTTGCATTTTTTCTTTAATTTTTTTTTTTTTGTTGTTTGTTTCGGTATTGTTACAGAATACGATGGAATCCATAGTAGTATCTTCTGTTTCTTGTGATGCCACATATGCTGTGGATTTCAGAAACAGAGTTGACATTGCTGTTTGTCGTAGTTAAGTTGCATTGGGTGTGCACGATGTGTTTTGGAATATGATGGGTGTGCATGGAATCTGTAATTAGTCTTCGCTGAATAGCTAATTACCCAGACAGCTTTCTGTGTGTCTTCTGAAATTGCATCCGCATCTGGTGTGCTGAAGTCTTCCTCTAGCATGCTGCACTGTTCACAAAGAGCTTTTGGAATCTAGCCCACAGTCTTTCAAGAAATTCCGATGCATTGTTATATTAGAAAAAGATTATGGCAAAAAATTTAATTTATGACATTTATCAGATTTTATGTTGACAAAAGATGTGCACAGGGGATCCATTTGTAGTTGATAGCTAGGCAATTTTAATTTAGTTTCATCTTTTCTGTAAAGAGAAATTACAATTGCATAATTTAAAAATACAGCACTATAGAGGAAATATTATTTCGCTAATAGTGTCTCACATCTGCTCAAGCTGTTAAAAATAATCAAGAAAAAATCAAAGCACTGTAGTTAGCTGTAGTTATTTCTTATGAATTCTTCAGGCTGGTTCACAGCACTTAAATGTAGTTTGATGCTGTATTAAATGATTACTAATTTGTCAAGGGTTGCATACCATGTTCTCTAGAAAGGGATATAAAGTGCTGTACTGCACTGCGAAGTACTGCTATAAATCAAACTTCTAATAAAGATTAAGTGGATGGAATTACAAGTGACCAGCACTAAGTGACCATTAGGAAATGTGAATACAGGGATCATTAGTCACTATGATTATCGGCCCATGACAAGAATAAAGGACTGAAATAGAATTTCAGAGTGTCTGTATATGTGTGTGTGTGTGTGTGTGTGTGTGTGTGTGTGTGTGTGTGTGTGTGTGTGTGTGTGTGTGTGTGTGTGTGTGTTTGTGTGAGTGTATTCAATTACTGCAATAATATATAAAAAATGTATTGCTGTCATCTTCAGGCTTGTTGTATGAAAGTGTAACATTAAGGAGCAAAATTCCTTATTATCTAGATGTGACAGTCCTCGATTATGGTGCCAGTAATTCTTAATCTAACATGGCTATACATCACTGTAAAACTTTTTTTTTTTACAGTAAGTCTCACAAGAGAAAAATATCTAGTCATTTTAAATAATGATGTTTTTATACTAGCACTGAAACTCTGAACTCACTGATAGTTAAAAGTGGTGGATTGCATATATTCGGCTCAATTTTTGAAAGTTTGTTTCCTTCTTTTTTATGCAGATATTGCTATTGATTTCTGATAAGTTCATTGAAAGAAAAATGAGAAGTTAAATTACTTTTATCATAATGTCTGAGTCTGACAGTTGAGTTTTAAAAAAAATGAGTTTAGACCATATTCTGAGAATCTGTATTGATCAGAGAAGGAAAGCAATCCCACAAAAGATGCACATTCCATTGCCAATCAGATTCACAACACATCCTTCACCTTCAAACTATACGTAGATTGGATGTCTTTGACATCCAAGCAAGACTCTGGACAGGATATAGATTCCTCACAGCCACAAAATTATTATGCTTTTATTTTATTAGATGTTCAAAGCGGCTAATAGCCACAATCGGTTTTGTTTTTTTTTTTATTTATTTTAACCACAGAATGTGGTTCTTTACACCTTAAAATGCAGTTCCTATTGTACCTTATCCCACTGACAACTTGGTTAATCATATATTAAACCAGTGTGATGTGTAGACTGGAGTAATGTCCCCTGTGACCCAAATATGTATGCATGAGGGTTACTGATCTTAATATGTTATGACAAATGTGCACATTATTGTCTTTGGTTGCGATCATCTTCTGTCACATGCAACAAAGCTGTACACTATAAGGTCTAGAAGAGGGTTATAATCTGCTCCATACTGAAATGCTATCACTTAAAATGCCAAAAGCAAGAAATCTAAAAAAAAACACTAAAAACATAGGAGAAGAGTAAATCTCAAACATTAATCTTTGCCTTAAAATCTCTTTTTGAATGGAGGAAGCCACCTACACCCCCAACCCATGGGGAAAGCCCCTCCAAATACTAATATACACCAACTCTGAGATTGTCATACTTTAGAAAAAAGGGAATATTCTGAGAAATGGCATCTCAGATATAGTATATGTTAGTTTGTTCTTTCGGCTATTCAGTTTCATATCTTGGGACTTGCTCTAGTGGTTCCTGACATCTCAGATGGTTACAGTCCAAATCCGCTGCTATCCAGTACCAACTGAGAAAAAATAAATGAAATGTACTCAAGGAGAGGCTAATGATTCTTTTCAAGTTAAAATACCTCTTACCCTTATTTACTGTAGGCTGAAAATAAACAAGCTACTAATCTGATACTAAGACATCGCTTAGTTACTACTGTATTAATGAGTCAGCCAACATTATGTTTTGATAACCAGTTCCTGTCTTCAAAAGAAGGGATAACAACAGTGGTTCCAATGCTTTGAGAGCACCCACTTGCTGAAATAAAGCAATATTTTGTAATTTTTTATTATAATTTTATCAATCTTCAACATAAATACTGGGTTTACAAAATAGAAAACTAATAGCAATAATAGTAAATGCAATCAAAACAGTTATTTAATACAAAACCAACTATGAATCTGTAGTTCCCAACATATTCTGCAATTAATGTTTCTAAATTATTCCAGCATCCAACATTCCCCTTGCCATTCATAGGTCTTCATTTCATGGATACTTTCTCCTTGTCACATAAAAGAGTAGCAAGCTGTAAACATTAATCAATCAAAGGTATAGATTCAGATCTCCATTTTTTTGTAATGACCTTTCTGGCAATGGTTAATGGACTCCCAACACATTTAATGCTATCTACTTGTTATTACATGTGGAACTGGATTATTTATGAGAAATGCCACTCTTTCTAAATCACAGTGATTAGACCATAGTCCTTAAAAAAAACATTAATTTCATTCACAATCTACAAAACTATTAACCCATTCTGTGTTATTTATTTAATTACTAAGCTCTAATTGTTTTATTACATTTCTACCAGACAGAATTGATCACCCTTTTATATTTTAAAATCTTTTGAGAAGAAAAAAGATTCTAAGTAATTATTTCTACATATACATTTTCCAATATAAAATTGATGGCATTTGCACTATTGATTTCAGTAGCAAGCATTTATTCTAATCACTTATTAAATTAGTTAACTTCAAAAATATTCCAGTAGTTCTTACCAAAATTATAATTATTATAAAATCATTCTATGCAATTTAGATAAAATTCCTTTATAAGAGATATTGTGATTTATAATAGAGATTATCCTGGGGATTTATTAACTTCACATACATACATGCAGCTAATTTGATTGACCATCACTGCATGCCCAGTAGCATTGATGATCAAATATGCAATAATCCATCCAATTATATAGGTTCATAGGTTCATAGGTGTGTACTAGGCTAATGGCACTGGTGCCTTTACAAGCCTAGCCCATAGGATTACCCTGGCATCATGCTGCCCGACCTTAGTTCCCAGTGCCTCAGTCAAGTAGAGCCACTGCAGTGATCCCCGAGGTGAATTTTCTATTACCCATCCACTCATCAAGATTTCTCTTTAAGAGGGCCAGTGAGGTGCTCTATTTGACATGTATAGGAAGTCTATTCCATAGCATGGGCAGTCTCAGCATTTTCTGTTGATTGTGGTAATGTGATTAAGGTCTCTGGAGCATGTGGTGAGGAGCGATTGGGATTTCTGCAGATGTAGCATTTCTAACAGAACTGGGTCAGACATGGCTTTGTAAGTCAACCAGAGATCACCTCTAAGTAGGCGATATGAGACAGAGAATAGTTGGAGTTTTTTGAGTCTGTCTATATAGGACAAGTGTTTAAGGCCTTGGATCCTCTTTGTGAGGTACTTTTGCAGCCTCTCCAGTTGTTGCAGGTGTCTAGTGAGGTACATGCCAAATGGGGCATTGTAGTCAATGACTGGCCTAATGAGGGAAGAGTAGAGGGAGACACTGACCTCTTTCTTCCTGGATGCAAAACCCTTAGTAATGATATGTGGCACATAGAAGAACTTTCTGACAATAGTGGCAGTGTGGTGTTCAAAATAGAGGTTGCTGTCAACCTGTGTTCCCAAATGATGAGCAGCCCCTGCTTGAGCTCACAGCACAGGTTCGCAGCCACATTGAGGCAAGGCAGGACTTGTATACATAATGTAAACAAAGGAAGTATACAAAACCCTGAGATCTGTAAGCAAGAGTGCACACATGACACAACAACAGATAGGTCAATTAAAAATTCATAAAAGCAAAGGGAAGCCTAGCAAAGCAAGCATACAAGGAAGGCTGATACATTTGCACATTCCACTGAGTGCAGTTATGGACACGTGGGAACTTCACTGGCATTGCCATATACATTAAGAAAGACAACACAGTCAGTAAATGTTCAGAAGAAAAAAATGCATTGTTTGGAAAGATATGCAAGTAAGTTTTCAACTTCCCATGGCTGATAAGTATTAAACTACCAATGTAGGAATAATGGAAATTCACATGCATAAATGTGTGGACAAAGTGAGAAACGTAAGGAACACCTGGACGTACTGTCCATACATGTACTGACAGTGGATACAGTAACAGCTGTGGCAGTAACATGTTTGTTGTGAAGGGTAGATAATGAGCCAGAAGAAAATGTCCAGATCATTATGCAGTGCAATCCACAAGTATATGCCACACAAACAGAGCTGTCACTTTGAACAGACAAAAACAGAAGATTATTTTGTACTAAAAATTGTTACAGCTTTATAAAATACAACAGATAAGATGTTTGTAGTCAGGTGACATGAGACACATCAGGAAAATGTATTAAGACAGATATTTTGGCAGACACAATTCATGTGGATGCAATCCATTAACAGCAGTTGTATGCATGAATGTATGACAGTGTATGCCTCTAGACATGATCAATAATGTCACAGTGTGACAACTCATGGGAGTTACCTCCTAGAAAAGGTATTCACAGCACAAGTGTCATCATTGCGTCAGGGCAACTGCTGCATCACTGTTTTAAATTATTTTATGTCATTTGGGTGGAAAGCATATACATTTATACAAGCATTGTATTATTACCTGGTGCTGTTGCCACTCATACACAGTTAATACACTATAATGAAGTACACTTTTGAAGGATTTTTATTGTCATGCTAGAAATAAAATGTGTATTGAATTAAACATTGTGCAACACATTGCAGTACCTTGATCACAACATCCACCACATCTCACAGACAGTTGCAACATCATCAGCAGGTTTTTAGTGAGCAGTGGAAACTGCTAGACTTTATATGCAACAATTATAAACAAGCCTATAACACCATCTGTTCCCTGTATGTGTTGGCTACTACCTCCACTGTGTGACTGCCACTAGAGTCATGCTGCCGGAATAAAATTCTGAGCAGTTTTGTCCACAAAATGAGAAATAGTGATAAACAGTGCCCCACCATTAATCACTTATAGTGCTTTCTGTTAACCAGTCAAAGTAGAAAATGCAATACATAAATCATTATTCTAGGCAAGCTCATAAGGAAATACAGCAAATTACTGGATGGAGATGATCCATTCATCCAATATTCATGATAAACTATCATAACACAGGTCCTGTTACATTTTGTGACCACTTTGCAGTACACCACACATCAAGAAATGTTTAATAAGCCATTCCTGCCTCTTACTACTATATTGTGAGTAAAATAATAAAAGGCACACAATACTGGATTCAAACATATACAATGTACATCAAGATCCTCTTGACCTTTACATTAACTGATGAGGTAACTTGAGTGTTGTCTTTGAATGCATATGGATTCCATTAAAGGGAGTACAGAAGTTGGGCTTACTCTCTCCAATTATAAATGTTTCTAAGTGAAATTGTTAACATCAATTCTCTCAGACAAGCAAATTCTGCCTGTTAACATTCTTTTTCATACTCAGTAGTTACCCCTTACCAGATGTAAGCACCTTACTAAGTTTAGAGTCTGTAGAGCTGTGTATTAACCACTAAAACCATAGACAAAGTCATACCAGAAAGGTCATAAAGCATACACCTGTAGGGCATACAATAGCAGTGTGTTTGAATGGCTATGGCTCCCATAAAATGTGGTTTTAGGACTCAAAATACTTTAGACATGTCTGTGTTCACACAAATGTGATTCATCCATTTCACAATCTCTTGAGTTAGCCAGTCCTCTACATCAGTATTATCTTACATACAGACATAACCAAATGTCAATTAATCAATTAATCAGTAAATAAATAAATATTCAAGCAAACAGTACTTATACATTGCCAGAATAGAAACCCCACCTATTTAGGTTCATTCTCCATATCACTGTGTATTGAATGTTTATACCATAGAAGAAGTCATAAGTACAGAAGGAGAAAGCTCACACTTGGTGGGATGATTTTAAAATAATGTTTGGATCCATATGGATCTACTAAAAGGGTGTTGGAGAGATCAACTTCCTGTAATCATGTAAATGTTAACCCTAGGTTGATCTGTCTATAACACATCTGTTGATTAAGACATTCCTACCTTTTTTTAATTTGTTGTTCTACAGCCACAGTAGTTACACATTACTGGATTTGAATATCTGTCTAGCTAAGTCTACATTGTAGAAAACTGTGTAACAACTGCTCATGCCACTGAAGAAGTCATAGTAGAACTGTTTGAAAGCACACATTTTAAAGGGATGACTTAAGTAGTATGTCTGAATGATTATTGCGCCTATAAAGTGTTGTTTAAGGGCTCAAAATCATTTAGACATGTAAATGTTAACACAAATGTAAGTTTTCCATATCACTATCTATTGAGTGAGCTAGTCCTGTCTGCACAGTACTCCCATACACATTCGGTACTTAAACATTGCCAGATTCAAACTCTGTGTGTTGTATGTTGGTTATTTTTGTCATTATTAAAACTTTGTCATGATGTTTGCAGTAAAGTTTTCAAAATATAGAGCAAGTAGATGTAGGATACTAGCTGACTAATTAAGGGAATAATTAGCAAAGTGGGGGGGGAGGTAACATGCATATCCACTAATTCACCAGATAAAATGTTAAAGGAAAGAACCTTAACTAATTTTGGACAAAAAGCTGGCTTCAAACACCTGGCAATCTTAACAAGTAGAAAAACAACTCTTGCTGGATAAAGCACCTTCAAACCGAAAGAAAGTCAATTGTGTAAAATATAAGAAGGTGCACCATGAGCCAAAAGGCTTAAAAAGATATATCTCCAGTAGTTAAAACACAGGTTTATTGATACACAACACGAACAGACTGCAGTAGGGTAAGCGCTTTCACGTTATGTTTAACGCTTCATCAGACATCAAGGCAGCCTCAAACCATCTGTTTAAATATACATGACTCACAGGTCATCTGTTCAAATTAACAAATCAGAATAAAAACAATGTATATGTCAATGATTAAAATACAAACATCATAAAATCTTAGAAGCACATGTTAATGTCTTAAGGGTCTATTTGCTAAAAAAGGTTTAAGTGCTATTCTGTCATTTAGACCAAATTTATGCACTTGTAATTTTAATATCCACTTCCCCTCTCTTTCCTCAATCTTGTTCCTGATGTCCCCTAATCTGCCATTTTTGGCTACCAGCTCAAGAACCTGAAATTGAAAACAGTGTGCTGGTCCTTGTTCCTCTACGTGTTTAGCTAGGGCGTTGGTAGTGTTGCACTTAGCTATAGCATAAATATGCTCCCTAACACGTTCACGTAAAGTTCTGGTTGTCATGCCGACATAGAAGGTTTTACATTGCTGGCATCCAGCTAGGTATACTAAACAGTCAGACTTACAGTCAGCGTAACGTCTAAAAAAATAGGTACGTTTGGTATGGGGATGTATAAAACAATCAGTGTTAGATATATGTCTGCATTGATTGCATGTATGACAAGGATAAGTACCTGTCTTGGTTATTGACTTATTAGGTCTTTCAACCTTGTCATAGCAAAGTAATCTACTGAGAGAGGACATATTCCTGTATGCAACTCTAGGTCTCTCATCGACAAGGTTCTTAATCCTATCATCTACCATTAAAAGTCTCCAGTTTTTATTTAAAATATTTATAATGTGTTTGTTTTTATTGGTAAAAGGAATAACAACTCTATTAACAATAGAGTTATTCTTAGCCTTATTGGAAACTGAAGGATCTCTAAATCTGTTGATCAAAGGGGCTCCTATGTCTTCCCTAAGTCTGTCACCCATAGTAATGTGTTCTAATACATGCTCACGATCATAGCCTCTGGACATAAAATTCCTGGCTAATTGAGTCTTGTGCTTGTTATAGACTAAATCTTGTGATGTTAATTTGGAAACCCTTATGGTTTGATTCTTGACTATATTATTGTGGACGTGTCTGGGGTGCATACTACGGCGATGCAATAGGTTGTTCCTCCAACAAGATTTCCTAAAGATCTCTGTTTCAAAACCATTGGTACCTTTAATGATCTTAACATCCAAGAACTCAATCTCATTGATGGCCTGTGAGCAATCAAAAGTAAGAAAACTGGTCGTCCCATTTAAATAGTTGATGAATAACCGCAACTGCTCAAAAGTACCACCCCACAACAAAAAGACATCATCCACAAATCTGTTGAAATACTTAAGATGTTCCTTGTATTCAAAGTCAGTGTTAAAGATGTATAAATCCTCCCATTGTGCCAATACCAAGTTGGCGTAGGCGTTTGCACATGGAGTGCCCATCGCCACACCCTTGGTTTGTAGATAGTATCTCTCATCGTAGCAAAGAACATTATTTTCAAGTACGATCTCTAAGAGAGACATACATCTAGCCACTATATCATCTGAAACCTTCTTGTTGGAAAGCAATGTTCTGACATATTCCATGCCTATGTCATTAGGTATGGATGTGAACAGTGACTTGACGTCAAGGGTGACAAGTATGTCATCTGCATTGAAAAAAGATCTACTATAGCTAGCTAGACTCTCCAAAAAATGAGGTGTGTCCTTCAGGATGTAACTGATCCCCATGACGATGGGTTTCAACATCTTGTCCAAATATATGGACAATGGTTCAGTTAACCATCCCCGACTTGATACGATGGGTCTCAGGGGAGGGTTCAACACATCTTTATGGATCTTTGGTAGGCCTCTAAAAGATGGCACCACGGGTTTATCCACTACCATGTATGAATACAAGTCCCTATCTACTATATTAGTTAACATCAAATCATAAAGATTGGCATGTACACATTTAATTAAATTATTTAACTCATAGTTATTAATAGAAAGATACGTTTCCTTATCTGCCAACATGTGCTCCATTTCCCTAGAGTAACTGGATTTATCTAGAACAACAATGGCACCACCTTTGTCAGCTTGTCTAATGGCTATTTTGTCTTGAGATTGTCCCAAGATAAAAAACGTAAACTCGAGCGAGACTTTGTTGATTTTAATAAGAGTCAGGTTTTCTCTTGGCCTCGTGAGAAACCCAATGCTCGTACACATCATATACCTAGATATGAGCGTACCCCTTTAAATCCAGCTGATCCACCTTACCGGCGAGATAAGAGATCCTCCCCTGTGAAGACGTCATCCACAGGCGCAACTGAACCGGCGTCTTCACTTTCGTCTTTACCAGCTGGGCCACTTGAAGCTAGAGTGATTTTGCCATCTCGTTTGGTTACTGCAGAAGCCCAGGTTCACCTGGATGAGAACATCGTCTTGGATACACGACCTATACCAGCGGAACCAGCTGACACAACAGCTATTCTGCCATCTCGTCTGGTTACCGTTGAAGCTCAAGTACATGCTGATGAAAATGCCAAGGTGGATGTACCGCGTTCTGTGAATACTCCGGTTGCTCACAAAATCCATGACGTTCGTAGGAAACAACTTTCTATAGACCCCTTTATCATTTCTGTGGAAGATGAAGTGTTTGGTTTAGGGGAAGGATTCCCTTCTTTTCCCCTTCCATACAAACCCATCGACAAGAGAACTTGGTCCCCACAAGGGAGATCGGTGAAAAGGAAAAACACCGAAGAGAACACTCATCCCACCAAGAAGGTAACACAACTGAGGACTTAGTTGTTAATATATCTAAATATACCTTAAATCAATATGAGCTTTCTGTCTTGAACAGAGGCTTAGGTTTTATACCTGCAGGTTGTAATGACCTAACGGACGTCATTATTGATATAAAGTTTTTTACCAGAAATCTTGCTTTAAAATTAATGTTTGGTCAGGATATAAATAGTGCTAATACCAATGCAAATACAGATAATATGCTGTTTAAGAAACCTTCTATTTTCATGCCACAACAACATCCTCTCTTAGAGGCCTTCGAACAGGCATGTGAATCTGACTTATTTGATCTGTATAATGACAAGAATGTGAAGGCTGATTTCCATAATCTGACCATAGAAGAGAAACAAGCTTTAATGAGCTTGCGGAATAACGACAAAATAGCCATTAGACAAGCTGACAAAGGTGGTGCCATTGTTGTTCTAGATAAATCCAGTTACTCTAGGGAAATGGAGCACATGTTGGCAGATAAGGAAACGTATCTTTCTATTAATAACTATGAGTTAAATAATTTAATTAAATGTGTACATGCCAATCTTTATGATTTGATGTTAACTAATATAGTAGATAGGGACTTGTATTCATACATGGTAGTGGATAAACCCGTGGTGCCATCTTTTAGAGGCCTACCAAAGATCCATAAAGATGTGTTGAACCCTCCCCTGAGACCCATCGTATCAAGTCGGGGATGGTTAACTGAACCATTGTCCATATATTTGGACAAGATGTTGAAACCCATCGTCATGGGGATCAGTTACATCCTGAAGGACACACCTCATTTTTTGGAAAGTCTAGCTAGCTATAGTAGATCTTTTTTCAATGCAGATGACATACTTGTCACCCTTGACGTCAAGTCACTGTTCACATCCATACCTAATGACATAGGCATGGAATATGTCAGAACATTGCTTTCCAACAAGAAGGTTTCAGATGATATAGTGGCTAGATGTATGTCTCTCTTAGAGATCGTACTTGAAAATAATGTTCTTTGCTATGATGAGAGATACTATCTACAAACCAAGGGTGTGGCGATGGGCACTCCATGTGCAAACGCCTACGCCAACTTGGTATTGGCACAATGGGAGGATTTATACATCTTTAACACTGACTTTGAATGCAAGGAACATCTTAAGTATTTCAACAGATTTGTGGATGATGTCTTTTTGTTGTGGGGTGGTACTTTTGAGCAGTTGCGGTTATTCATCAACTATTTAAATGGGACGACCAGTTTTCTTACTTTTGATTGCTCACAGGCCATCAATGAGATTGAGTTCTTGGATGTTAAGATCATTAAAGGTACCAATGGTTTTGAAACAGAGATCTTTAGGAAATCTTGTTGGAGGAACAACCTATTGCATCGCCGTAGTATGCACCCCAGACACGTCCACAATAATATAGTCAAGAATCAAACCATAAGGGTTTCCAAATTAACATCACAAGATTTAGTCTATAACAAGCACAAGACTCAATTAGCCAGGAATTTTATGTCCAGAGGCTATGATCGTGAGCATGTATTAGAACACATTACTATGGGTGACAGACTTAGGGAAGACATAGGAGCCCCTTTGATCAACAGATTTAGAGATCCTTCAGTTTCCAATAAGGCTAAGAATAACTCTATTGTTAATAGAGTTGTTATTCCTTTTACCAATAAAACAAACACATTATAAATATTTTAAATAAAAACTGGAGACTTTTAATGGTAGATGATAGGATTAAGAACCTTGTCGATGAGAGACCTAGAGTTGCATACAGGAATATGTCCTCTCTCAGTAGATTACTTTGCTATGACAAGGTTGAAAGACCTAATAAGTCAATAACCAAGACAGGTACTTATCCTTGTCATACATGCAATCAATGCAGACATATATCTAACACTGATTGTTTTATACATCCCCATACCAAACGTACCTATTTTTTTAGACATTACGCTGACTGTAAGTCTGACTGTTTAGTATACCTAGCTGGATGCCAGCAATGTAAAACCTTCTATGTCGGCATGACAACCAGAACTTTACGTGAACGTGTTAGGGAGCATATTTATGCTATAGCTAAGTGCAACACTACCAACGCCCTAGCTAAACACGTAGAGGAACAAGGACCAGCACACTGTTTTCAATTTCAGGTTCTTGAGCTGGTAGCCAAAAATGGCAGATTAGGGGACATCAGGAACAAGATTGAGGAAAGAGAGGGGAAGTGGATATTAAAATTACAAGCGCATAAATTTGGTCTAAATGACAGAATAGCACTTAAACCTTTTTTAGCAAATAGACCCTTAAGACATTAACATGTGCTTCTAAGATTTTATGATGTTTGTATTTTAATCATTGACATATACATTGTTTTTATTCTGATTTGTTAATTTGAACAGATGACCTGTGAGTCATGTATATTTAAACAGATGGTTTGAGGCTGCCTTGATGTCTGATGAAGCGTTAAACATAACGTGAAAGCGCTTACCCTACTGCAGTCTGTTCGTGTTGTGTATCAATAAACCTGTGTTTTAACTACTGGAGATATATCTTTTTAAGCCTTTTGGCTCATGGTGCACCTTCTTATATTTTACACACCTGGCAATCTTAGTCAACATTCTTGAGATCTGAGAGATATCTGAGCATACCATAGAGGAAATCATATTTCAACTAGCAGAAATCACATGGTTGAAAGAACCAAAATAAAATTATGAAGCAAGGGCTATGTATGCATCAGACTTCTCAACAATAATAAGAATTGAAAGATTCCATATGGTGTAAATTAAACCCTGGAGCTTGTTATACATATCATAATAACTGCATCTACGTATTACTTTCAGGTGTATAGCAGAACTAAGCACGGTAGTGCAAGAGGCACCATAAAAATGCAGCTGAAGGCAAGTTCTTCAGGTTTTGCCATAGGACAGGAAGTAACACTTACCATTAAATAACTATAGATGTGGATGCTCCTATATTCCAAGCATCACACAAATAATGAAAAGAGAAATACAGAATTTGCATTATGGGTCATTTTTGGTTATGACAGTCTAATTTTTTTTGATAAGATTAAAGGTGTAAAATGGGTAGTAAGCAGAAGATAGGACACTGGGGACATTATTACAGAATGTGCAAGATGGTAGTATGAGATCACTGTAGTTTCACACATTAACACTCCCCAGATTCAGCAAGCTCTGCACGGAGTGCAGAATAGTGCAAGAGCTGCTGCATGCAATATGGCTGATAAGCGATCCAGGATCGAGCTCCCGGGACGTGTATGAGCGCTCCTACACTATTCCTGCATGGACACCACTGCTATATGCTAATTACCTCATTTGCTGGTGAAAACCATGCAAATGAGGTAAATTAGCAATCCAGGAAGCAGGCAGGTGTCTGTGCAGAAATAGTGTAACCTGCAGAAATATATTCAGTTACTAATTGAATACTTTTCTCCAAATTACAAAACAGAGGTATGACAGCTTGAAAGAAAGCATGTATTATATTTAGTAGGCATGCCAATGATTTGGCCACTGGCATGAAAAATAGTTCAAATATTATAAAATAAAACTTTTTTTTTTTGGCCTATCTCGGCCGTTTACATGTAGGGCAGCAGTGTGCAAATGGGACTGTGCCAGAAATAAAACAAAAATGTGAAAAAACAATTTTCAGGGAAATCTGCATTTTGCCATTATAGTCAATAACATGTGAAATGAAAACAATACCAGGGAACAGTGGTTGCTAAGTGGAAAGGCTCAGTGTGAATGCAGTAACTAAGAAGTAAGGCAGTGGGGTATGCAAATGAGAGGAAGCTTACTGGATCACAAATTTCTTCTAAGTGTCAGACTGCACCTAACCATGTAGGTGATCTAATACGGCCGTATAAGCATGAGAAGTAAATGACATTAAAAGGGGATGTGTCACGCTTGCTGTAAACACAGTGGAGAACTTATTGCCCAGGTTTGTGATTAGCTAAGCACAGCTATGCAAGGGGGTGTGTCTGAAGCTGTAATGTCTTACACCATGAAATGAAGACTGAGTTCACGTCCAGGGGAGGGCCATTTCTGCTAAAATGTGCTTATCTTGGCTAAACGGGTTTGCGCGGCGTGCATTAAAACTTAAAAAAAAAAAAAAAAACGCACGGAAATAGCAGCACTGTTTACATTTAGGCAGCCTGTTTGTGCAGCACACCTCGGGGCTTAAAAGGGGCAGAGAATGGGAAGGAAGAAAAGGAAAAAAGGTAAATATCAGACTAAAGGCACCCAAATACAAGTAACAGAGCTGGCAGGTGAAATGTAATATACTCAGCCAATCACACAGGCAGCATCTGCAGCACACCACTATAAACTCTGCAAACACCTTCCGGTCTGTTTTTTTCCAGAAACTCTACATCACGGGTGTACACAGACAGGGAAATTTTACCTGACAAAACTAACAAAATGTTAGGGGCTGCTGTTGCTGTCATACATCAGTATGTGCAAAAGGCTGAGGGTGGTGAAGAGGACAATGCTGACAACTTGACCCAGACTTATGAGGAGGAGAAGAGTGTTCAGGCCCAGGGTAACCTACCTGGGGCTACATGATCTGGAGATAGTGGAGCACTACAGGGTGGACAGGAACATACTGCAGCAAACTGTGGTGCTGTGCCGGCCTCGCCTCACCTTCAGAATAAACAGAGGGGAACCCATCCCAGTGGATACCAAGGTATGCATAGCTCTAAAAATACTAGCTACAGGTACTTTTCAAAGAGCTACTGAGGATATCATGGGGGTCTCACAGGCATCTGCATCCAGGATACTCCACCAGTTCCTGGATGCCATGTGAACACATGCCGTGCAGCACATTAAATTCCCCAGCACCCATAAGGAGCTGAATAGCAATATGCACCTCTTCCACCATGTAGCAGACTTCCTGGAGGTAATGGATGCCATAGACTGCATGCACATCCACATCAAAGCACCACCTGGTGACCAGAGAGAGTCTACATAAACTGCAAGGGTTACCACTCCATCAACTGCCAGGTTGTGTGCGATGCCCCGGGCAGTATCATGAATGTGTGTGCTGGCTGCCATGGAAGCTATCACGATTCCCATATATGGCATTCCTCACAGCTGTATCAGTGGTTTGCCAGGGGGTGACATCCTGTATGGCCATTTAGTGGGGGATGCTGGCAATGCACTGGAGCCATGGATGATGACACCCATCAGAAATGCACCCACACCCACACAAGAACTCCATAATGAGGCACATGCACAAATTAGGATCATTATAGCGCATGTGTTTGGGATGGTCAAGTCACGGTTCCGCTGCCTTGACATATCCGGTGGAGCCTTGCAGTACTCTCCAGCCACATGTGCACACATGGTCATAGTATGTGCCATGCTACACAATATGATCCTGCAGAAACAACTGCAGCAAGAACAAAATGGGGAAGGGCCACACAGCCCCCCACCATTGTCAAGGCCTCCACAGGCACAGAGTGACTCAGAGGAGGAACATCCTGAGCCTGCTCCTGTAGGCAGACAGAGGTGTGCCCCAGTATGCCTTGGCCTTAGCAAAGAGGCAACAGATAGCACATGCACTGACACTGTAGGGCCCCAGGGACTGATCTCTCTCTCAATGTCTCATATCTAAATGCTTAACACAATAAAAAAAAACACACATAATTTGAGTAAAAATGAGCTAAATGTTTTGAAAAAAAACTAAGAAAAGTGAGAGTAAGAATCATGAAACCAGATAAGGGGGGTGGAGCAGTTATTATGTGCGAAGACATGTATAAAGATAAATTATATGAACACAGATATGTATGTTGAAGTGTCATTAAATGAGTTGAATGTTGCTTATAGAAAACTTTATGGGCAAATTAATGACATTTTTTTAGAAAAACGTATCACCCTAGACTTATACAACTATCTTAACATCATAACTCCCAGAATCCCAATTTTTTGGGCACCCCCAAAATTCATAAAACTATAGATAACCCCCACATGAGACCATTAGTTGATGGCAGGGACTCTATTACTTTGGCGTGTGTGAAATACATAGATTATGAATTTAAAAAGGTCCTGAAGAAAGAAGAACAGATTTGTAAAGACTCCTGGACCTTTTTAGAGCACATGAATAATGTTGAGTTTGACCACAAAGACATTCTAGTTACCATAGATGTATATGATTTATATACAGTGATTCCACAAACTATAGGGCTAGAATGGGTTAATGAGATGCTCATACACCACCATATGACACATGACTTAGTGAACTTAATCATGGAATTATTAGAAATAGTATTAAGCAACAACTTCATAACGTTTAACAAACAATACTTTTTGCAGAAAAAAGGCATCGCTATGGGGTCACCATGTGGGGGTGCCTATACTAATTTAGTTATGTCTTTTTGGGAGAGGAATTATGTATTGAATAGTGAATATAAAGTGTTTATCAAATCACATCATAGATTTCAAGATGATATTAATATCATTTGGAGTGGCACAGCAGATAGTTTGAATGAGTTTTTAACATATATTAATACAACTACTGATTTTTTAAATTCACATGGGATATTAATGTTGAATATATCAATTATCTAGATGTGCATCTTATGAAAAACAATGTCAATAAAATGTATACAGCAGTGATTTACAGGAAGGAATCCTATTCAAATTGTTTCTTACACTATAGCAGTTGCCATCGGGAGCATCAGAAAAAGTCTGTTATTAAAGGTCAGTTAGTAAGAGCAGCCTGGATGGTCACTGAGTTTGGTCAATTTCAAGAGGAATGTGCTTTTTTACGTGGCATGTTTCTCAGTAGAAGTTATCCAGGAATGCTAGTTGAAACTCTTATACAAGAAGTTACCATCAAAAGACAGAACGGCCATTTTAAACCCATTCTTGGTAGATCAAGGGTGGTACATAAAGGTAGTATTCCATCTAATATCATTAATAGTGGTTCTAACGATAGTATTAGTGACACAGTAAGAGAAACTATGTTTTCTAAAGCACTTGTCTTAACATTCTCTCAAGAACATAATATGGTTAGAGATATTATAATGGACAATTGGAACATTGTTATGGAAGATACCTACTGTAGAAACCACATTAGTGAAAAACCTAACATTGTTTATAGAAATGGTAGAAGTTTTAAGGATATTTTAAAACATAGGAATAGTTCACCTAGGAATGGCATGATAGGTATGACAAAATGTGGAGCTTGTCATTGGTGCCACAAAATACAACTAGGGGAAGTGTTTTCTGTAAGGAAAAGGAAGTTTTACTTACATGGCAAGTATAACTGCAAATCCAAAGCAGTAGTATACCTAGCTACATGTAATTCATGCCCAATATTCTATATATGGAAAACAGAAAGACAGTGTGTCCAAATAATATATGAGCATGAATATGCCATTAAGAAAAATAAGCCCAATAATGCACTAGCTAAGCATATTAGTGAATACAAAGATCGTCGGTTCTCCTTCATAGTAATCGACCACATAGACATAGAGGATAGGAGACCTTGGGACTTGTATTTAGAATTAAAAGAATTAAAATAGCAAATAAATACACAAGCTGATATGTGGCCTGGTATAAATGAGCACAGCACAATCACCCCCATTTTGAAATTAAAGACATTACAAAGGAATAATATTATATGATGTAGTGACATCATTACATTTTGCTTTGACATAATTTTGGACCTCTTTCATGCCATTATTTATATTTTTGTCATCCTTTTATTGTATTTTCATTGCATTTCATATAATGTACATATAATATATTCTTTTAATATTTTTAAATATATTTCCTTCTAATGCCTGGCAGTCATACTTACTGTTTCATAATATCATATTCATTAACATCTTATATATATTTTAACATCATATTTGTCATGATTCAATGAAGGTATATATAATTGTTGTTTACATATTTTGTATACCTTTTATTAAGGTTATTAATATTAATAATAGAATATTTATTTAATGTATTAGTTTTAACATAGATTTAATATATATAACATACATTTCAATATCTTTTAATACATATATACACTTTTTTTATAATTATCATTTAACATTATATACTTTTTTAGTCCCTTGAATATATGTTCATTTATAGTTTCAGCCAACCATTACATTAGGCATTCATGTAAGTGATTATTGCATTGTTATTTGACTTCATATATTTTTATGTATTTTTTCTTTGTTTTATGTTTTTTAAGGAAGTTGATTGAATTAATTGTGAGCAGATGTTTTTTAATTTAGCATTAATTGAAATTAGTAATGGTATAAAAGGAAGTGTCAGTGTTTTGTAACGGTTTGAAAAAGTTTAACAGGAGTTAAACGAAAAGCGCTTCACATTTGCTGTTTTTTTGGTTCATTAAAGTTCCATTTTGTGATACTATCTGCATTTGTGTCCTTCAGCTTGGTGGCTCCTCGTTAGTTTGTTGTGCCAGTATTTATTTATTTCTTTCTTTATTTATTTATTTATATTTTTTGACCGGGAGTGTCCGACTGGACGTAGGTCCATTTTCAGCGGAGGCCTGGGGAGAAAAGCTCTACCGTTAAAATAAACAGACAGTAGTTACATTGGATTACATAGCGATTAACAATTTACATAGTAATTACTTACAATATATTTACAGATGAAGAACATAGTACATCAGTAGACAACTAGAATCTTTATCTGTGAAGTACATAACAGACATTAACAAATGTTACAAGAAGAAGTTCCTGCTGTATAATAAGTACTGGCTTATGAGCATCTGAGCTTGCTATAATCAAGGTAGTTAGTGGAGTGGAAAGAAAGGTAGTGGTTGGATGGGGAGGGTGATATTAGAGTGGGAGTTGCAAGGACATAGCCAGCATGTCTTTAGGTGCGCTTGTAGTAATGTTTTGAAGTGGGTGCATGATAGTATGGAGGTAATTGTGGGTAGGAGGGAGTTCCATAATTTGGCTATGGTGCAAGAGAATAGTGCTTTACCAGCAGAGTTATTGGCTTTAGTGATCTGCAAGTGATTTTTGTTGCTGGATCTCAGTGGTCTGGTGGTGCGATAGGGATGGAGTAGATTCTGGAGGGATGGGACATTTAGTGAATGATTTACTAGATTGTGGGCAAGTGAGAGTTGATACCATTGAAGGAGGTGAGGGAGTTCAAGCCAGCCCAGTTCAGCAAGTGAGAGACAGTGGTGACTACGGTAGGATGCCCCTGTGGCGAATTTGGCGATTTTGTTGTAGCAAGTCTCTAGCTTGTTTAAATTGCATTGCCTTAGGTTGGTATATATTGGACAGGCATAAAGTAGGGTGGAGATAAGGTGGGAATTTGCTATTGAAATCTTTGCTGCTTTGGTGAGAAGTTGCTTATTTCTGTATAGCGCTCCTAGTTTATTGTGGACTTTTTTTATGGTCAAGGATATGTGAATGTCCAATTTTAGTTTATTGTCTATTTCCACTCCTAGCAATTTGGTGTGTTCAGTTGGGAATATAGTGGTGTTGTCTTTTGCTGTGATGTTAAAGTGAGAGTTGTTTTGAGTATGTTTGGTGGGTTGGAAGATGAGTAGTTTAGTTTTGTTTGGGTTGAGTATTAATTGGGCATTGGATAACCAAGTTTCAACAGAGGAAATGGCTTCCTGTGTAACTTTTTGCAGTTTGGGTAGGGACTGGGATGAGCAGATGATGGTTGAGTCATCTGCGTATTGTATGAGTGTGCCATGTTTGGTGGCAGAGGCTAGATTATTGGTGAAAACAGAGAAGAGCAGAGGTCCAAGGATGGATCCTTGGGGAACCCCTATGGAGACAGGTAGTTGGGGAGATATGTCATTCTGCCATACAACGGACTGTTGGCAGTCAGACAGGTAACTCTGAAACCAGTTGGTGACCGATTGTGAGAAGGATAGGTTATTGAGGACAGAGATAAGTTGTTTGTGTAGGACCATGTCAAATGCTTTAGATAGGTCTAGGAAAGTAGCAGAGGAGAGATAGCCATTGTTTTTATGCTGAAGGATAGTGTTAGTAAAGGAGAATAAGACAGTGGTGGTGCTATGGTTTGGTCAGAAACCATGCTGAGTATTGGAAAGGACGTTGTTAGTAAGGAGGTAGTCTGAGACCTGAGAGTGTATGCATCTCTCTAATATTTTGGAGAGTGGAGAGAGAATAGCTATGGGGCGGTAACTGGTTAGTTCTGTGGAGGGTCCGCCTTTGTGGAGGGGAATTATATGTGATACTTTCCACAGTGTGGGAATGTAACTTTCTGACAGAGATCGGTTAATCAAGATGGATTCTGGGTAGGCCAGAGCATCAGCTGTGATTTGTAGGTATTCACTTGGGAGGTTGTCTGCTGCTAATCTGGTGGGCTTAAGTTTAGTTAAGAGTTTTTTTATGCTGGACGTAGGTACAGGAGAAAAAGAGAAGGCAGTGGGGAGATTAATAGTTGAAGGTGTGGGTTGGAGGGGAGGGGGGTTGTGTTGTTTAGCTAGTGATAGTATGGTTTGTGTGAAGTGTGTGTTGAATCAGGTAGCAATATTTTCTGAGGCGTGAGGGATGTTAGGAGGAGGGGTATTGACTTTACCTGGGTGGAGGATGGAGTTTATGGAGGACCAGAATTGTTTGGGGCTGTGTTGAGAGAAGTCTAGGGCAGACTGGTAGTATTGGAATTTGTCCTGTTTTATTAGCTTTTTGACTCTATTGTGTAGTTCTAGGAATTTCTGTCTAGTTGAGGGGATTTTGGTTTTGCACCAGTGCTCCCAGGCTTTATCCCTGTTTTTCATTTCTGACTTAGTGGTTTTCTGTAGCCATGGGGAGGGTTGTGCTTTGATTCTGGAAAGTCTTATGGGGGCATGGTAATTAAGGATGCTCAGGAAGGTAGTATTAAAAAATTCAACTGCATCATCAAGGCTGAGGTACTTTAGAAGATGCCAGTTACATTCTTTGAGGGATGAGATGAATGTGAGTGGGTTAAAGTTTAGTTTTTTACGTATTTGATGGTAGATGACAGGTTTAGCTTGGTATAGGTATTTTTTGAGAAGGAATGTTGGGGATTGATCACTGAGGCTATCTGATAAGCAGCCTGTTATATATGACTGGGGGCTCTTACTGACTAGTATCCAGTCCAGGGTAGTGTGCTTGCTGGAGTTTTTATTTATCCTGGTTGGCGACTGGACTAGTTGGGTGAAGCCATGAAGGTTTACATGATGGGTTGGATGGTTGCCAGAACAGGATTGCCAGTCAATATTGAAATCACCTAAAATGATAGTTTCTTGGTGGAGATGGTGGTAGACCAGCTGAGGAGGTTTTCTAGTGGAGGGAGGTTTTGACCAGGTGGGAAGTAGCATCCAATTATGTTGATGGTTTTGTTTTGGTTTATTTTGAGGTTGGTATATATTATTTCTTCATTGCCTATTTGTGGAGCTGATGATTTTAAGATCTGGATGTTTAGATGCTGTTTAAATATTATAGCTACACCGCCTCCTTTCTTGTTTAGCCGGTCTACTCTTAGTATGCCATAACCTGTGGGGAGTATTTGCTCACTGGTAATGTGAGGTTTTAGCCAGCTTTCTGTCAGGATGACTATATCTGGGGAGTACAAGTCTATGGTGGCATGGAGTTCATGGACTTTGTTGGATATACTTCTAATATTTAGGCTTAGTAGAAGGAAGTCACTTGGCTTTCTATTGGCTGTAATATGGGAGAAGTTGTGGTTTCTAGTTTGATTATGAGGATTGGGGTTGGAGATGGTAGGGTCTGGGTTGGGGTGGATATCTCCACTTAGGGCTAGTTTAGATATGCATGAGGTTATTAGTTTTCTCAGTTTTTGAATGTGTTTGTTTATAAGGGAAACTTTATGATTGTGCTCTTTGGGTAATAGGTATGGTGGGATGGTTACTGTGTAAAGTTGTAGGGATGCTTTATGCTTGAGTAATATAGTTGCTAGAATATGTAGGGGGTGCATAGGGATGTTTCTTGAGTTGGTGGGAGGGGAGCTGAGTGAGGGTGAGACATGAGTTGTGGTGTGAGTAGTAGTACAGTGGTAGTGATTGAGTGGGGGAATGATGGAGCTTTGGTAGGATGTAAGATATGCAAGGAGAGTGCATGCTGTGAGCATAGGTAAGGTATGCTTGTACATGTTAGTTGAGGAGGTGTGATAGTAGTGGTAAGATGGAGGAGGTAGTGTTGGGTTAGTGCTGTGGTTGGCTACTGGAAAGATGGGAGGGGTTTGTGAGTGTAATAAAGGTGGGACCACTGGGGGCAGGAGGGAATAGGGGGCAGGGTGGGGAGCAAAGCGGGTAGAGACCCTGTTAGTTGCTCTTATGAGGGGGCTGGAAACAATCAGGTAACAGAGTTAACTGATAAATGAACATATGATAGTGACAAGAGGGGGCAGGGTGGGGAGCGAAGCGGGTAGAGACGCTGTTAGTTGCTCTTATGAGGGGGCTGGAAACAATCAGGTTAACTGATAAATGAACATATGATAGTGACAAGGGTGGTTGTAGTTGTAAAAATGGTGCCTGCCACAGGTAATATTTGTTAACTTTGGGATTGTCTTAAGGTAATAAACAGGGAAGGGGGAGGGGAGGACAAGGGTGTGAGCAGGCAGTTCTTTGTACTGCTGCTAATGAGCCAAAGCAAAGACAAGTTTGTGTTTAAGAAACAATCACAATTGACCAACGACTGCTCTGAAACTGTAAGTCATTTCTTAACCATTTGCCAGGTGGAAAAACAGGATAACCTTGTATCAGTAGGCTACTGTGGTCTCAGTTTAAATTAACAAACACACAGTATTGATCAGTTATGGATACTATTTGCTAATAGAAGGGAATAAGAGAGAAAGTGGAAGATGAGTGTGTGTGTACGTGTGTGTGTGTGTGGGGGGGGGGGTGCTTACAAGCCAAAGCAGAGTGCTCTCCAGGGGAAAATGAATATTGGCTCAAACAGGTAGACACATACTCAAAGTTAACTTTAGCTGTTTGCAGACAGTTCAGACCCGGACTGCGCTTTTTTTATAACAGTGACAAAGGTGGTACCAGTAGTGGTTTGCAAGTTATTGTTTGTGTGTAGGATGTGTGTTTAATGCCTAGGATCCCCTTTGTGAGGTGCTTCTGTGGCTTCCCCAGCTGTAGCAGGTGTTTAGTGAGGTACTTGGCAAATGGGCCATAATAATTGAGGAGTGGTCTAATGAGGGAATAGTAGACAGAAATCATTACCTCTGTCTTCCTGGATGCAAAACCCTTGGTAATGCAATGTGCCATATAGAAGGACTTCCTACCCACAGTGGAAATGTTGTGCTTGATAGAGAAGTTGCTGCCAACCTGTGTCCCCAGATCTATTATATTACATATTGTGTTCATTGGCCTCCCTTCGGTATGGTACTTACTGGGAACTGAGTGTTTTACCAAGGGGGATGGTGATGCATATTGCGGTGTCAAGCTTCTGGGCATAGTTTTCACATCACTCAGTGGTGTCAGTGAGGCCTTTCTGTGGGATGTGTGCATCACTTGTGGAGTCAATGATAGCTCCCAGCTTGCAGTACTCTGGTAACTTGGTCAGTCAGAGTTCCTCTGTGTTGGGCTCGTCCCTGAGAAGTAGATGCTGGACAGGACACTAGCCATTACTGATCCCTGTAGGACTCCACTTGTGACTGCTTGACAGTCTGACCTGGAGTTTGCCACTGTCATGCATGTGTGTTCTTTGAACCAATTTGCAAAACAAATAATGATATATGGGTTGATGCCTAGTTTGTGGGGTTTATCAATAATCCCTCACTGAGGGATTGTAACACAAGCTTTGGACAGATTGATTTAGGCTATATGCAGTGCCTTACTGTCATACACAGCCCTGGAGAGTCAATCAAAGATATCAACCAGGTTGAGCAGGCATGATCTGCCATTCACAAAGCCAAACTGTGTGGGTCCAGAGTTAGGAGATCACCTATATCTTGGACAATCAGGTCCCTGATGATGTGAACCATACCCCTACATAGTAGACATCAGGATAAGGGGCCAATAATCCCCAGGGTTTGTAGATGTTACACCTTTATGGAGAGGGATGACTGTAGCAGTGTGCCATGCTTGAGGGACAAAGCCTGCGGTGAGGCTGTGACTGACTAGGGCACACAGATTTGTTCCAAGGTCACATGTAGAACACAGCCATGGATATGTTGGTGTCCAATGGAAGATGTATTCTTGCCTGTGGACAATGCAGGTCTAACCCGGCCTGCAGTACTGCTGGATGCCTGCCATTCATCTGCCATTCTGATTTTACACTTGTGGGGGGGACAGAGGTGTAATGCTGGCCTTGAATGTGTTGCCAAGACTGTGGCCAATATCTGTTGTCTCAGGATAGGTATTAGCATTGTGCAGTAACTCACAACACGTGGGTTTAGTGCTGTAGAGGTTGGTGATGTAACTATCAAAGGCTTTTGTGATTGTTGTCAGTGTCTGCTGCATGTCTGCCTTCAAAGATGCCTGTAGGGTATTCCAAGAAGGACCCCAAGTTGTGTTTGAGGCTAATAAGGGAGTTCAACATCAGGAGGACACCACCTTCTTCTGCAACAGTGACCTCTTTCTGTTGTACACTTTAGTAATGGCACGGGGCAATCACATTGTCTCTCAGTGTTTGGAGGACAGTGTCTGAGTTCTGTTGGCTCTGGCTAGTACCATCCATTCATGTACCTGCTTATACAGTCCATATGTGTATGATCTGACAGTCATGCAGCTATTTCCCATTGCCATGGTTGCAGTGAAGTCATCCACCCCTGTGTTTATGGCTGCAAAGTCAGCTTTGGAGAGGTTTAGCAAGGTGGCTACCTTTGTGTGCGGTGTAGCTGACATGTTGAGTTCCATGTTGATTACAGCCTGTGTGGATCTCACCAGGTAGGGACTGACAACTGTGGATGAGCAACAGCCCCATATTTAAGTGATCAACACAGGTCAAGGTTGTTGCATTCTCTACCGTGGGTCAGTATGAGCTGGTCTAGGGCATTGGAAATGATGAATCCCAGAAGTGTTGGGCCACTGTACTGGTGCTTGGCTAATTTCCCCAGATGATGGAGGGGTTGTTGAAGTCTCATACTATGTCAGTGTTGCGTTGGACCTTCATAGATGGCAGGGTGCTAAAGAATGTGCATTGACAGTCTAGGAACATAGATGTGGACCCATAGCAGGCTGTGGTATGGATTGCACTATTACCACAAGGCAGTTGTACTGGAAGTATCTCCAATGCATTATGATGGGATACTAGTCTGGAGGTGTTCCTATCCATAATGAATATGGAGACAACACCACCTGTGGAGGTGTGGTGCGGTACATGTTTAGGGGCTGATGGCTGTGGAATGTGTTATAGCCTGATACTGCAGGGCTGCTTTCTGCTACTGTGAACCACCTCTCCATAACTCAGAAATGTTAATGTCCTCCACTCCGACGAGTGCTTTGGGTGACTGCATCTTAACAGTTAGATGTCTACTGTTGAGCAGCATGACCCTCAGGTTGCATACATGTCTAGCTGTTATGGTGGTAATTACATTAGGAACACTGCCTAATAAGGCATTATAGGGGTGGCAAGACTCTTAGTCAGTACCTGGAAACTGGGTGCTGACAGATGTAAGACATCTGTGGCAAGTCATTGAGTTGTGTCAGTTATATCATCCCAAGCAGAGAGATACTTGATCCCCTGAAAATGACACAAACACGTAAAACAATGATGTAGTCAATCATTTGTTGATAGTACTGCAGAATCATTCTGGGTGATGGTAGTATACTGCTCAGGGGTACTGTCATACCTGCCTGGCCCACATAATCAGAGAGTCCAACCATGTCTCTTGTCATGTAGTCCAGGGAGGTGTGTCCCAAGTCATTCACCCCCACTTGGATACAAAGTGATACTTGTAGTTGTTGTGGAGTGTCATGACTGGATGTGTTATGTGTTGGATGCTGGCATGTGATAGATATTTTGCTGTTAGCTGCTCCATATTCAACTTAGTGAGTGGGATATGTGTGTGCCTCAGTATTGAGTTACCCATGATCACTATATTGTGCAAGGTGGTTAGCCTAAGGAGCTTAGGTTGAGGGGCACACTGTGTAGGCATGTGCCATGTTGTGGTGTCTGAGTGGGTATCTGTCTTGCTGGTCTGTGCTGTTTGGGTATATGTCCATTGAGTGCCTCTGTGAAGGTGGGTGTGTGGCTTTTCACTGTATGTCATGGCTGTCAAAGTGGGTGTCATGTTGAGCTATGTGATCCACATGGTGTTGTGCAGGTGTTGATCTTATCCTCTTGACCTGCTAGTCCAGTCTTTGCTGGAGAGTGCATATGTCCACATTGGGTGATATATGGGTAACTCTCCCAGGTCTGAGTGTTTAGAGTTTAGAGCTGAAGGATGTCCGTATACATGAGGCAGTTGCAACAGTGCCTCAGAATGGACAAGTGTGCCAGATCAATGGGTGAAAGCACAGAAAACTGCCCTTCAATCATGCCAGGAGGGGTGGACAAAACTACTAAGTACTAGGGCTACTTCTGTGATGAACGAGTACTACAGATGGTTCCCAGGTATGCTACACTTACTGATACAATAACCTGGTGAAGTTCCAAGCCATAATGCTATTTGAAGCGCAAGACAGAAAGAACTAGCATGATGTAAGGGTGGAACTGAAGGCAGACTTTCTGCCACCTTTAATCATTTACCTTAGCTGTGCAGTTATGGGCAGTTTTGGTCATTTTTTTAAAGTTCAGTAAGCTCTGTAGCATATATGGCAATTGCATAACACTATACTAGATGCAACTAAGTAAGCATGATTTCTAATCCCAGTACTAGCAAGTGTGTGTGTGTGTGTGTGTGTGTGTGTGTGTGTGTGTGTGTGTGTGTGTGTGAATCATGTACTGTCTGGCGTATACCATTTTTGACTTGTGTACTATGCTTCACACTTCCCCTCACTCTAATTTAGTAGTCCTGTTGATATCATCCACCTTAGAAGTACCATTGTACTAGGTGGAAATGTATAAGCTCTGTGGTGTGTCTGATAACTGTGAAACACTATAGTAAAAATAACTAGATAGGCAGAAGTTTTAATCCCAATACTGGCAAGTGTGTGTGTGTGTGTGTGTGTGTGTGTGTGTGTGTGTGTGTGTGTGTGTGTGTGTGTGTGTGTGTGTGTGTGTGTCTGTGTGAGGATCAGGTCTTGTGTGTCTTATACTATTTTGATGTGTGTACCATACACAGCTGGTGACCAGCTCCCACTGCCATTACTTTATATAATGTGGTAACAGCATCTGTCTAACATGCAGTAAGTTAAACCATTGTACAGTCCTCTGTACAGATGTGTCTGGAATATCCAGATGTTTGCAACCTATACGTGGTCGGAAGTGGTCTGTGTGCCTTAACAATGCTCATGTTTGTGATATTGTAGCTAAATAGGTCACAGTGAGTGTACTGACACATGTGGCAGCATCAAGTGTAATACCTGACTGAAACATGATGATACAATGTCTGCCACCCTCATAGGTGGCTAGCCTTGTAGGTGCAATACAAGAGTCCAGATGTTTGGTTTTACAAGTGAAATGTTTATGCTATGGGTCACATTAAAGGTTGGAAGAGGTGTGGACTGACATATTGTGGTTCTAATTTGTATGTATCAGGAACACCTTGCATCTCAACAGGGGTGTGCACACAATTTATATACACTGTATACCACTAATGTGTCACACATGTACCTACCTTAGGCCGTTTTCCTACCCCATTTTGCTGGCCTCTGTCCAGATGTCTTGGCATTGACAAG
>NC_056731.1:969151675-969229175 GCF_019279795.1 Protopterus annectens | reverse complement strand
CTGATTATTTAGTGATTTGAGGTTTTGGAAATCCGGTCTTGGTGGAATTACATTTCCAAAAATGAGTTCTCTGTAAAGTGAAGTACATCCATGTGAACAGTACTCTGTGTGTTGCATCAACACAAAAGGCTCTGTGTGTGTGTGTTATTCACAAACCTTTGGCGTGTGTCACCCAGTGCACTTACCATTGTCCACTGTACAAGAGATGCTTACATCAGCCACCATGCACTTACTTGTATACACCCCTCAGACCTATCAGCCATGTGGCACATGCAATAACTGTTATACAGACCTGTTACTTGTGTTCAGCTGTACACTGGATATGACACAGTCAATGTGTTAGCACACTGCCACACCTCTTGTAGGAAAAGACAGCAGGCCACCATCCTCCTGATACACAGACACCTAGAACAAAAACAGAATACATTATGGAGAACCCATTCGGTCAGTGTTAATAACAGCAATAATGCATCATGGCTGGACAGCTACACACCCTGACATGTAAGTATTAAACATGGCAGCTGACACTTTAAACAGCATTACATTGCTAAACTGTAGTACATTCACTCTGTGCATCAGAACCATATTAGCATGTCTGTGCATCGATGGTATGGATGACAAGGATGTGGCACAGGTATCATCATATGCACAGGGTGTGATGTGGGTTTGCCAGAGGCCTAGGCTGAGCCATTTGGTTGACATCATGACATCCCCCTACAGTGGAGCTGCTGGTACTGCCAATACGGGAGCGGGAGTGAGATGTTTCACGGCCACGTAGACCTTAAGCTGTTCATGGTGGTGTCCCACATCCATGTGGCCAAGGCGCTATGCCCACCACATGCTCTAGCACAGAAATCTCACGGTCGAGGATTGCCAACCCTCACCCAACCATCTATCCATGACCTCCACGTAATAATGGTGGGCATCTGCAAGATCACAGATGCTGTCACATACAGCAGGTAGAGTAGCACTCTGGAGCCTCAGACCATCTCTGGTGTAACATTCAATATGTGCCTGTGCCTCCATGATGGTCCAAAACATACATCTGGTTGACACCTGCTGTGGCACTTGTGGTAGGGGCATGACAGGCAGCAGTTCTCCTACAAGCTCCCCTCTCCATCTGCCTGTGTGTGGGACCTTGCCTGTTATCTGGCTATGGCTGGTGTCTACAGACACACTTCCCATAGTGACCACACTTTCCTGTCCCATGCCACCACCCGCCAACTGTCCCTCATCTATGGCCACTGGTCTCGTGATGGGGTATGAGTGGGCATTGTGACTGTGTGTGGGGATGGGGTGAAAAAAAGTGGGATGCTAACCAATGGCACAGATTCAGCCCATGACAACCCTGCCTGTGCCTCACTATGCCTATCATCCCCACTGGAGGGACCCCGACCCACATCGCCACCTGTGAGGGGAAGACAATATATGTAAATTAATACCTGTACATTACGGTTTACTTACACACACATACACAACACACAGACACACACACACACACACACACACACACACACACACACACACACACACACACACACACACACACACACATGCACACACCTACAGGTGAGGTGGCACAAAGAGATTACACACACCTCACATTACCTAACAATTGACATGCATGACACATGGCACTCAACATCATGCATTGCAGCCATTCTTAATCTCTGTTACTAAAAATATACATATCTGGGATGCATGAGTCATGTTAGTAGGTGATGTTCCTTCCCCTGGAACATACTGCACCCATGTACACATTATTGCTGTGCACCAGTATAGCACATTGGCATCTACTGTAGACCATACCTCACAACTGTAGAAATCACTGCTGAATGCGTAGATGTCTGGCAGTTATGCTTGTTCTGTTCCTCACAATACCTATGTGTTTGACACATAACTGGGATGATATGAGGACTGATGTCACTAATTAATGACTGACATTGGATTTGCAGATCTCATCAGCAGCAGTGCATGTATGTGCAATAAAATCCGGTTACGCCATCAACCTTCAAAGCTTAATGTGGATATGAGGAGAGTGCACACACCTGTTGACATGCCAGCCTCTTCTACGATATGAAATGGGGACACAGTACTGCATTTGAACACATTGCACACACCTGATATGTGACAATGAGCTGTGCAATCCAATCAATAATCAAACAAATGTGTTAGTCGTGAGGATACTGAATGAGATGCATACAATATGGGGGTTGCATAAGTGTGAACACCCTTAAACCAATGGTTTGTTGAAGCACCTGTTAAGTGAACTACAGCAGTCACTATTTCTAGTAAGGGGTATATTAGCATGGCACATCTTGACTTGGCATTATTTGGTGTGTCTTCTCTACAAGCATCTCCCAACTCTACCAGATTGCAAGGCCAGCTCATGTGCACAGACCTTGGAGGTCACACATGGGCTTTACTATTGCTGTTGAGTCTGGGTTATGTCTGGCCCAATTCATAACCTTGAATGAGGTCAGATACAGCCATTCTTAGCTAGCTTTGGATGCATGTTTCAGTTCACGGTTGTGTTTAAAGCTGAATCCCATCCCCACCCACAGCCTTATTGCAGATGCTTGACAAATGTGGGCCACACATGAGTGTTATTTTTCAGTGTTCAAAATCCCCTCCACCATGTCTACAGGCTTAGTTCCAGCTAATGAACAGCAGCCCTAAGGGTGCACACTGGCACCAGCAAGCTTCAGGTTGGGGATGGTGGCCCTGAGGTGAAGTGAGGTGTTACTTGTGCACCACACATATCTCTATGAATACTGTTTGTAGGTTTGAACCTTGGTGTCATGAAACCATTACACATTGCAACACATGCCTCTGGGAGACTTGCTGATATGCTTTTGCTACCTGTAACCAGCCCTGGATGGTGTTTCATGTGGGGAAAATCTTCTGTCTACTTACCCTACCCCATAGGCCACACTTATGCAGAATCCAGGTGATTGTTGCCACTGGTACTACACAGGCAGTACTTGCTAGCCATTCCTGCAACTCCCTCTGTGTTGCTGCAGTCTCCTGGCAACCTGCCTGACCAGTTTTCTACACATTTTGTCATCTGTTTGGATGGGCATCTAGTTCTTTTCAACATCACTGTTGTCCCATATTTACTACACCTCTAGATCACTGTCTGCATTGTTTTCCATGGCATATGCAATGGTGAGGTAATGTTTTTTTTCCCTACTCCTGACTACTGCATTTCAGATATGGGATCCCTTTGATGCTTTGTAAGATGTGTGCAAGTCATGGCTGCTTCTGTTGCAGGCAACTGAGGAAATGTCATGAGCATACTTCTAGGACAGCAGACCATTATTTGGTGTAACATTGAGGCCCTGTACTTGATGGTAGCTGTGTACTCAAGTAGAGTAAATGCTGTCAGTAAATCACAAGCTGCCTCCACAGTATGTTATTCTGTGTGTGTGCACACATATGCATCCAGTGTTTTACAAGGTTTGTATACCCCATATCTGTTGCACTAAGATATAATGCTATTTCTCATGTTAATTGTTCATGTTAGGATCACATTACAGGTTGTAAAAGGTGTGGAATGTATTATTGTGGTCTGTCGTTCGATATATCAGGAACAGCTGCCATCTTAATAGATGTGTACACTGTTGTATCCACTGTATAAGGGTAATGTCTCATACATGCCCCTACTGTAGCCCATTTGTCCCACCATTTTGTTTGTCTCTGTCCACACATCTTGCACTGACAGGTTGTAAGATATACTGCATCTTACATACCCCTCAGATATGACACCATGGTGACCACTGTGATGCAGTGCAGTTAACACCAACAAAACTGAACATGTACATCATGCATTATGGGTAGGTGTGATAAATGTGTGCATGGCAAATAGCATGGGCTTAACATGGCCAGTGTATTGGCAAACCTCAACAAAACAATTCCATGCTCACCAGCTACAGGCTGCTGTCCCAGTTGTATACCAGAGGTGCCTAAATAGTTGTGGAAGAGAGTTAATGTCAGTAGCCACTGATGTGGCCTTGGTACAGGGTGGAAGCAGCATTTAAGCACATTAACAGTACAACCCCCAACACTACAAAATATGTTGGCCATCATCATAGATGTACACATCTGTGCATTACTTAACACCAGCAAGACCTACTATCTCATCTGACATATGCATGTAGATACTATACTGATAAGCAACAGTGCTCTAATAATGTGCACTGGGGCCTTACCTGCATACTCCTCATCCAGTGTGTGGGTGCAATCCACCTCCACAATGCTTTCCTCAGCCTCATGGCTTGTGCAGTGGGCGGGTGCCCCAAGGTTGGTGAAGAGCTCCTCTGTGGGTGTCAGTAGGGGCTGGATGGCTGAGCCCCCATTTGTGGCTAGCTGGTGCCTCGCTACAGCAGCAGCCCATTGACGGGAATGGCAGATGAGGTCGGTGGCCTGATGCGGCACCTGCTCATATGTTCTGCTGTGCAGGCCAGCATCATTTACCCTGCAGACCAGATATTTCCACAGGGTGTTCCTCTCCCACACATTTTGTGATCTCCGGCCAAATAACGGGATAATGTTTGATCACATATTGGGTGATGATGTAATTTTCCCCAACATAGAATGCCGGTAGGTGAGGCCTCTGCATGTTACCTGGAAGACATAAACAGGAAAAAATGTCACAGGGCCTCATGTGGTTGTCAGATTGCACATACTTGCAAATAATCCAAACTACATCATAACCCTCTAATCTATTATGGCTATAGCAGCTTGCATTACACTCCTGGCCCTGAACTATCTTATTCCCCCCAATGATGGACACTTAATTTCATAATCCTCTATTCTCCATTAATTTCTGTGTAGATGTATGACAGTGGCCATCTTCCATGTGGATGGTGTGTGGATGGTGGCAAGTCTGCGTTTGACTGTGGTGTGATGGAGCTGTGAGCACTGCCTGAGTTCATGTAGGAGGCAGACAATGATGTCATTATGCCCCATGGAGATTTGCTGTTGTTGCCATCAGTAGGCAATATGTACATGCTCGCCATTGCTGAGGGGAGGAGTGTGGTTGATGTGCATATCCCCCCTATACAACTATGGTGGACAGGGTGGTGATGTTCCCACCTAACCTGGTTGATGCAGGTTGCCTATATCCATGGCAAGTGTGTATGAGGTGTGCTTTACCCCCAGTACAGGGTGAATTGTGTTATTGCTTCTGAGACTGGCAACTTTTGTGGAGACACTGTTGCAATTGTCCTTGGTGATGTGGTTATGTCTGATTTGTAGTCATAGTCAACCTTACAGGAAGTCACCTGTGAACTTACATGCTTGCTCAGATAAATGTGGACTTGCTTCCAAGTTGTTGCCTGCACCTGTGTCCCTGTGCATTCAATATAGCAACCTATTATGTGGTTTGTGTATTGCTGCTGTCAACCAAAGGGGATTACTCTACCTTAGTGGAGGCTGGTTTTACAGGTCAGGTACTGCTGATTCCATATTGCTACAGTGGATATAAAGTGTACACACCACTGATGCAATGCCTGGTATTTGTCCAATTGAAACATGACACCACAATAGCTCATTTCAAAACAATTCCCATCTTTAATGTGACTTATGGCCTGCACAATTCAATTGAAAACATAACAATCTGGTCTGTGAAAACATGGAAATAATAATCAGTACAATAAGCCAGTTGAATGAGTGCGCACACCCTTAAACTGATATGTTGTATATGCACCTCTTGACATGGTTACAGCATTTGTTCGTCTTGGTTTGGACTCTAACATCATGGCAATCTTCACTTGGCAATAGTTGCTCACCTTCCTAGAAACACCTTTGTTTTTCAATGGAATTGTACAGGTTAGGGATCACATTCAAGATGAGAAACATTTTGAAATGATTTTCTGTGGTTTCATTGTCATAGAGCACACAAAGCTGGCATTCCAGAAGGGGTGTGTACACTTGTGATATCCACTGTATATAGGTGTTGATATAGCTGTTAGTGGTAGGCATGGACAGAGAGTCATAACACAGTTGGACACTTCTCTGATTACTACCTGATAATTATGCCTACTCTAGTACCCATATCAGTGTCAGGGCAATGCAACAACCAGTAGCGGTATACATTTATGTCTGTTGTATGCACTGACACTGATATTACACACATGCAACATACACAACCTATGTACCTGACTGCTTGAAACGCATGTTATTAGTTATGTGCCTTCCAGCTGAACATACGCATACATACATGTGGTCAGGGGCTACCTGGTATTCATTCCTGTTCTATGTTAGTATGGCACACTGTATTTACAATCTTGCTGCTCAATCATACTTCTCAACCTGTTATATCAGGACGTCTGGACAATGGCACACATAAATGTGTGACAAAAGGGACATCAGTATTGATACTGTATTAATATAGCTGCACCATACATTAGTAAGTTGAATGCACAGTAGGCTTTGACATCACTGTGATAACCTGGAAGATGTCCAACAGTAATAAGTAGGCTATTATGTTACATCATCATTGCTCACAGGCTTACTGTCTGGCAGAACACTGTAAAGTTGAATGTAATTAATTCAGTATATCTCATGCAGTTCAACACATGTCTGCACCAGTACTTTACTATGCACATGCCCTATATAGGTATCTTAGATTTATAAGACAAACATGTATCATACTCATATTCACAGGTAACATATGGATATGGACAACATTCTTAATGATGTGGAGTGGAGTCTTAAACTCAAGTGTTTGTCATTACTTGATGACTTTAATACTCAGCTATTTGCCAGAAAAGTACAGATTTCAGGAAGAACAGGCAAAAAAAACTATGATGGGAAAATCTGGACATTGTGTGAAGATCTGTACAGTTGAGATGTATAGCTGTGATCGCTTCCAGAGAGGGCCAGATGCTATAGCCCTAGAAGCTGTTCAGTAGGACATTAGTTCAGTAAGTCTTGGTGGGACATATATTCTTCAAAAGCATATTTTCCGTTATTACAGACCAAGTACTACATTTAATTTCATGCTTACATATTTCACTTACCTTTTTTTTCTTCTCTTTTCCAGTTTATGTTTTATTTGTTTTCTCTCTCTCTCTCTCTCTCTCTCTCTGTCTCTCTCTCTCTCTTTGTGCACTACAGAGATACAGCTGGTTTGAATAGGTGGCAGCATGGCTTTTGTAGGTGATGCTCATGAGCAGGTGATGGCCTGTGCACCTATTGGTGTTCCCACTTGCTAATTGCATGCAGAGCAGCTGTGTAGTTCTTCCAACAGCCAATGTCATGGCAACACACTCCTATAATTGAGTACTCTATGTGAGCATTGGCCCTTTCCCTTACTTGTGAGGAAGACATCCTGGAGTTGTGTGAGCTAATACCTCTTACAATAAGAGTTGTGGAGACAAGCCAACTAAATGGTGGAGAAGGTTCAAGTCTTAGGGATGGAATGTAAGTATTGCTGTTATACGTTTGAAATACTACTAGTTTAACAGGGTTTGTTCTAAACATGCTACTTCTGCATGGGTTTCAGTCTGACAAAGTTCTGTCTTTGGATAGCTCTCAACCATAGGGCTATCCACATAATGGCCACAGGTTAGCCTGTTATGTTTGGTCTGTTCCCTAGACAGGTGCTGTCCTTGGCAAATCAGTAGCATACTCTGGTGATTGCAATCTGTAAATGCTAACATCCATTTATTTTCCTGACTTTATATCCCTCAGAAAAAAATATGTTACAACAAACCATGTAACACCAGCAACTTTCTCAACATATAACAGCAATATTTCAAGTATGGTAATGTATTTGGGCTTCTGTCCACCAATTATATCAGACTTTGCCCAGATGTCATACATCAGGAGGTTACTAGATATAATGGTCTGTCATTATTTAGTGCTGTAATTCCTGCTGAGCAGAAAGACTGAAAAACATGTTGAAATCTGTACATTCAAGAGGTAGGTGTATAGAGAATGCACTTGGATGTCCTTCTAACATATTTTATATGAGGGAATGTAACACATGTTTTAAAACTAGGCTGTTAGAACATGTGAGACATATTACTGATAAGAAAGATGACAGTTCTGTAGCTGTACATTTGAATAAATCTCACCATGGGGACAGTAGTGGGTTTCAAGGTACTGTTTTGGAAAAGTCTGTTCCTCAGTTTGATGAAACATTCATAAAAGGACAATTGTTATGTACGGGCTCAATGTATTAATATTAAATGTGATACTTTATGCCTTAGGGGGTAAAATGAAGAGTGTAATTGGAGGTTGTGTATTTAGTTATGTAATTAAGTCTTAATTGCTTCTTGTGATTAAGGCAAGTATTTCTTGTAATGTTTTACTACTTGAAGGCTTTGGCCAAGACATCAGAGTATAATAAACATGTGTAAATTACTGGCTGGTTGTATTTCTCTTTGCTATGTTCAGTCATTTTAGTTGTTTTACTAATAGGTTGTTGTATGCCTGGTCATTGTGTATGGCCTATCATGATTTTGTAGCAGTGTAGTGTTCACTTATTTATTTGGACTGTGTGTGTGTGTGTGTGTGGGGGGGTGATATGAGTGCCATGGGTCCTTTTGTATCCAACTGTGCATGCTGCCCCAGTTATGGGTGGTCTTTCAGCAGCATATGTTTGTATGAGCAGTTTGAAACAAGTATCCATCTCTCTCTCTCTCTCTCTCTCTATATATATATATATATATATATATATATGTGTGTGTGTGTGTGTGTGTATTTATGTATGTGTGTGCATATATATATATATATATATATATATATATATATATATATATATATATATATATATATATATATATATATACACTTCAGTATTTATTGGTAATATATCATAGTGTTACACACATATATGTATCTCCATACATATCTATCTCTCTCTCTATGTATATGTTTCTTTCCAGATATAGATATTTGTAGATACCAATCCTTCCTAATTGCACAGTGTCTCTACCCTATTGTAAACTGGCTGAAAAGTAGGGTACGTTTGAGAAAACTTGCTGAAGCTGTACATCTGAGATGGCTTACTGGTAAATTGCTTTGACTATTGTGTGTGGGGTCCTGGGTTCAAAGCCTGTAAGGGGTGCCTATTTCGTTGCTAGCAGAACAAGGACTGTTGGATACGGAGTGATTAAGGCAGCTTTAAGTGGGTGTGCATGACAGTAAGCGGTGCTAACATACGGTTAAATGAATAGGCATTTACTCCATGTAGGCGTTGCTTACCAGTGCACAAATCTGCTTAGCATTTACATTAAGCAATGCCTAAACCTGCTAAGTATAGCTCAACTCTGGTAAATGTTGATCACATTCCAGTCTGATAAAATAGCAGGGTAATGAAATCTTTAAAAAGTGTATTTAATTTCCTGCACATAACATGCTTCTATGTGCTGTCATTACAGTAGCAAGGGGTGTGACTATACTGTATAGGACACCTCGGTATACATGGGTAGTGCCACAATCTTTTTTTTTATTATTTGTTTTATACATGGGTAGTATCCCAGGTTATATGCAGTCACACTTACATGTTGCACCGGGTACAGTGCACTGGGTGACAAAAATAGTTTAACACATATTGTATCATTAAGTTAGTACTTTTACCAGTGCTTTTCCAAGTAAAAGTAGATTGCAGATTGTAGTACTTGAACCATACACCCCTGCATGTAAAGCTGGGACGCTGAGTACTGACTATCTTGTTCTTGGTGTTTGAGCTGTATGTTTTTATGTATCTTCTATTGGATATTGATATGATAGTATGATATTAACTGTAGACTACTATGTTTATTGGACATGTCATTGAGGACTGTTGTCATGTAGTAATGGCATACCTTTCAGTTTCGGACTTTTATCTTTCAAAACATACATCCTAATGCATAACCTGTTGGCTATCTACTTTCTGTCTGTCCTCTGTACAGATGTGCAGAGGTCAGGTATTGCTAAGGCCATACCACTATGTAGGTGCCCACATAGTATTGTCCTGTGGGCCTGGACACTGCTGCTAGTTCCGAAATATGGAACATTCCTTAATGTGGGCCTTGCCCCTTTTTTGCCTGTGTGAAGGACATTACAGAGGTGGTGGGCTACAGATTCACATACAGTAGGTGGCAATACATCACAGGACATGTGGAGACAGCCAAACAACATGGGGGACATATCCCCAGATTTGTGAGCAGATTCTATGTCATCAGTGCTGTTATACACATGGTAGCTTATTATTTTGACAGGTTTTATGTGGACATACATTTAGTGAGTGACTTCACGACTGACAGTGATACGTCTCTGACATTCATCTCCACTGACATGCTGTCCATTGACTAGCCACATGTTTGCCTGTTATATTTTGTCTGTTCCCCAGACAGTTGCTGTCCTTGGTAAATCAGTCATGGACTCTGGGGAATGCAGTCGGTAAATACTCACATCTATTGGTATTAGTGACGTCATATTCCTCATAAAGGATATATTACAACAGACCCAGTAACATCTGCAACTGTCTCAATGTATGACAGCAATATGTCCACTCTATCCCTGTGTTTGTGCCTCTGTCCCCAAATAATGTCAGTTTTTGTCCAGATGTCAATGAGGATCAGATGTATTTAGTATCATTATTTCTTGCCTTCATTCCTGCTACCATTCCAGTGATGTAGTAGACCCACAGACATGTCAGGGAAGAGGCCATAGATATGAGTCCTGAGCCTGTGCATTCTGAGGTGAACTGTACATGTGAGAGGCCTGTGTATGTCTGGCCATTGTTAACAGACTGTCATGACTGTGTACACATGTCATGTGTACACGTTATTTGGGCTATGTATGGAGGGGGTGGATGTAAGTGCTATGGTTCCTTCTTTATCTGACTGTCCATGCTGCTCCAGTTTCTGCTGATCTATTGGCTGTACGTGTTTGTAGGAGCAGACTGAGACATGCCCTGTACCAAGGTCAGGATTCAGACTACACTGAGAATTTAGACTGTCTATGTAGGGCTAGTGAGTGAGTAGCAAACAATGATGTATTTGTTCACACAGTCTGTATACTCTACTGTTCGCTTGACTTACTGGTATGTGACTGAGACTGTGGTGATATTGGTTGTGGGTATGCACTTTCACACTGGTGTCTATTGGTCAGTGCTATTACATCCCTGTAGTGCCTGATATATTTGCAAATGCATGTGCAATTACCCATAGCAGATTTCCTAATTCAATTACTTGTGCTATTTCAATAAATATATGTTAGACCACACAGAAGGGTGTTACTACAGCAATTGTGTTAGCTTATCTATGCCAGTACTTCAGATACATCCCAATTTTCATGGCTTCCACCCAACACTTTGTCAGTCTTGGTCCAGATTCATTGCAGTAAGGGGTTATGAACATACCTGTCAATTGGCTGGATTATTTCAGGATGTCCAGGTTTATTGCTCATATGTCTGGTCTGTTTTACAGATTATTCTCATTTCTCTGATTGTTGTCATGAAATGAGGACATACATTTCATTTACCTTCCTCACATCAATCAGAATATGTATGCTGAAGCAAACTGTGTCACTCTGTCAAGAAGAGTACAGGGGGACAATGACCTCTTCCTTCCTGGATGCTAATGAGTTAGTACTGGGATGTGCCACATAAAAGGACTTTCTGACTACAGTGGCAATGTGATATTGAAGAGAGACATTGCTGTCAACCTGTGTACCCAGATCTTTTATAATGCCTTCTTTGTTCAAGGGACTTCCATCAATGTGATAATTCATGAGAACTGGATTTTCCCCAAAGGGGATGGCAACACATTTTCTGACATTGAGCTTAAGGCTATGGCTCTGACACCACTCACTGGTCTCATTGAGGCCTTTCAGTAGGATGTCAACATCACTTAGGTAGTTAATAATAGCTCCCAACTTGCAACTGGCTGTAAACGTTGTCAGTTAGAGTCCCTTCATGTTGGCATGGACTTCAGAGAAGTTGTTACCAAACATGAGAGGACCCAGGACAGAACCCTGTGGGACTCCAGACTGCTCAGCAGTCTGACATGGAGTCAGCTATTTCCACACTGTGAGTCCTATCTGCGACCCAGTTTGTGACCCACCTAGTGATATAGGGGCTGATGCCTAGCTTAAAAGAGTTTTTGCATGACTCCAGAGTGGGGAATGTTATCAAAGGCTTTGGCCAGATCAAGGTAGGCTGTATGTGCCACCTTGCCTTCATTCACAGCACAGGTGATTGACTCAAAGAAGTTGACCAGGTTGATTGAGCAGGTACGCTTTACAAAAGTAAACTGTGTGGGATCCAGAGTCTGCAGATTCCCATATCCCTGTTTATTAGGTGCATGATAATGCATTCCATAGCTTTGTATAACAGACTTATGAGGCACTTGGAGCAGTAGCTCCCAGGTTCTGTAGTCGCACATCATTTGTGGAGAGGGGTGACTGTAGCAGTGCACAATTCAGTAGGGACAAAGCATGAGGTGAGGCTGTGCTTGAACAAGGCCAGGTCACTCTGTAGTTCATGTAGAATACAACCAGGGATATTGCCAGCTCCCATTGAAGATGTATTTTTGGCCTTGGACAGTGGTGTTTTAACCTGTGCAGCAGTAATACTAGGTGTCTGGCAGTGTACTGTTATTGTGATTGGTCCTTTGGAGGGGAGAGGGGTTAAGTTTGTACTCAATATTTCAGCCAGTATATTGGCAATATTTGTTGGCTCAGTCTAGGAGGTACTATTGTCTAGTAGCTCAGAGCAAATCTTGGTATTGTCATGGAGATTCTTTACATAACTGTATGAGGCTTTGTGGTTGTCTTTATTATGTGCTCCAATTCTGTTTTCACAGCTAACTTTGTAGTATTTGATGAGGGATCTCAACTTTTAATTGAGGCTGATAAAGGTTTCTTTCCAGTCTTGGGACTTCACCTTATTCCATATCAGTTCCCTCCTTCTGTTGTATAGTTTTTTATGGCCAGGGACCACCAGATTGGCTTCCTTTTTTTGGAGGTGAGGGTCTTGGTTCTATTGGGTATGGCGGAGTCCATGCATTTGTGTATGTGTTCATAGTGCATTGTTGTTTGATTCAGCAGTCATGCAACTAGTCTTCATTTGCATTGCTGCCATGAGGTTAGCCACCTCTGTTTTTAGGATGCCATAGTTAGCTTTGGAAAGGCTTTTCATGGTATTTACCTGTGCGAGGGAGGGGCTGTGGATTTCAAAAAGTGATTACTTTGTGGTCAGATATAACAAGGGAGGAGTTGACTATTGTTGTACAGCAACAGTCACCCATGTTAGTAAGGACCAGGTCAATGTGATGGGCAAGTGCATCGGTACATGAGTAGCTTTCCCAGTTAATGGTGAGGCAGTTGAAGTCAACCAGTCTGAGAGTGTTAGGTTGGACACTAATATTCTCCAGGGTGTTTAGGGACATGGAGTGTGAGTCTTGGGACAGGTTTGGGGATCTAAAACAGTCTACAACCTGAATCACTGACTTACCAAATGTTAGCTACACCTGCAGGATCTGTAATGCGTAATGTTTGTCTACCACTCTGGAGGTGTGTGCATCCTTTATGAATATGGAAATACCACCACATTTGGAGCTTCTGTCCAAGTTCTGCAGCCAGAAGGTGTGGAATGAGTTATAGGTTGGCAGTGCCTGAATGCTTCCTGCTGCCTTTAACCAGGTCTCTGTTAAAGCAAAAATGTCTTGCTCCCCATTTTATGGAATACTTCCAGTGAGTGCATTTTCAGATTTAGACTTCTAGGGTGCAGCAGCATGACCCTCAGATTGCAAGTGTTTATAGGTGTTATATATTTATGCATATTTATGTGTATACACACAATATATGCATGCATGTATTCATTCACCTTTATATATATATATATATACAAATATCTGGATATTCCAAAAGGAACAACAACGTAATCAACCAAAGGTACAGAACGGCACAATGACTTCCCAGCTGGAACAGGTCACAATTTGAGTTCTGATGAAGTCTGCGTAAGACAGATGAAAGCGCTTAACCCTTGTTAATATTGAGTCCGTCCTGGATAAATTGTGTTGTATCATTCTATTCTTTCCATAAATTGTAAATTGTGACCTGTTCCAGCTGGGAAGTATATGGATATTACATTTCACTGGGTAAGTACACTAAGCTGCTAGGCATGTAACAAAGCACTGTGCAGGCTGCAGGCAGACCGGCTCAACACTGGCCTACATTTCCTATGAGGGAATGCAGATGTACCTGCATATATAGCATTTTCTACAGGCATGCCACAGCACAGAGTAACATATACCTGCGTGAAAGTGCATAACCACAACCAATGTGAACACAGCCACAGCCACATATGGCATGCTAGCATATTATTACAGTATATAGACTATCTGTTCAACACCAACCTCATATGTGCCACTCACACACTAACCCTACATATACTGGGCTGCTACACAGTGTGCTCCAATGCCTGTTTGTGGTTTGGGACATGTGCATGTATGGCCCTACAAACATGTCAGCCTATAGGGTAACATACAGTGGAGCAGCATGTAACAACAGATAGAACAGGACCAAGAACAATGACATCTACCACAGTCTGTATGCAGGCCTAGGTACATATTAACAATGCACACATTGCCAACAATCACCATAAGTACACAGACCTCAGTACTGTATAAACAACCACAGAATGTCCAGGATATGTCATCAAATATAACCCCTACTATAAATAACATATAAGGCAATACTTATATTTGCTACCCAAAATCCATAAATCATTAACCAACCCTCCAGGAAGACCAATTGTTTCAGGTAGGGAATCATTAACAGAACCTTTGGCGGTTTTCCTAACACAATATTTAAAACCTCTGTTGCCCCTGGTGAGATCTAGAATATGGGATACTATGGAATTTCTACAAATACTATCAGATGCTCAGGTTTAACCCCATTCTTTTTTTGTATGCTGGATGTGGCCTCCCTATACATCAACATCCCCCATTGGGTTGGCCTTTTGGCCATAGAGTATTGGTTGGGTGTTGCCGAACTATATCCACCAGGTTTTAACCCATTGCTATTACTTATGATGGAACATGTTTTGACCAAAATGTTTTTTACTACCAAGACAAATGCATCTGGCAAACCAGGGGTACGGATATGGGGGCATCTTTTGCTCCCATTTATGCCGACTTATTCATGACATATGTAGAAAAACATATTATATATGACCCCTCACATAATTTGTTTTTGCCAGAAATGGATATCTGGCGATGTTATTTGGATGACTGTTGGCTTATTTGGAAAGGTGATTTGGAATATCTTCAAGAATTTGTGGAATACCTGAATGGAAACAAATGGGGTATTGAATTTACCGGTACACATGATCTAAACCAAATTACGTTTTTGGATGTCTTAATTACCAAAAATGTGGATGGTACTTTGGATACACAGGTTTTCTGCAAATTTTCTGAATATAATTCCCTCCTACATGCATCAAGCTACCATCCGCCACATGTCATTCACAATATACCAAAATCTCAGTTTATGAGAATTAAACGCATTTGTTCTGGTAGTGATAAATATAACCATCACAAAAAAAGATATGGTCAGGAGATTTAAGGATTGTGGGTATAAACCAGGAGTGATTACCATGGCATGTAGGGAGGTCAGTGGTATTGCAAGACAGGAATTGTTAGAATATAAACATAAAGCTAATGAGTCAGCCTTTAGTAGACTGATTACTACATATGGGTGTAACACAGGCATTTTCTGTGATATGGTACAATAGAATTGGAACATCTTACAGGCAGATGAGAAAATCAGGGGTTTGATTGATGACAGATGTCGATTTGGGTTTAGGAGAGGAAGGATGTTGGCATCCTACTTTAATCATTATAAGGTGGGAGCCCGGGAGGTTGCCGCTAACTCACAGTCTACTCTTATGGGTGACGTACTTCAGGAACGTTATAGTTGTGGTCATAGGGTACACTGCAACAGACTAAATCAGACTAAAATGTTTAGTAGCCACAATACCAGTCAGGTTTATGATATCAAATTTTTTTCCAATTGTTCATCTGTCTGGGTCATATATCTAGCCACTTGCTCATGCTCGGCCTTCTATGTGGGCCAAACATCCAGACCCATGAAATTCAGGATCAGTCAGCATTTAAGTGACATCAAACTAAAAAAGCATGCAAATGCATTATAAAAACATGGTGAATCATCCGTCAGCATCTTTTAGATTCACTGTCATTGATATTATCAAGGGGGATAGAACAAATAAAACTGGCTGGCACAATATACTTAATAAAGAAAAAAGATGGATTATTAAGCTAGGTGCTTTAATTCCTCCTGGGTTAAATGAAGTATTGTGAGCAGCCAATGGGTGTTCTTTTTTAAAGAATGGGTGTGTATATAAGAAGTGTTGAGTGTCATTTATGGTTACACTGAGGAAGGCTTGAAATTTATGCTGAAACCGGTCTGTCTGTATGTGATAACTTTATAATAAAGTTACACTTTATACACCATGGTGCTGGCTTTATGTTTTTTTTTTTATTACTTTTTCTTTAAGCCGTGCACTGCTGCACTTGCAGGGGATCATTCTGGACTATTCTACTATACATAACATGTGTAGCAGTCTGATATCTCAGCGGCACAGAAAAGCCAGGGAGGGGTGGGAGAGTAAAACTTAAACATGTGTGTGTCACACACCTACCAGTACAGGGTATCAAACCCCTGATGGCTATGTAGTGCTATCACATGTCCATGCAGTTATTGGATGCACCACATAGGTTACATGTTGGAGAGCCCTCAGAACTTACATGTGATGGTGAGTGACATCTGCAGCAGGGATATGGTAGCTATGTGGTAGGTGTAGTACATGTGCCTGTCTGCATGAAAAGGTGTCAGCATCAACACAGCCACACTCTCACAAAGATGCACACACATTGACACACTTGGCAGGTCCAGGAATACAACTCATCACTAGTGGGATTGCCACAACACAGTACTGTGCAGGTATCACATGCACCACAGGGGTCATATGGAGGTTATATGTGCAAAAAGTATGTGGAGGTGTCTGACATCATACAGCATGCTTCAGTATGCCAATGGGGTTTGTAGTTATTGTGAATGTGGTCATATGCATCATACACCACACACACAGACACAGGTGCCAGTACTGACATGCATGGGTGCATTGCTTCATGGGTGTGTTGTGGTCGCCGGTGCCAGATGGCTAATCAAGGCTAGGTGATGGGTATACCTTGGCATCAGGCCACATGACAATGGTCTGCAATGTGGCTCAGGGGTGTAGTGTCTGGACTTGCCCACACAGGTGGGTATTATATTCACCATCCAGTCACCTGGGTAAATATTGTGTGTGGCCTTTGCTGTGCATTGCTTGCCATGTATATGTTCCTTAGTACATGATATGGACAGTGTCTGGGATGTGCATACCTTCCGCATGCATGTCCAGTGACATGTGACTGTACTTGGGGTGTCTGGCCCATGCTGTGTGCACAGATTGTTATCATCAGGTGTGCCAGTCCTGGCCTCATGTGGCGGGAACTGTTAATGGACAGCAGATTGACCCTGCATCTACATTGATAGACTGATACCGGTCTTCCCTGGTGTCAGTGGTATATGTCCATACAGGGCTTGTGTTTCAAGCATGGTATGTCTTTTCTGGGTCACATTTGATGGCACCACAGGTGTTGCAGGTGTCCGCTGGGGAACATGGAGGAAGTGCACTGTCAGCATGTACATGTCTATTGGACTGATGGACAGGGTGCCATACCCTCTGTAATCCATTGCAATCACACCATGGTTACTATCAGTGGACAATATGCAGGGTACTACCAACATAGCAGCTGTTGCCTAGGCAAGTGTGTGTGTGTGTGTGTGTGTGTGTGTGTGTGTGTGTGTGTGTGTGTGTGTATGAGCCATGGGTTGAGAGCACTTCCTGGATAATACAAGGGTTACTAATGTTGTCCAGTTGGCATTGATGTCACATTTAGGGGCATGGATTTGCACCCCAGCCTCTCGGCTATTTCACATCTGCCATCCCTGTGTGGTCGATATTGTGATATATACTTGGCCCACCATATAAGACGTTTGCAACACACACACACACACACACACACACACACACACACACACACACACACACACACACAAACGATTGCCAAGTCTGGGATTAAAACTCCTACCTAACTATTTTATCACACTATAGCTGTACACAGTTATGGAACGCGCTCCAGAGATTAGTGGGCTACAGCCATCCCAGGGGTGTATTTCTAGGTGGAACACATCAGCAGCCTTGCCAAAGTAGGGCATTTGAATTGTAGGAAGTGTGAGTAGCCTAAAAGGAATTGTTATCTACACAGACAGGGACAGACATACACGCACACACTTGCCAAGTCTGGTATTAGAACTCCTACCTAACTGTTTTATCACACTACAGCACTAGGCAGTTATGGGACATGCTAGGGAGATTACTGGGCTACAACTTTCCCAGAGCTGTATTTCTAGGTGGATGACATCAGCAGCCTTGACTAAGTAGGGTATTCGAATTGTAGGGAGTGTGTGCAGCCTAAAATGAATTGCTCTCTACACAGACAGGGACAGACACACACACTTGCCAAGTCTGTGATTAGAATTTCTACCTATTTTATCACACTACAGCAGTATGCATCTATAGGATGCGCTAATGAGATTACTAAGCTACAAACTTCCCAGAGGTGTATTTCTAGGTGGATGACATCAGCAGCCTTACCAAAGTAAAGTATTTGAATTGTAGGGAATGTGACTACCCTAAAAAGCATTGCTCTCTAAGCAGACAGACACACACACACAGTTGCCATGTCTGTGATTGGAACTCCTACCTAACTAGTTTATCACACTACAGCAATATGAAGTTATAGGACGTGCCACAGAGATTACTGGGCTACAATTCTCCCAAAGGTGTATTTCACAGTGGATGACCTCAGCAGGCTTGTCATAATAGGGTTATGGGGAGGGCAGTCTGTGTGCATGGGCCATAACCCATTCATCTAAAGGTTGACACACCACATGCAGGCACACACAGGATCATATTTCACAGGTATGTGTTATACAGCTGTTAGATGACTACTTCTTTTTACAGTCATGTTGCACAGCTAGCTCTTGCACCACATAGTCTGTAATGCTAACAGATACCGGTGGCTAGTATCTACAGTGAGTGATATCTGAACCTCATGTGGTTCTGGCCCTTTGGCTGTGTGCTTGTTGGGACAGGCCTGGATGGCTTCTTGTCACAGTCACCCTCTTCCACAAATCTATGTATGTCTACCTTTGGCTTATTATAGTGTGTTGTCCTCAGATATATGTCTGTATTCCTATCCACTGTGTGTGCAAAGCATGAGTGGTGCATACTGAGGAGTGACTGCACTACCATTTGTGACTGCCAGATATGTCTGATCCACTGATGTTTGCAGATATGGCCTTCATTTGTTTGTGTGAGCATGCCAAGTATGACCTTTCAGTATGTTGTTGACTGGCATTGCTTTCATTTTTCTAAGTGTGTGAGTATGCCCAGTATGCCCATTTGTATTGAATGTGTGGATCAAGTCCAGGTAGTTTGTACTGCAGTGCAGACTGTAGGTGTTGTACACCTACTGGTAGCATACAGTTTCTGCAGGATATCAGTTGATCATTTGGCAATATAGGGACAAACTGTGCAGGGGATAGTGTGTACTGTAGGTGATTGTGTCTGTGCTGCTTCAGCTGCATGGTACTGCTGTTAGAGATATTCAGATGTGTACTGTTATACACAGTGATGTTTTCTGTCCTCATGTACTGTCAGGTGGACATTCTTGCTCACAATGATGTCTTGGGGACAAAGGTGACTGTGGCTGTGTCCGGTATTGTGGGCATACACTTATATATTCATGGTAAGTTATGTCATTCTGGAGGGGGAGCTGCAGACACTTCATGCTGGGTTTGTGTATCCAGTTCAGCACCTTGGTAGAGTACTGGCAGAGGATCCCTTACTTGTACGCCCATCAGCATGACATTATGGGCTTATCTTGCTGTGGCAATGCCTCACAGCTGTACAGATTCACACAGGTCAGCCAGGGCAGGGTCCATGGGTCAGGACATTTACCCTATTGTGGTGTACGGGCAGGTGTGTAGCCACCCATGTATGTGTTTGCAGCAAGGGATAGTGTGTGCACACAGCTTGGTGTCAGACCCTGCACATTCTAAGCTGCCCATGCATCCACCCCTTCCTCTGTTATTCTAACCTCTTCCTTACATTATGCATACATTCTCTGATACTTTCCCTAAGGGTATCGCCCCATCACAGGTGTGTGTTAGTGTTGGACCATAGTTCATGCAGTGGGACATGGTGGACATCTCACTGTGGTTTGTCCACATGGCCTTGCATATGGCTTACATGAAGTGTGTTATGTTGTTGTTTGGGTGTCTGTGACATAACATGCATTGGCAGTACATATGAGACACAGGCCTTTGGCAAACACCTGTGGGGCATTAGGTGTTGCTGCATGCCAGATGTAGCAGGTCATTACATTCTGTCAGTCCTACAGTCCCAGACCACAATACAGTATATTCCCCTGGGGTGACAGTGTAGGTGTGATAGGTGTTCATGCTAATACCTCCTAACAGTCTTGCTCAGGTGGTGTGGATGCTGGCAAGGTAATACCTACCACTAGGGACACACCTGTATGGGACACCTGCACTGCATGCTGCAGTCTTCCGCTATTGCCATATACAGGTGGGGTCTTACTGTACCCATTCCCGACAGCAGGGATATGACCAGAGAGGTGCCTTTGGGTGGTGTTTGCATGAGCTGGGTGCATGTGTGCTATGGACACTTCATGGATCTGACACACAGATATGCATTGGGCTTTCCAGTTATGCTTGCAGGTACATCAGCTGTTTCCCAATACATCAGTCCTATCTGCTTTGTGATCTGCGTGTGCTTGGGCAGACAACACCAGTATCCCCTACTACAGGACCAAATAATGTGATGCATACCTGTATGTACATTTCCAAGGGAGTGTCCATTTCACAGTGACACAATATATACTGTATATCTGGTGTACTTTCCCCTGTGTACTACTTGTATATGTAGACCAACAGCCATGCCATGTCAGTCTTTCAGATGGTGACACATATTACCACCACACATTTGCAATGGCTTACTGCTAGCTTGTGTTATACTGATGGGTATTGTGTATGGCACTGCAGTTGTGAGGACTTGGCCCTGTCATCAGCAGTAGTGGACAATGGCCACTAGGCTTACCTCAACATGCATACATACCGACCACTCTCACACGATATGGGACACACACCAACCTAACACACACATACCTGCATATTGTGCAAATCCTACAACCTATCCTGCTACCTTGGCCACCTCTGTGCATTTGTGCTCCGCTGGTATTAGACCTACACATACATGTTACTACATTTCTACATAGGGTCGTAGGGGGCACACATGACTGTTACGACGTGTGTACATCACATTGGGGGGGCACACCAGACTATTACTACATAATTAAGTAGGATTGGGGGGAGCACATCTGACTGCTTCTGCATTCCTACACAGGATGGGGGGCACATCTTACTATTTCTACATATCTGCACAGGATGGGGGGGCACACTTGACTGTTACTACATTTCTACATAGGATGGGGGCACACCTTACTATTTCTACATTTCTACACAGGATTTGAGGGTGCACACCTGACTGTTACTACATTTGTATGTAGGATGGGGGGCACACCTGACTATTTTTACATTTCTACACAGGATTGTGGGGGGCACACCTGACTGTTACTACATTTCTACGTAGGATGTGGGGCACACCTGACAACTTCTACATTTCTACACAAGATTGGGGGGGCACACCTGACTATTACTACATCTCTACTTAGGATGGGGGGCACACCTGACTATTTCTACATTTCTACATAGGATTGGGGGGGCGCACCTGACTATTATTACATTACTATGTAGGATGGGGGGGCACAACTGACACCTGCACACATTTGCTATGACTGTACTGGTATGTCAGGTACTCCATCTCATTCTGTATTCTAATCTATCATGCTGACTAGAGGCATACCAGTGTACTACAGATCATAGCTTTGATTTACCTACATATTAGTTTCTGACTTCCTACCCTTCAGAACTAACGTCCCACTGTTTGACCTGCTGTAGTCTGTCTGTGTAGGCCTGGGGCAGAGGTTACCCATAGGCATCATTCAGAGGCCATAGCACAGCCTTTGTTTGTGTTTGTCTACACCTGTCCTGCTGGCTGTGACTGTTGTTGGGTATGTGAACCCCCCTAACTGGCATGTGTAAGTCACTTACCTTGTGGGTGTCCCAGTATTGAGGGTAGTGTTGCAGGGCTGCCTATGCCAAATGCACATAGTACATGCCCTACACATGATTGAGCCCAGGTAGTGTCATGTTTGGCATCCCTTTTACTGTATGTGTGAGTCAGAAAGAGGTGTTATTCCCTGGGTCCCTCCTGTGTCAGTGTATGTGCTATGAGTTGCCTCTTTGCCAAGGCCAGGGCATACTGGGCATTCCTCCTTCTGTCTACTGGGGCATGCTCAGGTTGTTCCTCCTCCAAGTCACTCTGTGCCTGTGCAGGCCTTGGTGGGGGGATGTGTGGCTCTGCCCCATGCTGTTCCTGCTGCAGCTGTTTCTGCAGGATCATACTGTGTAGTATGGCACATACGATGACAATTTGGGTACATGTAGCTAGTGAGTACTGCAAGGCTCCACCGGATGGCACTGGAACTGTGACTTGCACATCCCAAACACACGCTCTACTATAATTCTGGTCTGTGTGCTTGTCTCATTATGGAGTTCTTGTTCGGGTGTGTGTGCATTTCTGATGGGTGTCATAAACCACAGCTCCATTGTGTATCCAGCATCCCCCACTAGGTGGCCGTGAGGGATGTCCCCATTGGCAAATCTCTGGTACAGCTGCATCAGATGCCAGATGTGGGCATCGTGATAGCTTCTAGGGCAGCCAGCACACACATTCATTATTATGCCCTGGGCATCGCACACGACATGGCTGTTGATGGAGGTGAAGCCGTTGCGGTTGATGTAGACCCTACCCTGCTAACCAGGTGGTGCTTTGATGCATATGTGTGTGCAGTTTATAGCATGCACTACCTCAGGGTATTCTGCTATTTGGTGGAACAGTTGCTTATTGCTGGCCAACACCTCACAGGTGTTGGGGAAATATATTTGCTCGCCGACATGTGCTGACATGGCATCCAGGAACTGGCGGAGTATCCTGGATGCTGATGCCTGTGAGATACCCATCATATCCCCAGTTGGCCTTTGGAAGGTACCTGTAGCTAGTATTTTTAGGCCTACACATACCTTGTTATCCACTGGGATGGGATCCCCTCTGTTAGTTCTGTGTATGAGGCATTTATAATCTATAATTTGCTGTAGGAGGTTCCTGTGCATCCTATAGTGCTCCACTATCTACAGCTCATGTAGCCCCTGGTAGGTTACCCTGGGTCTGTGCACTCTTCTCCGTCTCCTCACTGTGGGTTGGTCGACAGCATTCACATCTTCACCACCTTCAGCCTCTTCCACAAGTTGTTGTATGATAGCTTTTGCAGCCCAGATCATTTTGTTGTTTTGTTTGTTAAAAGTTCCCCGCTTGTACACACCAGTAGTGTACAGTGTGGGAAAGAACAGAGGGGAAGGTGTTTGCATAGTTATAGTGGTGTTCACGGCTGGGCAGGTCTGCTGTCTGTGTAATTGGCTGATTCTGATACATTTCACCTGCCAGCTATGCTAGTTCTCCTAGATTAACTTCCTACTACTGTTTTCCCTTCCCATTGCCTTTCTGTTTAAGCCTGGGGGAGCACCACTCAAACAGAGTGCTCAAATGTGCAAAGAGCTGCTATTTCCTGATTTAGCTTTTTTTTATACCTTAAAAACTTGGTGCGTGGTGCACACACCTGCTTAGGCAATGTAAAGAGTGCTAGGCAGACTCAGACACACCCCTTTGTTTAGCTGTGCTTAGCTAGGAGTAAACCTGAGCCACAGGGCTCCAATCTGCTTACAGTATGCCTGACACACCCCCCCCCCATGATGTCAGCTAACTGCTAGGCTTGCACCATGCTATTCCTACTCTTACACTGTTGGGGCTTGACTAGCATGCTGGGGAAAACTGGGACTCACTATCATTTCCCTCATTTGCATAGGATTGCCTGCTAATGCCTAGTTATATGTCTCACACTGAGCTTCCCCCCTTAGCAACCACTACTCACTGGCCATGTTGTCTTCTGCCTGCCATTGTCTTTCATGGCAGAATGGGGATTTTAGTTAGAATGCTTATTTTAGGTTTATTTTATTATTTTCCCCCAATCCTGTTTGCGCCACTGCCCTATGCTTAAACAGCTGAGATCGGCAAAATAAAAATTAAAGTTACTTTTTTAAAATTTTTTAGGCTGTTTTCAATGCCAGTGGCCTTATATTTGGCCGTTAGCATGCTTCCTGACTGATATGCAGTCTTTATTTGGAGCTGTCATGGTTCTGTTTTGGATTTTGCTGACATGTACTCGATTACTAACCGAGTACATTTTTGCAGATTACACTAGTCGTGCTCAGCCGGTTTCAAGCTTCCTGGATTGCAAATTCACCTCATTTGCATGGATTTCTCCTGCAAATGGAGTGATTTGCATAATGGAGCTTAGTCCATGCAGGACTAGTGCAGGAGCTCTTGTGCACACCCCTGCAGCCTGTTCCTGGATCGCAAGAGAGACATATTGCCTGCTGGAGCACCTGCACTAATCCTGCACACCATGCAAGGCATGGAGAATCCAGGGGTCTATATATATATCCTATGTATAGATTTGTCCACTAAATATATATATATATATATATATATATATATATATATATATATATCTGAGAACCTGACTAATTCTACAGACTCCTTTCCCTGCCGTTGAATGCCTGTACATAACTGATATGTTTGGAAAATCATTACTATTTTATAGAGCTCCAATAGTGTAATGGTACATTGCTTTGATTGTTGTTTACAGTGCCCCGGGTCCAAGACTTTGCCAGACTTAATATTTTGTTGCAAGGTATTATTTACTGTCTTATTAGCTACACATATACTTACTTTTTTTCTTGCCCTGTTGCTCTCCTTTTATGCTCTGACTCACTCCTCCTTTCTCTCCCCTGCCCTCATTTCCATCTTCTTTTTTCTTCCCCTTCTAGACTTTTGTTTCTCTCTCTTCTCCTCTCTTGTATTTCTACATTAATCCCTTCTAATCTCTTGTTATACTTCTTTCTCTCCGGATTATTGAAACTAACTGCTAATCTTTAGCATTTTAGTTGTGATGCTACTACTGACCTAGTGTATTTTTGTGTGCGCCTTAAGTATTTGTTGTTCTTATTACTAAATGTATATTCTTATTGTACTTAAATTTTTATTAATATGTCTTGTAGTGTAGTTTTATGTATGGAGCTTTTCTCCCCAGGCCTCTACTGAAAATGGACATATATCCAGCTAGACTAGCCTGGTAAACAAATGTAAAATAAAATAAAAATAAATAAATAAATAAAAGGTAGAATTGTTGCTGCTGGGGAGGAAATGATAAGGGCAGTATTTAAGAGGTCCCTAGTTTGGGCCCATTGACCCCCATTTTGACAGCCTTTGGATAAATGTGTTGCAGTAAGAGGTTCACAGTATGGATCTAATGTCCGAGTGCACTACACACATATAAATATATATATATATATATATATATATATATATATATATATATATATATATATATATATATATATATATTGTTTTAGGTACATACAGATTATATATATATATATATATATATATATATAGATATATATATATACATACATATATCATATATGTATATATTTTATATGTATATCTCTACCTATATTACATATTAATGTTTTTATATATATATATATATATATATATATATATATATATATATATATATATATATATATCTATATATCTATATATATATATATCTATATATCTATATATATATATCTATATATATATATATATATATATATATATATATATGCATCTCCATACACATATACATTTATATATATGTACAAAACTTGACTCATTTTAACAAACCTTTTCCCTGCTGTTAAATGACTGCTGAATGATATGTTTGGAAAAACATCTGCCATATCTACACCTCAGATGACTTAGATGGCTTAGTGGTAAACTGCTGTGACTAGTGTGTGCAGAATCCTGAGTTCAAGAATTGCAATGGCTGATTATTTTGTTGCTCAGAAGAACAAGGGCTTTTGGATACAGCGTGATTAAGGCACTTTTAAGCAGTGTGACATGGGTTTGTACGGCGGTAAGCAATGCTAACTTCCAGTTAACTATGATGACAGACAGCCTTAAAAGTGCTTAATCTGTGTAGGCATCGCTTAGCAATGTGCAAACAGGCTTACTCCTACTTATTACTGCTTACTCCCGCTTATCTCTGTGCTAATTTCTTTAAAATAAAAGAAAAAAGGGGTGATAGAAAGTGTTAAAAATGGGACACAAAGAGGGAAAAACAATATGAAAGATAGATAGGGATGTGCAGGATGGGGTGTACTGAAGTTCCATAGCTGTCCATTTCTTTTACAGCAACAGTGATCATATATACTGAATTTGGAGGTAGATTTGGACAATCAAACCCTGGAGAGAGAGGTGAGGACAACAATGCCTGTTCCTGTAGGAGTGGTTATTGCCTAGAAACTGTAGTTCTATTGGCCATTTTGGGTCAATTCCAAACTCCTTGATCTCTCTCTCTTAAAACCCTGCAATCACGTGGTTTTGGCATCTTTCCAGGCTTGATAGTTGTTGCTGAAGGACCTACCAAGAGGATAAAATGCTGAGAGATGAAGGGAGCCACTTTTGAGATTTTAAGTAATTTCTTCTGATTTATTTCTTAGAAAAACTGCATTGCCGCCTAGTTTTCGGAGTTTTCTTGCTTGCAAAAGGTGATATCTGTGTTAGAAACAGTATTTAGAATATGCCTAGAGCCTATTTATTGCATTTTTTGTGTTGCACTTAATTTAAAATCGTTTTTCTTAAAATTGCATTTTACCTGCCTCTGAACTTGGGGTCATTTATTGCACTGTTCTGACTAGTTTGCTACTTGTGTGTCTCTGCTATCCTTAAACAAAAACAAAAACAAAAAATCTTGCTATTTTCCCACTTTCTATAATTTAATAAAAAGTTCAGTTACAGAGTTGCTGTTCTGAACTGTTTGTAAGTTTCTTGGAGGCCAGTGCTTACTTGGGTTAAAGGGAAGTCTCTGTGTTCACCAGTGGCAGTGGTTAACACTGAGCAGCCTGCCTGTCCCTGTAGGAGTGGTTACTGCCTAGAAACTGTAGTTTTGTTGGCCATTTTAGGTCAATTCCAAACTCCTTGATCTCTCTCTCTCTCTTTTAAAACCCTGCAATTCTCTTTTTGCGCAGTCTTGCGCACAGAGCAGCATCGGGCAGTGCCGGTTAGCTGGAGTATACTATTCCTGGCTCCACAAAGTCTGCGCTGCAAATTTCCCTTAGAACTAGGCAAGCCTCAGCTCAAGTGCTTCACATCAACTGCTCTTATTGCAGCACTTGCATAACCCAAATCAGCACTTGTCCAAATCTCCTAGACAGCACTATTATTTTCCAAATCTCCTAGACAGCACTAGTATAATACAGCATAAGACCTTCGATTGTCCACAAGACAAGTGAAACTTACTTTTCCAAGCATGTCCAGAGGTCAGGATCAGGTGTACTCTCCAGTTTATCTGGTGGAATTGGGCATCCTGAGGCAATGTCACAACTGCCTCATGCATACAGACAACCCTCTCCTCTTACCTCTAGACACAAACACTTGTGAGAGATGCAAATACACAGCCAGACTGGAGGCTAAGCGCTCTCAACCCATGACTGTAACAGACAGTCAAGAGGAGAAGAGACACACTAGCATCACACCACCAGTCACACATGGATCTACAAAACAAGCACCGGCAAAACATACACATAAATACACAAAAACATATTTGGAGGCACTAGGTACCAATCTGAAAAAGAAACAGGGCCCTCCAAAGCAGACAAGCAAACAACCTGCACCTCCAAACACAAGCCAGAAAACACATAATTCACCTCAGCAGTGTGCCTCCGACAGCCCCTAAGGAAAAACACCATACCTAACATGCTAGTAATAGGAGACTCTATAGTAAGGCACACAGATGTTCCACTCACCAGGCTGAACAAGGAGAAGGTTACTGTCAGCTGCCTGTCGGGTGCTAGGATCTGCCACATAGCACAGGCACTTGGGTCACTCCAGAACAAGTACAAGTATGACGCTGTCATTGTACATGTTGGTGTGAATGATCTAAGATGTACCTCTCTGGACTACATGAAAAGAGACATTGAGGAGCTCTCTGATCATATAGCCCAAGCTGGTATGACCCTGACCTTGAGTAGCATACTACCTTCACCTAGAATGATACCACAATACAAAGACAAAATGATCAATTTCAACAATTGGCTAAGCTTCTGGTGTTATTCTAAGGGGATCCAGTGTCTGTCTGCCTGGGATGACATGATAGACAAGCCTCGCTGTTTCACCAGAGATGGTTTGCACCTGTCACCCCTAGGCTTTTGAATACTGGCCAAGGCTCTTGCCGTCCGCATAGTGTCTTTTTTAGGCAAGGCTCAAAGGACAAACCAACCACCGTAACCAGCACAGGTAACCAAAAACTAAGGGTAATGCTACTCAACGCCATAAGTCTCAACCTCAAAATGCACGCACTCAAGGCACTCCTCAGTATGGAGAAAATTGATGTTTGTGCAGTGACGGAAACCTGGTTCAAGGCTCCAGAGAGCACCCCAGCACTACCAGGTTACAATTCATATCATACCTTCCAGCCTCAGTTACAGGATCACAGTACAAAGGGCGGAGGTGTATCCATATTCATCAAGGATACCCACATCTCCAGGTTAGTGGCGCAACATGATGCCCCAGAGATCATCCATGCGCAACTATCAGCAGGCAACACTGCATTTCAAGTCATAGCCTGTTATAGATTGCCCACCATGTCCCAAGATACTCACTCAGCATTCCTTGAGACATTGGAATATATAAAGGTCCTACCCAACACCCTAATTTTGGGTGATTTCAACTACTCTGGTATACACTGGGTGAACTACCAAAGTTCTAACTCCTATGCCCAGCACTTCATAGGAAGGAAAATGCCCTTGAACAACCGGTATGTTCTCCCACTAGAGGGGACAACATATTGGATTTAGTCATCACAAATATGGGTGCCCATTGTACCACACCCATTATCACTCCCTCTCTGGTCAGATCAGACCACAAACTGATAACCCTGGACATCCTTACCCCTCCACCTCCCCCAGTCAAATAAACTATTGTAAAAAATCTTTCCAAAGCAAACTTCAAACTACTTGCATCAGAAGTGGAAAGCTTCACTATTCCCTTGCAGAAGGATAATGATATCCAGGATGCAGAATCCTACACCAAGGCACTTTATATACAACTTCAGGATTGCATGGACCATGCTATCCCAAATAAAACCAAGACTCCTTCCTCAAGCAAGAAGAAACCAGTCTGGTGGACCCCGGCCATAAGCAAACTATACAATAAAAGGAGGAGACTTATACAAAAAAAGGCTAAATCTCAAGTAGAAAAATCATCCCTGATCAGCATTAGTAAGACATTGAGGGCCCTCATCAAGCCAACTAAAGCCAATTTTGAAAAGAAAGTTGCCAAGGATGCCAAGGATAACCATAAGGCCTTCTATTGTTACATCAAAAACCTAAATGGCAATGCTCTGGCCTGTTCTGAGCTAGTACAAAATGGAACAAAATACACTGACCCCACTGACATTTCCAACATTTTGGCTGACAGGTTCAGTGCAAATCCCCCCCCCCCCCCATCACTACCTACAGGGCCTATTACTATTCATAGGTTCATAGGTTCATAGATTAGTACTAAGCTAACTGCCCTTGTGAGCCATTTTGAGCCTAGCCAAGTGTCCCTTGTGAAACTGAAACCCTGCACCCTGTGTTTGTAAGGCAAACACCTTAACCATTAGGCCACCATCCCAACCCCCTCTTTCCAGGGGATTGTGTAACTCCAATTATTACTGATGCGTTGGTTAATAAGGCTCTATCTAAAACTAAAAACACTGCCTCCATGGGACCAGATGGTGTCCCGGGCTGTGTCATACGTGAGCTCCAAAATGAATTAACCCCACATCTGAGTATCCTGTTCAGTCTCAGCCTCTCAACATGATATGTGCCCATAGAATGGGGCACAGCAATGGTGGTTCCGCTACACAAGGGTGGGCCCACAATCGACCTGGGAACTACCGACCAATAAGTCTGACCAGTCTGATCTGTAAGGCAATGGAGCAAATCATTATGGAACTCATAAATGGAGAGATTGGGAACCTCCAAACACTTGACCCCACACAGTTCGGCTTCATCAAGGGCAGATCATGCCTCCTGAACCTGTTGGACTTCTTTGAGACAGTTACTCAGGCTATAGATAAGGGAAAGGAGGTACACACGGCTTACCTTGACCTTGCTAAAGCATTTGACACCATTCCCAATTTGGGTATTATTGATAAACTCACCAACCTGGGCATAAACCCTTACATCACAAGATGGATCGCAAATTGGCTCTCAGACAGATCCCACAAAGTAAGAGTAGCGGGATCTATGTCCGAATCCAGACCAGTAATGAGCGGTGTGCCTCAGTGCTCTGTCCTGGGGCCCCTCCTGTTTGGCATATACTTCTCAGAAGTACAGGCAAGCACTAAAGGGCTGTGGCTGACCAAGTTTGTGGACGACTGCAAACTGGGTGCTATAATAGAGTCTGCGGCCGACATGGATATCCTCCAGAAGGGCCTTAATGAGACTGATGCATGGTGTCAAAGCCATGGTCTCAAGCTAAATGCTAAAAAATGCGTAGTAATCCCTTTTGGAAAAACCAGAGTACCCGTGAACTACCACACAGGAGGTAACCCCCTGAAATCTGAAGAAGTAATAAGGGATCTAGGGACCCAAGTAGATAGTCAGCTTTCCTTTGATAACCATGTTGCCAAGGTGTTTAGAAAATCCTTCTATGTGACCCATCTGATCACGAAAAGGTTCGCATCAAGATCTAAGGATGTAGTGGTGCTCCTCTACTCTTCCCTCATCAGACCCATTATTGAGTACAATGCACCAATTGGAATGTACCTGGCTAGGCATCTCCAGCAGTTGGAGTGACCACAGAGGTACCTCACTAAGAGGATTACTGGCCTCAAACAGTTGCCCTATGCAGCACGATTGGAAAAACTAAGGCTTTTCTCTGCTGCATACCGCCTTCTCGGAGGCGATCTCTGTCTAACATACAGAGCCATGTCCAACTCAGAACTGTTGAACATGCTCCATCTTAGCAAAACCAAATCTACTCAAGCTACACGCTCTAGGGATATAAACCTCAGCACTACAATGAATAGAACATGCTGGAGGGATAGATTCCCTTTGCAAAGACTTCCCTTGCTATGGAACAAGGTCCTGATCTACATAAGACAGAGCCCCTTACTATCACTCTTCAAGAGGAACCTTGATGAGTGGATGGGTAACAGAAAGTTCACACCAGGGATCATACCAACAGCTCTACTAGATAGGGGCCAAGGGCACTAGCTGCTAGATCAAGGGCCTAGGGAACTAACCAAAGGAGCAGTGAATACCGCACAACATGGCTGGGCTAATATATGCCTTTGGGCAGATAGCCCAGTACCTGCCTATGAACCTATAATGTGTTGTGAAGCCAATTAGACCATATTACATGTGTCCATTGGACATGTGTGCAAAACGGGCAGCTATGTATGGGGCAACATTTTTTTGGGAACAGATTGCCCTTTTTTTCAAGGTGAGAGTAGGATGTTGGGGAAGGATAGTAGGTATATTTGGGGAGAAAGGTTGGGTAGGAAGACAGGCAAGATAAACAAGACAGCATACAGGGGTGGTATATGACACATGGGGGGTAAACACCCTGTACAGGGAGGGGTGTTTGGTAACTGGAAGCCAACGAGCCCCCAATTGGATACAGTGGGGCTGAGGTCCCACCCATGGACAGTCAACACTACATCTTCACGGCCCAAAAAGTGGCTGTGCTGAGAGCTGAGCAGGAGGGGCAGGCTGACCCTCTAAATGTGCCACACGGCCCTCAAGCTGGTCTACTAGATCTCCCAATTCTTTGTGGAGCTCCCTACACACCAGACACTGAATCTGGCTTCGGTTGACAGGATTCTGTCCACGCCTGCTCCCAAGGGGGGAACTACCCCATCTCCTGAGGCGCTTCCACCCAAAGGTGGTGCAGGACCAGCAGCCGAGGAGGTCCTGGGGAGGGTCCCAGATGTGCTGGGGTCTGGTGCCATGGCCAGATGAGGCAGGAGAGGTGGATCCTTCCCATATGTGCTTTGGTGTTGCATTTTTAGAACATATGTTGGTTAGTCATAAAAAACACATTCCAGGATTAGTTATAACAGCATGCATCAGTATTCCCATTAACCCAAAACAACAGATTTGGAACATTTGCATAGCAAACAGAACACATGCATACATGGAACCACAGTGGGCATTACACCGGCATGCAAGTTACATTGATAGCAACAGGCCACCAATGATAGTAGTTGAACAGGGAATATTAATTGGAAAACATTTCAATATATGTAGAACAATAAAACACATGTCCCAACAGTAGGTTTGGTGGAAAACATATCCATTCATTTATGTGTTTAGATTATTGGTGAAGATGAGGTGGCAGAAAGAGCGACAGATGTCAGTTAACAATTGTAGGTTCTTGCAGTGGTATGTTTGTAAGCAGTGTATAATTACAGCCTTCTTATAGCTACTTTATATATTTTCTTACATGGCAGACCTATGGAGGTGATTTCTGTTAACACTACCTGACTGTTTCTACCCATATTCACATAGTCAGCATTACATATGTGCACTTGTGTGTGTGTGTGTGTGTGTGTGTGTGTGTGTGTGTGTGTGTGTGTGTGTGTGTGTGTGTGTGTGTGTGTGTGTGTGTGTGTGTGTGTGTGTGTATATGTGTGTGTGTGCTACTGCCATACTCTGCCTTGATTTCTATCAGTCACTCTGGTTGTTGGCAGCAGTGAGCAGTAGCTATGACAGCATGACATTTGAACATTTCTTGGGGGAGACTACTTGGTGTATGTGCTCGCTGTCATTTGCAGCCTTGAGGTTGGACCATAAGTGTTGGACACAGTATATCTACAGCCTATTTATAGCTACTTTATAACTTTTCTTACCTGGCAGACCTGTGGAGGAAAGTTCTGTTAACAATACCTGACTGTTTCTACACATATTCACAAAATTCTAGGTCAAATTATGCATACAGCTTACTACCACTCCAGGGATTCAAACCGTGCCTGTTTGAGCATAAAATACAACAAAAGGTTTTGTGTTTCATCATAACAAACTATTGAGAAACTGCTGTCTCTTCCTTGAATGTTTTCTGTCTAATAGTCTCTTGGTTGTACAATCTGACCTTGTAATTATGAGATTCTTATACATACATTCCTATACATACCTTTTGACATAGCACAGTGGTTAACACAGCATTACTATTCAGACATCAGATCTTGGTGCATGAAACATTTCATATCGGTTAATCTCGTATCTTACAAAGGCACTAACTTTGTCAGATGTGACTTGATTGTTTAATGCTTTCAGAGCTATAGTTGCTGTGCATAACCTGTACACATTTCAATTCATACAATACCAAAGTAAACACAACCAGTCCAGAGTTTTGAATTTTATTGACAGGCAGTTATAGTTTTATTTATATATAACCTATATGACACTATTACTGTAATATTGTCTGGTTTATTCAGTACAAACCATACACATTTTTAAAACTGCAAGATGACATTCTACTCCTTTATATTTATTTGGTATGAATACTATAAGCTAGATTGTTACTCACCAGCCTTGCAAAGCAGCATTAGCAATCTGCTTGCATGGGCCTCCTGGTTGGCAGCCCGCTCAGCTGGAGATGTAAAGAAGATATATAAATATTTATGCATACCTATCCATCACATACACAGGCTGGACTTTGTTAAACGGTTATTGATATTAATATTTACACACACCTGGGACATCCCTCTGCCATGCATCTTGGACCCACATGTCCAAGAGCTCCCTCTTCCTCCGCTTCAAGTCGGCAATGTGGTGTCGGACCTGCTCATCAGTCCGAGGGATGCCAGTGGCACTGGTGAGATTGTGGGTGATACTTTCCCAGGCCTCAGCTTTGTATTGGGAGCCCTGGTACTGGTCCTGCAGCAGTCTCAGATCATGTTTCTTTTTTTACAAGGAGTCCAACAATGACCCTGGACTCTTGTATGCCCCAGCACTGGGCCCGAAACCGCACACCCTCTCCAATGCCAGCCATAGTGCCTATAGTGGGGAGTTACAACTGGTTATGAGCTGTATTCCCACCTGCAAGGTTGAAATATGGTTGATTTCCTGCCCTATGCCATGATTGGATGGTTTTGAATATGCTAAGCTAAGCTAAGCACCGGGCTAACCCGCTTAGCTGGTATATGCATTGCTTAAAGGTGTAGATGCTAAGCACTACTTACCAATGCACCAATCCACTTAGATACACTAATTCTTGCTTATAATTTACATTTAAGCAATGCTTATACTGGCTAAGCATTGCTGAGCACAAGTTTGCATTGTTCAGGTTTCCTTTTACAGACTATCTGCATTGTGGGGTTGATTCCTCATAAATGACATATTATGATATGTATGTCTACCTTCCACAACACCCCCATGTGCTTTCATTACAGTACATTCTTTTTTGGCTATGCTGTATGGGACACTTATGTTTCTATGGGAGTTTCACATCTGTACTACACTGACTCCTCACATTTTGACCTGTTACACTACCCTGGTTAACACATATATATATATATATATATATATATATATATATATATATATATATATATATTATTCACTACTTTCTGGTAAAAAATATTAACATATAAAAATGACTGCAAATGCCTACATGGTAAGTCAAAGGTGCAACCACTACACTATTTCACTTTATTCTGCTTTGGCCATATATTTGTATTTAGCTCATTGGAATGTGTAAGCTAGGCTGACCATAGCTGCACGATGCGCACTCCTACTCAGCTACGCATAAACTTTATTGCAGACAGAAAAAAAATGATGTATGTGTTTTATTTTTATTTACTGTAGCAATTTGTACATTGCTTTCTGCACCATTATCTGTGTATTGCTCTTACAAACTTAGAAAGTTGATAGAATACATAGGTTTTGCAATAGCTTAATGTTTTGGACCCATTATTCGGGGAGGTGCACATTTTAGGAGGGACACACCAAATCATATGAGTCAACTATCTGTACATATTTCAGAGATAGTTGTGACGTAAGCTCCATGGTACATACCTCTGAACTGTACAGATATTCACAGAATGTCTATATTTTTGGCTTATATTTTTGGGCTGTTCCTCTTTTTCCTGGCAAATCGCTGGGATGATCTCAAGATTGAAGTCACTAAATAATGACATAACATTTGAGTTTCAGACTTCAAATCCTTCAGAATGTTAAGACAGACCCTGTTACTCTCCAGCAACTTAGTTTATTAGAGCAATATTTAAAATATGTCCCTATTTGTCCCCCCCCCCCATTTTGTCGAGCTTTGTCCAGCTTTTTGGCATTAAGAGGCTGAGAGGTATGCAGATATGGACATTCTGTGTAAATCTGTATGGTTGAGAGGTACAGTGTGCATTTGCACACATTTCCTGCTTCTGCAGAATGCTGAAGTGCTGTACAGTGCTTTAGCAATACAGGGGGTGTGTCACTGTATTGCTTTCCTGTTTGCTGGTTTTATTTTAGTGTCAGTGGACACTGAAATGATTTATTTTACATACTGGCAGAATATTAGAGCTATGCTCTAATATTATGCCAGTATGGCTTAGAAAGTGCCATATGCACTTTCTGAGTGCAGGGAGTGTGTTTAGCGTCCGTGCACTGCACAGACATGCCCTCTGCACTCGTACATGGATCATTTGTTCATGCAGAGCATGCCTACTCATGTATTACTGTGTCAAATAGTTATGTACTGATGTCTAGAGAATTGATAAACTGATTTTATAATCACTGCTACTATGAAGTGGCAGTCAGACATACCTTACATATACTTACCCTGTGCTTTTCTGAGGTATTGTAGTCTCTCTGATGTTTCTCTCTGTTCCCTTCAATCTCTGCAGAAGCTACAGAGAACAGGCAAAAAAAAAATAATCTGTTTGCTTTGGCAAGTCAATGTTGACTTTGCCTGGTAGTGGTCCACTATATTTACACAACTGAGGAGTATTGTGGGTCTGAAAATATTCCTCCCACTAGTGAAGGGAGCTAAAGCCTTTTGAAGTGGCTATAATGGTGACAGTATTGTTTATCCATTGGCGAGATGCCAGTTGCACTGGTGCTGGCATTTTCTAAGTTATTCCAAGCCTCAGCTTTGTATTGCAGCTTGGTATATTTATCTTGCAGAATCCTTCGACTGTAACGTTTAATGAGAAATCCTACAAAAATCTTAAACTCCTCTGCACAGCATCTCTGTGTTCTGTTGTTTTGCCTTCAGACATAAATTGTCAGTTCTCTACAGTCCTTCCTGCATACTGACAGTCCTTCATGACAACTGTCACACAAACAGTAAGAAACAATTTTTGAATTGCTGACTTTGTCTGTGATAGCTGTTTTTTTTCCAAGTACATCATTTTGTATTTATGGTATAACACATGTTGAGGAAGAGAACTTTTCTACATAGTGTTTACAGGAGGTGATGTTCTCCATAACATATATCAGTAAAATGTACACTTGGGATAATTAAAAATATACTACACAGAAGCAATGTTCAAACATATTTTGAAAGCTGCATTGCTGTGCTCTTCATAGTTGCGTAATTATCTTTCTAACTTTATGACCTCATAGCATTCATGTTTTAGTTTTTTTTGTTGTTGTTTTCACAGCATTTACACTGAAGTGTGTTTTTATTATGTTCATAGACACAACTGATGCAAGTGATAGAAATCACATTTATCTTGCTTAGCAGCCAAAGCAGAAAATTATATTGCAACATTAATATTTTAAAAATGCATGCATAGTTCATCTAAAAATATATAAAAAAACATATCACACATGTATCATGCCTCATAAAGGTAAACATCCTTAGCTGTGCTTGTGTTGTTAGTCAGAACATCCTTCATTAACACATTGAGATATTCATGAAGTTACTCAGCAGATGTATTTTCTGTATTCAGTAATGTCCCTAATGCTGAGCAAAGCTCACACACCAGTCTAATTTGCACAACTGATGGTTAAGTCTTTGCATATGCAACATTAAATGTTGAGTTTTTCCTTAGGAAATGAACCATCATTTAGTGAAGGGCATTGCTGATAGCTACTGATGAGCAATGCCAACTGAGTTTAAAGGATGAAGCCAAAAAATTAATTATAACCAAATGTGACAATTTATAAACTTTGTGGCTTTATGCATGTAAAATGTTTAAACTAAGGATCCCTACTTTCGCATGGATGGCACCTTCACAAGATTTGAACACTGCACCTATGGCATTACAATGAAACCTTGACATGATGAGTATGCTTTTCCATCTGAACATTGGCTAACAAAATTAGAGAAAGTCCAGCACATGCGTAGCATTGTATTTCTGGCATTTCAGTTTCCTCTGCACTATCTCCATGTTAGCATACAGGTGCAATTTGTCCTGACACAGTACAATTGCATGACTGTAATCATTGCAGATGTGAGGATATTAAAGTATAAGAGGTTACAATCAACTTTCTGCAAGAGAAGACAATCTGTTTTCAGTTTACTTGCATTACTTCACTGTATTACCTTTGCACTATGAATGCATTACAGCTGGTATAAGTGTAAACCTTTCTAAGTTGATTATATGGGTTAATGTTACAACCACTTTATCACACATGCCTCCTAATCTTACAAAATGTTAACAAAAGTGTGCATCAAGGTTCACTCATAACTCACTAAATATAACATAAACCTTCATAGTAAGCATTCATTCTCTGACACACCATCCCAAGTAAGTGTGCTTCTCATTAGAATGGATACTAAATAAGTAATTGAATGAGCAGGATTGCTAATGAATCATACTTGACAAGCATTACCTAGACAAAAATCGTAATACTCAGTCAACTACTGCTCAAGCATGTGCATGTAATTCTGCCGGAACTAATATAATGTTTACCTACCTGACACATTGTGCAGATTGAGTGATTCAATAATGATAAAGAGTTGAGATCTAATTGACTTAGTCAGCATGCCCAAGTGTATTTAACTACACCATATAAGCAGGGCATGGAGCAATAAAACTTCCATCACGATAGGGAAGAATCCTTGTTTCCCAAGTCCTGCCAGTCCTTGTGCCATTGTACTTGCAGTAAGTACCGAGTTCCCTAGTTGGTATACTTATTTAGATAGAGGTTCTGATCTCACTGCAGTCAACTGGTGTGTGTGTGTGTGTGTGTGTGTGTGTGTGTGTGTGTGTGTGTGTGTGTGTGTGTGTGTGTGTGTGCACACCTGTCTGTCTAGTCAGAAGAACATAACTATGTATCCTGCAATCATCAGTACAACTCTATGGAGTACCAATATAAAGAATGTAAGGCATAACAAACCTGCCTTATGAAGAGTGCCTTGAAGCCCTTTCCCTCTACTCAGGCGCATATAGCTTGCTGAGGGGTAAGCTATACCTGGCTTACAAGCCATCCACAAATGCCTCACTTATGAATCTCCTCCATATTCTTAAGTCAAAGAGTACCATTCATACAAGTTCTAAAGACCTGAATTTTGGCTGTGCCTTAAACAGAATATGCTGGAGAGACAGATATGTGCCCCAGAGACTGTCCCTCCAATGGAACAGGGTTCCCATCAATGTGAAGATGATTTCATCTATTACCCAGTTTAAGCACAACCTAGATAAGTGGATGGGGATTAGAAAATTTACTCTGGGCCTGACACCATTATACCTTATCGACAAAGATAGCTTATAAATGGCTGGCCCTCAATGTCCTGTTTGGATACAGGATATCATTACTCTTTCAAGAAAACTTGGCTAAGATAGGCCTCCCCGGGTTGTTAGCCTAGTAACAGTCTATGAATCCAAATGGTGACAACAATTTTGATTATGACAACATAGGCAATTACTGTTTTTTTCAAGATATATATTAAACAATATGAAAAATGCTTGATTCTTTTACTTTGTTGAGAAATAATTGAAATGAGGGTTGTGTACCTGCAGTGCATCGCTAATTCTGTTGAAGTCATTTGACATGTATTTTATGGGGGTTAGAAAACACACATATTCCTGTGCACAGAGTTCTGTAGTATTATTGCAACAAAAGCTTAAATGTTGAACTGTCATTGACTTGAATGAGTTTTGTGTTCTTGTTATACTGATATTTGTTTACTGATTTTTTTCTGCTTAGTAGGTGGGTGTTTTTGTATGTTCTGTTGTTTGTTTCCTTCTGTGGTTTTTACTTTTTTGGAGGTGTTACATATGGGACATTACAATGCTTGCTTCGTTGTTTGCACTGCTTTGCTTCTCTGATTCTGCTGACTGACTACTTACTCCTATTATGTTCCTCAAGAAGTATAACTGTCTGTACTCCCCCACCCCATGTTTGTTATCACTGTATCAGCTATTGCTGTGATATTCCTGTATAGGTATTTTTGATATTTGCTTTCTGTTTACATCTGTTTATTTTATGTACTATTTCTTCATGAGAGGTTGATCACACACACTTAAGACTGCTCCTGTGAATGTCCTAGCCTGTTGCAGATAGAGTTTTATAATGGTTGTGGCAACCCCAATCATTTTTAAAGTTCTCCTGTGGCTGTATTCCAGCAAATGCCGGAATTCAATGCTAAAGTGAGTGCAATGTATACACATTCATGTTATATATTTCTGAACTGCTCCACCATTGTTTTTCTTTTTTTGTTTGTTTGTTAAGCATACAGCATGAAGTATCATACATTCACTGGCATATTCAGCTGCTAACCCTTGTTTTTCAGACAGCAGTAATGTGTACTGCTCTTTCCTGAATCGTAAACTTCTTGCTCAGTGCTGCTGGTCATGCACACAAACATAGCATGATGAGCCAGCATCCATGAATATCAGCCTGTATATTCAAATATTTTGTGCACAGATCTTCACTCTTGTTCATTTAACAATATCAAATAGCTATTTAGACATTTCCAAACTAGGTATGTTTAGTATTACCTCTGATAAGACTACCATTATAGTTTCATAGGTTCATAGGTTCATACTAGGCTATCTGCCCTAGGGCATTTATAAGCCTAGCCAGAGTGTGTGTGGCTTTCACCACCCCTTGGAATGTGAATATTATGCCCATTTAGGGTTTAGTTTACTGTGCCTCTGTCTAGTAGTGACACAGAGATGACCCCCGGGGTAAACCTACGATCTCCCATCCACTCGTCAAGATTTCTCTTGAAGAGAGTCAGTGAGGGGCTCTGCCTAACATGGACTGGGATTCTGTTCCAGAGTGTAGGGAGCCTCTGGGTTATGAATCTGTCCCTCCAGCATGTCCTATTTATTTCTGTGTTGAGGTTCAAATCTCTCGTGGCTCTGGTGGATTTGGATTTTCTGAGGTGGAGCATGTCCATTAATTCTGGATTGGACATGGCCTTGTACGTCAGGCACAGATCGCCTCTGAGTAGGCGGTATGCGACTGAATAGAGCTGGAGTTTCTTCAGCTGGGCAGCATATGACATATGTTTGAGACCCTTGATCCTCCTGGTGAGATACTTTTGGGGTCTTTCTAACTGCTGCAGGTGTCAGGTAAAGTACATCCCAAATGGGGCATTGTACTCAATTATGGGCCTGATAAGGGAAGAGTATAGGGGCACAATCACCTCTCTTGATCTAGATGTGAATCCTTTCATGATAAGGTGGGTAATATAGAAGGTCTTCCTAACCATCTTGGCAATGCGAGTGTCAAATGAGAGGTTACTGTCAACTTGGGTCCCTAGGTCCCTGATTACTTCTTCCATACTTAATGGATTACGACCTATGTGGTAATTTGTGGGTACTTTGTTTTTCCCAAAGGGTATGACTATACATTTTTTGGCATTCAGTTTAAGGCCATGGATCTGGCACCAGTTATCTGTTTCTATGACGCTTTTCTGAAGGATGCTTGTGTCTGCTAGAGTATCATTACTTTATCAGTTCAGTCACATTAACATATTAATGTGTTTAAGTATCTCCATATCTCTGCTATTAAAATTTTCTGGAAATTCTATTGTATGAGCCATAGAGAAAATAACAAATTTCCACTTTTAACATGTTCGATTTTTATAGATATGGATTCTGTGTTCAATTGTATAATAGTTCTCTCTTACACATAATCTACTAACAACCAAAGTAAAGGTTTATTTAAGAGTGTGCGTGGGTGTGTGTGTGTGTGTGTGTGTGTGTGTGTGTGTGTGTGTGTGTGTGTGTGTGTGTGTGTGTGTGTGTGTGTGTGTGTGTGTGTGTGTTTGCATGTGTTTTATTCAAATGATGGGTTGTGAAATGAGATGCAATAGCAAATGAAACTGAGAGCATATTTCCCACCCATCCTGAACGAGATAGTTTAGCAGTGCAAGTAAGGAAAAGGAAAATTGAATAGAAAAATCAGGTAATCTGTTTTAGCATAGAATTGGCATTTTACCTTATATGATTAATAGGGAAAACTGGGCTTAACATTTGATTGGTTGGAAAAAGTAAGTTTTAAGTCTCATATCTTTCAACCATGTACTTAAATTATGGATTAAGGTACTAATAGTACAGATCTGAAATGGCATTCAGAATGGCTTAACACAACGCAAAGGCATTATCTTAGAAGGTTTCTGTACTGCCTTTATAATTTTTAGACAACTCTATAGCTAAGCTTTTTAAATTCCAGAGGCCTTAACAGAGAAAGTGGTCTCACAGTTTAATCTACATGCCAATGCTGTGGTCAGGGGGAAGGGCTAATAAAAATTAGCCATGTGCTCTACCCCATAAATGCTTGTGGCTCATAATTTGCTTGAATGGAAGATTCTGTAAAAGTTTACCCTAGGAGGAAAAATTAAATGATGTTAAAGCATGGTGATGACAAATTCACTTTTTTGGGAGTAGTCATGATTCAGGTATGTCCATCAAAAACATATTGTGGGGTGTGTGTCACTCTGTGCATGTGTATGGAGATGTATATACATATCTGTAGGGCATATATGAAACTACAAGAATATGTGTGTGTATGAGCATGTGTATGAATGTGAAATGTTTTGTTTGTGTGTGTGGGCATAGGTGGTCACAGTACAGTTGGTAAATAAGGGGTGCCGAGACTGGATATATGTGCGTGATTGTGTGTGTGTGTGTGTGTGTGTGTGTGAGTGTGTGTGTGTGTGTGTGTGTGTGTGTGTGTGTGTGTGTGTGTGTGTGTGTGTGTTGGAATGTGCATGCATGTGTAAGAAGGAGTGTTTTCTTGAGTATGGGAAGAACTGTTTATGAATAAGTGGAAGAAGATGTGCGTGTGTGTGTGTGTGTGTGTGTGTGTGTGTGTGTGTGTGTGTGTGTGTGTGTGTGTGTGTGTGTGTGTGTGTGTGTGTGTGTGTGCGTGTGTGCGTGTGTGTGTGTGTGTGTGTGTGTGCATGTGTTTGTGTACATGAGCATGTAAAGAGGTGTCTTTCCTAATGCAATGGGTAGGCTGCTAAGGAGCATGCTACCACAGTTAGATCTTATAACACAATGGTCGATTCACAGACAAAACAGAGAGAGGCTAATGAAGTCTTTCTCGCTGCTACCTTTCATGTCTCTGAAACAGAATTCCTTTCCTTGATGCTGTGAATCCAAGTTCTTGGTTGAGAAAACACACCCACACATGTGGGTGCACACACACACACACACACACACACACACACACACACACACACACACACACACACACACACATATCTATATCTATATATCTATATATATATTGTATATGTGTACATATATGTCAGTGAATATATCGATTTGAAGAAATTTTAATGTGTTTGATAAGGGAAGGCATTAGTGAATGAAAATAATTTCAACTTCACATTTGGTCTTATGTATTATGGTCGACTAATATGGTTAGTGAGAATCTAATTTTGTTACTGATTTGTTATTTTAAAATAGGTGCTTGTTTGGATTAGATATGAATGAACTATAGTACATATTGGTATTTAAGATGCACAGTTACTACCAGTGCAGTTTCTGATTGCATTGGCAATGTTTTCATACTTTAAGGAGATGCTTCATTTGTTGATGTTTGCTGAGTTATGATGTTGGTATATTTTAGCTCTGTGGTGTGTAGAGAGCTAGCTCCCTACATCATGGGTACAGTGGACATTGATTTCATATAGCAAATTATTTGGCTGCTTCCATAGACACTTGTATTGTTTAGATAGATAATATAATGTATTCTACTATTTGATATGGCCATGTTCATGTGTATGGTTAGTTTTTTTGTTGTATGTTGTAAGGTTGATTATTTTGTTAGTTCAAGATATGAGGATACACTTCTATATCTATATCCATATCTATATCTATATATATATATATATATATATGTATCTGTATCTTTATCTATATCTGTAACTATCTAATCTATTCATCTGTCTATAGCTGTATCTACATCAGTCAGTCTATGTATCTATCTATGATTCTCAATATATTGAGAGAAAATGGAAAAAGGAAAAAGTGGGAGACAGAAAAGATGGAACAGTTGAAGAAGGAATACTGGCTGGCTAGCAAAGAGGTTAAGAGAGGAGATGCAATAGCAAAGAACAATGTCCAAGATGTACTCTACCAGCTTCAAGAATGTGACTCAGTTAATGGCATGAAGAAGCTCTATCAAGTTGCAAGGCAGAGACAGAAAGATAAAGAAAATAGTTCAACACCCTTCATAAGGGATGCCAGCAACAACCTGCCCAAAAGTCCTCAGGATATCAAAGGTGGATGGAAGGAGTACCTCCAGCAACATATGAATAAAGAAAATCCCACAGAAGCTATACTGCCCCAGACACTGCCTATACTGAAAAAAGTGGAGGAGCCCAATCTAGAAGTAAGAACAGCACTATGGCAAATGAAGTCAGGGAAAACAGCAGGCTCAGATGAGGTCACAGCAGAGATGATAAAGATGTTGGGTGAGGTAGCAGAGATATAGCTCCTGAGGGTACTCATAGCAGTATGAAGAGAAAGACATATTCCAGATATCAGAAGAATAAACAGATTATTGCCAGTGTACATGAACAAAGGGTGCATCCACAACTGTAGCAGTACAGAGGTTTCAAACTCCTGTGACATTACATGAAAGTTCTGGACAGAGTGATTTATAAATGAATACACAGTATAGTAGAAAATAAGATTGGAAATGAACAGTTTGGATTTAAATCAGGATGTAGAAAAAAAACAACCCAATGTTTGCAGTGAGACTGGTAGTTGAGAAGATGCTAAACATGAGGAAAGAGTCCAACTGGGCATTCCTTGATGTGGAGAAAGCATATGACAAGGTTTCAAGAAAACCTAGTTGGGCAGTCCTACAGTAGTTTCAAGTCCCAGAAACATTGGTGGAATTAGTTCAGGCTATGTACAGGGACCCAATGACTCAAGTAAGATCAGTGTTTGTTCACACAGAGAGGTTTTCAGTGGGAGTGAGTGTGCATCAGGGTTAAGCTCTGAGCCCATTGTTGTTTGCACTGGTGATGGACTACATTAGGAAACAGGTCAAAGGGGACAGATCAACAAAGTTGTTGTATGAAAATGATGTGACATTACAGGCAGACTGTGAGCAACAGCTTCAGCAAGGGATAGGGGAATGGAATGCAAAACTGAAGGTACATAGAATGAAACTGGGCACAGATACATTGTAATGGCAGCAGAGGGGGTAATCAGAAAAAAGCTGAGAATTGAGATAGAAGGGAGAAATGGAATAAGTAAACATCTTCAAGCATCTGTGAAAGGTAATTGAGGAGAAGAAAAGTCTGAAGAAGGAGGTCAAAGCGAGAATCAGAGGTGCTGCAGCCTACTGGCACAGAGTGTCAGAGTTAGTGCATAACAGAAAAAAATGCCAAAGAAGCTGAACAGTAAGGTGCATAAAACAGAGGCATGTCCAGTACTACTATATAGTACAGAAACCTGGGCAGTTGATGAAGCTAGAGGTGATGGAGATGAAGTGCCTAAGACAGGTGCTAGGATGAGCATTGTTGGACAGGTAAAGAAATAAATACATTTGAGCAGAATCTAAAGTATCTCCAATTGAAGAAAAGGACAACGACAATAGATTAAAATGGTTTGGGCACATGTGCAAAAAAGCAGAAGATAATCTGTTGAAAAAAATCTGGGACAGACAGGAAAAAGGCAAGAGGAAAATAGGATGTCCAGCAAACAGGTGGATGGATTGTGTAAGAGAAGATATGTGACAGTCAGGCATGACTGTTGAAGAAGTTAGGAGAGTGACACTGAACCGAAAGAGATAGTGTTAGTTGATGTGGCACCCTAACTCCTTGTAGAAAATGAAGAAAAAGGGTGATGATGATGATGAAAGTTCACTCAACTTTCCAGTCATGTCCTATCTGTGCATTTGGAAAAACAACTGACAGGCATTTTGCTAACAATCTTGTATATTTTCATTTCTGTTTGACTAGACCTTATTTTATAAAGCTGTCATACTTTCAGAGAGAGAAAAGACACTTATTTCATCAGACTACTTCTGCATGTTACTTTGATCTATGGATTAAGTAACAAAAACCTGGGTGTGTTTAAGTCAATGCAGAAACACGGTTGCTTTTGGCACTGGAAAAGAAGGAGCTTAACAAGTTATGTTATGAATTAAGTTAGCCCAGTTAGGCTACTGTACAAAGTTCAAAGTTCTTGACAAGATTCTTAAAAAAGCAAGGCAGAAACTGGGTTTGGAGGAGAATGCATGCTAAGTCAGAAGTTGCCCATACCTTAAAATAATCTCCATTCTCTTAGGTGCAATGAGTTTGGCCTTAGTGTATATTAGTAATATACAAAAATTAAGTCAATGACAAACATTTTCTAATTTTATTTAAAAAATATGTATATGCATATATATATATATATATATATATATATATGTGTGTGTGTGTGTGTGTGTGTGTGTGTGTGTGTGTGTGTGTGTATATATATATATATATATATATATATATATATATATATATATATATATATATTTATATATAGATATATTACACACATACATACATACATATACATTTAAACATGATACCTGTTCAGGACAACAGTACCTATGTGGAGCTGCATAACCCCACAAATATCCAGCATAATCCCACACATATCCAGCCTAATGTGATGACTTCTTCCCCAACAGAATAGAATGTGGGACAGGATGCTGTTTTTTTACCCTAAACCCCATCAGACAACATAATTTATTATACAGAACAGAATATAAGGTGAAGAGGGCATACCAGGGGAACCAAAGGAGACAGAAGAATACAAAATGAGGTATGGCCAAGAACGGATCATTCAACAAGAGGGAGAGTTCCAATGAGGGAGCCTGGAAACACTCACCGAGAGGGACAGGACAACCGAGAGGATGGACAAGAAGAAACAACCAGTATTAGTTGAAATAAAAAATGGCATTGTCCCTGTTCAATCTAATCAAGTCAGTATTTGTTTATCACACCAGAACCAGATGTTTGCAGTGTTTAACTTAACTTATAGAGTACTCCACAGAGACTGTTTGCAAGTTCTGTATAAAGGTTGTATATTTATCCCAGCTCAATGTGCTTCCCTTCCAACTTTATTTTTGGATCTGTGGCTATATCTGAGAAAACTTAATTTTAAATTCTTCTGGAAGACTTGACCAATACATTAAAAAGAAGAAGTGTGTTTAATCCAACATTACATAATATGCTACAGATTTTCTGAAGGTAGGAGGTGGAGCCTAGATGGCTAACTGAGAGCAGTGAATTTTGAGAGCTCCATAAACTAGTATAATAATATAGGAAAATTTTATTATTTTCAAGTTTAAAACATCATAAATCTGTATATAAACTACTAAACTACATAAATATCAATTTTGGTGGAGATAATACAAACATTTTTCCAGTCAATTAATTTAGAGATATATTGAGTCACTGAATATGAATGACTCAAGGAATTCTCATCCAGATGCTGCTTTGAAAAAAGTACTGCAATTGATGACATCTACCTTACAGGAACTATCTTTGAAGATGGATGGCTTTAAAAATGACTTAGAAAACCTCAAACTAAATTCTCACAAACAGACTGATATTCTTAATGAACTATTACAGCAACACCATGCAAAAATAACAAATATAGAGACTTCTCTAAATGGCATTGAAGGGAGACTCAAAGAGGAAGAATTCCAAAAATAATTTCTGCTTAAACAGAATACATGGCTGCTTAACAAAATAGAAGACTTTGAAAACAGGGAAAGGAGAAACAGCATAAGGTTCTTTGGTCTGCCTGAAAACACTGAAGGAGAAGACATTATTTCATTCTCAACAACCTGTATTCCTGAATTTTTAGACTTGAAAGAGGGACTTTCCTTTGGGATTAAAAGGGCACATTGAGCACTGAAGAAACCTGCTTCTAACTCAACAAATACTCCACCTGGATCCATAGTTATGACATTTTTTTTTCGTTTCTGGACAAAGAACTAATATTAAAATCTGCTTGGAGAAACTCACCCTTAAAATACAATCAAAGCCTGATAAGGTTTGACAATAATTATTCTTCCAGAATACTAGAACAAAGGAAATAAGTCTGGCCAATAATAAAACAGTTGAAACAAAACAACAATAAAGCACAGCTGGCCTTTCTAGCCAAGATAAAAACACTTTTTGCCAATGAGATGAGAATGTATAGAATAAGCTGCTATATTCATCAAAAACAACAACATGGTGTATATCCAAGAAGAAATGGAATGGATGCCCCCTACTCTTAAAAGAATAAAATAAACAAATCCTTGGACCGATGCTAGAACGAAGAAACAAAAAACTGATTCCTAGATAGCTGTCCCAAAAAAATAACTCTTACAACTACATCTTTCAAACTATCAACTGATATGGTACATCACCTGTCATCTGTTTTTATTTTAAAAAAAAGAAGGTTTCTTAAACAACTGAGAAACAGTAATGATTTATTTAGAATGTTCAAAGAGTCCAGTAATTCTTCACAAACAATGGTATTTCAAGATGGGTTACCATTTACATTATATATAAGCCAAACAAAGCGGGTCTACATTAGAATCGCAAAAGCTGACTTTCGTGAATACAAGTTCACGGACACATAAATGTCGATGTACTAAAACAGCGAAGTACAAAAAAATTGAATTTCAGAATGCCGAAAGAGTTTTCTTGGCCAGCAGGGTGATCGTGGGGATGAGGAAATAAATCATTTTCCCCACTGTAGTGCGGTCTGTGAGTTGGCATATTTAAGTAGGGGGTGGTGGGAGGTGTAGGGGGGCCTGCCCACCTGCAAAAACATTTGAAAAAGTGTTTTACATTAGGTTTGTTCACTTAGGTTTACTTTACCTGTATGATGCTGTTGCTTCCGGGAATACGTTCAGTGTTCTCATTTTTGCTTTTTTTTGTACTTCGCTGTTTTCACACTTCAACGTTTATGTGTCGATGAACTTGTATTCATGAAAGTCAGCTTTTGCAATTCTACTATAGACCCAAACAAAGCAACATATAATATAAATATAGAAGTTTCAATTCCTCTACTTGAACTCAATGAATACTTATCTTGTTCATTTGTCATTGTTTTGACTTATAATAATTTAAGTAATTAATTAATTATCTAGTTCAACAAGGTATCATTTCTCAGAGTTCAGACTCAAATGCAACAAATTAACATCATATATAATAGCTGTAACAGTAGAGTGTTTTGAAAAAAAAATGCTGTCATGGAGACTAATGCCTTCTTCAGTTGAAGTATGATTTAGAAATGTCATGTACATACTGGTTGAATAATAGTAGCAAGCTCTTAGTACAAATGTCACCATTATTCTGTCCAGTATAATTAATATCAGTTATGGCAGGTATCACAGCTACAAGTGCTGCTTGATCAATCCTGATATGGTGTCCTTGGATGCATCTGTGTCTGGCAGCTAGTACAAATGTCATTGTTATTCTGTCTAAACATAGTTAATATCAATTATGGCAGGTATCATAGCTTTGAGTGCTGTTTGGTTAAGCCTGACATGGTGTAGGTGTATGCAGCTGTGTCTGGCAGCTGTTATATGTTGCTGTTTTCATCTCCGGGAAGCTGTGGGTTACAGCTTGTGATTGAGGTTTACTGATGGTTGTGTATTAGGAAGAGACAGTTGGTGTTTTTGCCTGGATCTAGGAGAAGGGGTGGATAGAACTGTGATTTGGGATATTTTGGCAAATAATGGTTTGTTTGTACATCTGCTGAGTTGGAGGTGGGTGGGTTGGAGGAGTGCGTTGTCTCTTGTTGTGGCGGCTTGCTGGGAGTTTTTTTTTTTTTCTTTTATCAGTTTGCTCTCTGTTCTTTTCCTGGCTGCTGCCTCACTGAAAGGGAAAGAATTTAGGCTTGAAGTTGCAGTGAAGTGAAGCTTTCCTTCAGGTGCATCGTGAGCCTCTGATATGCAGTACACAGACACATTAACAGAAACAGATGCTCCAAGATTGCTATGGTAACGGAGACAGTTTGATGATAATGCTTAACAGCTCTGAGGAGCCTCCGAGATGATTCTAGGCAATGACGTTTTTGATTTTAAAAAATATATCTATATATCTATATATATATATATATATATATATATATATATATATATATATATATATATCTATATATATATATATATATAATAAAAGGGCTGTTTTAAACCACATGTACACATATTGACTGTCTCCCAACACTTCGTTTAGCTCATTAAGTTGATTCTTGATAAAAAAACACACACACACACACACACACACACAATAGTTATGTAATGTATGATTTTAGTAAATCTAGACATAAAATATATAATCGTCATATAAGATTTAGCAGTCTGCTGAATTTAAATATTAAACACAGGATTTAATAACATGGGCTTGTATATAATACCACTACTGTCTTAACTTGTCATAAATAACATACACTACATTGAACATTAATGGGAAGCATGATAATTTTCTTATATAAGTAAATATGCATAATGAGTCATGTAATTGCTTTAATCTGAAATGTAGTTTTTGTAACCCATCTTGACCATATATAATACTTAAGTGATTACCAAGCTAACTAATATTTTATACATGACATCAAACTGACAAAGTTGTTCAAGAGAAACAATAGAAGCCTGAACTTGAAATGTCACACAAAGTAATAATCATATTCTGAACAAATAGTATTAAATTGACAATAGACAGTTTAATATCATGGGCTTGAGTATAATAACACTACTGTTTTAACTTGTCATAAATGACATACACTATATTGAACATCAACGGGAAGCATGATGATTTTCTCATATAGGTAAATGTGCATAATAAGTCATGTAATTGCTTTAACTTGAATAGTGGTTTTGTAACACATCTTGACCATACATAATACTTAAGCTGTTACCAAGGTAACTAATGTTTTATACATGACATCAAACTGACAAAGTTGTTCAAGAGAAACAATAGAAGCCTGAACTAGGAATTTCACAGAATGTAACAATCACATTCTGAACAAATAGTATTAAATTGACAATAATCACTCAGTTCAGCCTTTGCTGAGTATACGAAATAGAATGCTGCCATTTAAATCTAAAAACTTTCAGCATATGCCATAAAATGGCAATTTATGAATATGGAAAGGGAACATGTAATCGTTAATTACAATAAGTGAATTTATTGTTTTTAACCTATAATTTCATTCATTTTATAATAAGAAAAGACAGCTATGAAAATCCTTATGTGTAGAAAATGGTGGGAAGAGCGCTGCACTGATAATTAAAAAGTATTAACTGTCATCAATGTTTAAATAAAAACAAACTTGATGCTTTAAGTAAGTTAGCAACAAATAAAGTGATTACTTAAATGCTGGTAAGCAATGAAATATATCTTCTGATATATCCTGTAAAATACACTGTATTATAAATATTAGGTATAAATATTATTACCATATATTTATATTAAGCAATAAGTTTTGAAAGACTACATCAGTAAGGGTGAATATGTTAAATAACTGTGCTATAATATTTTACTGAGGTTTTATATATGATTCTACTTTACTATGATTGAATTGCTTGTCATCTATATTCTATGCAACTATTAATTGTTTATACAATAAGTAGACATTTATAGTGAATAAGAATTCTGTCTAACCTACAATAGTAATGTATCTGTTCAAAATAATATAAATATTACGTATTCCTATTACAAATATTATCCATGTAATTACATTTATGGATATCAGAAGTTCTGGATTGTCAAGGTATGAGGGACAATCTGATGGACTTATGTTTATCCATAGAATTAGGAATGATTTTCTTTCCATGGCTAGTGCGGATCTTATTTTTGTTAACATTTATTAATTTTAATTTGTTATTTAACAAAAACATTTTTAGTATGCTTGACGAACACATTACTTTACTGTTAAACACTCAAAGTATAAAACCAATAATTTCCTTTAAAAGCTCAAACATATATTTACAGTTATCAGAGGAAAATGTTTAATAGTCACAATAAAACAAAAAATACATAGTCTAAATAACCTAAGATGGATTTAACTTTATTATCTTTAAATACCAATGACATAAACAATCCTAGCAAGAGATCAAATTTACTGAAATATTTAAAACTGAATAAAGCACAAATTGTCTTCCTTTAAAAAACTAATTTCAAAACAAATGACAACTACAATTGGAATCCTAAGGAATATATGATATTGGCGCAATCCACTTATAAGACAAAGACAAAAGGGGTAACAATTTTATGGAAAACAAATGTGATTAACCTAGAAATCATTTATAAGTATGAAGATAAAGAAGGCCTTATCCCATTAGTAATAGTTAAATATAATAGATTATGGAACCTAGCCAATCTGTACTTGTTTCCAGGCATTGGATCAGGAACTGTTAAAAAGCACTTGGATTTCATTTCCAATAATTATAAAGGCAACTTAATATTAGAAGGAGATTTTAACTGTATATTTGATATTTCTGAAACTACAAATAAAAGACTGCTGCGTACATCTGTGTATTAAAAACTTTAAACAAGTGGGTAGAATAATTTCATCTTGTAGATACTTTCAAATGTAAAGAAGATAAATCTTTGCTGTTTTCCCATCAAGATCACAGATTTGGTACTATAATAGATAAAATATTTGCTGCCCATGACTTACACTCTAAAATCATTAATATTTCAATCACTCACTGCCCCTTTACAGACCACAGTACATTGATACTAAAACTTCAAAATGGGTACACGCCATTAATCTTTAACTCCAGAATTCCAGCATATATAACTAAAATTAAAGAGTTCAAACCCTGGTTATTATCTGAATTACAGTTTTTCTTAGATATTAATTACACCACATAGATAAATAAAATAATGATATAGGACTCATTAAAAGCTGACATATAGGGTAAAACCCTAACTTGGTATAAAAATAAATCAGAGAATGGGATTCTGAATTATTAGATTTGCAATCCAAACTTTTATCAGTAAAAGCTGAAAAAAAATCAAAATCATTTGGAGATGAAAAAGAAAGTAGATGTATTAAACAATAAACACAACGGAATTCTAATATATAAAACTAGTTTAGCTTTAGAAAAACTAAAAATGAATACCTTGGCCACTTTTCCCAAATATCTACTTAATTTATCCACAAGAATCAAAATACAATCAAAAGCTAATAACATTAAAAGTGTCTTCCATGAAAAGAAAGGGAAAAATGTCTCGGATATAGGTGACATTCTTGATGCCTATGGAAATCACTATATGGAAATTTTCCAAAAAGAAAATATACATATCGATCAATTAAATCTAGATGAAAAATGTTCTAACATAAAAAATACCAGAAAAATTAAAAATAGATCTGCAGCACCCATATCCTACAAATACATTATAGATACAATGAAAGAGGGTAAAAATAATAAAGCTCCAGGTATAGATGGCATAATTATGGAAATATATTAACTTTTTCCTTCAATGGTACTATCCCTCTTCCATAAACCTCTATTAGAAATTCAGTCACAAACTTTAATACCACCCTCTTGGAGATATTCCTTAATCACACCAATCCTAAAGAAAAACAAATCCCCAAACCTCTGTACTTCATATAGACCTGTATCATTATTAAATAATGACTATAAGATATTTATGACAATATTAACTAACAGAATAGAAATACCACTATCCAAAACAATAAGTAATGATCAGTCTGGATTTATATATCATAGACACACACATGACAATGTTAAAAGGATAATTTCTCTTATAGATTATATTAATAAAGAGAATAAAGAAACACTCATAATTGGCTTAGATATAGATAAAGCCTTTGATTCCCTAAATTGGGACTATTTATTCAAAATTCTGGTGTTATTTGAATTCCCTACTTCCTTTGTTCATCTACTAAAGAATATATATTCAAATGATTTAGAGTATGTTAAGCTAGGTCCTTTCACCTATGAATCTATACATATAACAAAGTGTACTAAACAAGGATGTCCCATGTCACCAATTCTATTTGCATTGTCTATTGAAGTATTGGCATATTCAATAAGTAACAATACAAAAATCAAAAGATTAGATGTGTATGAAAAATGCAATTCTAAAGTAATGCTCTTTGCTGATGACACATTATTAAAATTATCCAATACAAAAGAGACATTAGAAGAATTAGATATTTTAATTGACACATTTTACAGGACTTCAGGACTCCATTTCAATAAATCAAAATCAAAATTTTATGTTTAAATAGAAAAAAAAGAATTGCAGATGAAGGGGAAACACATGATAGGGAAACAAGACTCTACCTTAAAATATCTAGGAATTGAGTTATGCAAGGATAATAATGAATTAGTCTCAAAAACTACAATTACATCAATACAATTAAAATCTCTGTGGAAAAGTAGAACAAAATAATATTAACATTTGAAGATAGACTGCAGTGAATAAAAGGATTTTACTACCTAAGATTCTATATATAGCTTTGGCAATACAACTGTTACCAGAAAGGAATATACTCCAAGAAATAAACTCATGCCTAATAAAATTTTTATGGTTTCCCAAAAGAACCAGAATAGCTTTAATACATCATATCAGACCATGGAAACAGGGATGATTAAACTTTCCTGATATAGAAACGTATATAAAGCATCAATATGTAAAACAATCTCAGATTGGATAAGTCCAAATTATTCTGCAAACTGGAAAGAATTACTAACTGTAATATCAATAAATGAATTTGATTTACAAAAAAATCCAAATAACAGATTTGTCATGGCACATATTATGTATTAGTATGCAATATAACATAACTAAGCCCACTAAAACCCATATGATTAATTATTACATTGACTCATTTAGGAAAACTGTTAATGCAAATATAGATTTAAAAATCTGGTTTGATCTTTTAACACCATCCATAGTTACAAAGAGCTATCCACATAAAATAATAAAAAAAAATAATTAATTCCTGGGAACAGAAAGGATTTGTTTGTTGGTTTCAATGTATCGAAGAACTAAAAGTTCTGGATATGCAAACAATAGAAACAACATACAAAATTCCACAACAAGATTGGCTAACTATACAAAGCATTCATAGGTTGGTACTAGGCTATCGGCCATAGGGCCTATACAAGCCTAGCCATAACAATTTCCTGGATATTTCTTCCCACAGTATTTACTTCCCTGGACCCCTGTCTAGCAGGGTGACTGACATGATCCCCTGGGTGAATTTCCTTTCTCCCATCCAATCATCAAGGTTCCTTTTGAAAACGGCCAAGGAGGCACTCTGCTTGACATGTATGGGAAGTCTATTCCAGAGTATGGGGAGTCAGTGGGTCAGGAACCTATCCCTGCAGCATGTTTTGTTCATTGTGATGACGAGGTTTAGATCCCTGGAGCATGTGGCTCTGATGGATTGGGATTTCTTTAATATTTATGCAGAATAATTAGTAATTCTTCATTTAAAGAAATGCATAAACTTACAAAATACCTATATGAAATCATATATAATGATTATGACATGAGAAACAGTATTTTTAAATTTTACAAGATATTGATAAATTATAAAACAACACCCAAATCCTCATATTGGAATTATATAACAAAAGGATACTCACTATAGCTAACTGAAGAAATTAAAGCAAATATTTTATTATCAATAACACATACATCCTTTACACAAAACTGGATTTTTTTTTAATTGGAAATGATTGCACAGAGCATTCTTAACTCCAGATAGAATTACTAAAATTAATTCTTCCACAACTGGAATATGTTGGTGGTGTGAGCAAATACATAATGCAGATTGGAATCACCTTTTTTTGATTGTGTTAAAATTAAGCCATTTTGGAATGGTATCAAAAACTTTTTACAAGCTTTATTTAATGGATCATTTAGCTTATCTAAAGATCTACTATTATTAAATGTGTATGAAGGTCCTCATTTTAATGAGTCAAATATGTATCTAGTTTGGACAATATTTGCAATCTCAATGAAGTGTATAACAAGAAGATGGAATACAAACACAACACCAACTTTGGCAGACTTCTACAGCCTACTGAAGACCACAGCATTGTTGGAAATTAAAATTAAAGAATTAAGGATTCATACTGTGTATTAACAATCCATGGAAAAAAGTCTTATCATTGATTAACACTTTACAGTAACTGAACAGATGCACTCTGATAACTGGATTGTTATACCTATAAAGTAATTATATATATTGAGCTCTGGTATAGTGTCATACTGATGTAAATAGTATGCATAGTTATTTAAGATGTTATATACAAGTACTATGGAATTTATTGAACTGTATTGGAAAAATAAAAAAAAAAAAATTGAGAAAAAAAAAAAGATTTTCTGAAGGTATATGAACATGACCTTAGGTTTTTGCTTGCACAGGAAAGTGATGATAAATGGTTTAACCCCACAACAGCTGAAAGGTCAGCCTTGCATTAACTTGAAACTGATTGGAGTCTTTGTAGTATGCAAGCAGATAAAGGTACTGGCATTGTTCTCATGGAACAAGCACAATATACAACTAAACTAGAGGCAGACCTGATTAACAATAGATACTAAAAAATTGTAGATCTAAAAACAGTTAATCAAAATTTCAGAAATATAGACAGACTTTTGAAAAGTCTGGAACATGAAAAACAGTGTCATTTGAGGAATTCCAATATATGCATGTTCCACATCCGAGACTTGGTACGTTTTTTGGAATCCCTAAAATGCATAAAGATAAAGCTGATCCACCTTTTAGCCATGTTATCTCCAACAAAAAAACTAAAACTGAAAAAAATCACAGTTTATTGACTTCCTGCTTAACCCTGTGGTTCAAAATACTCCGTTTTACTTGCATAATTCCTGGGCAATTTTTTTTTTCTCAAATATTTTTTTTTATATTTTCAATTAAAATAACATTCACATCATATTTTTAAATATAATTTTAAACAACTATATACAATATTTACAATAGCCTGTCTTTCAATTATATACACTGTATGTTATTAAATATAGAATTAACAGATCAGTTATCATAGATACAATATGATTATTGCAGAGTGTCCAACAAAGATATAACTTTCTTCCAAGGATTATTTACAATGGCCTGGGATAGATTCGTAGTTCTTTGATTTTTATTCCGTCAATGCAGTTGTCTTCAGTAAAGTATAGAATTCTTCCAAGGTCGGGGGTATATTTGAATTCCACCTTCTGGTTATGCATTTCCTAGATATAGCAAGTATTGTCCATAACAAATACATATTTGTCTTATTCAGGTAGGGACCTTCATTTACATTTAGTATTATCAATACTTTAGTTAAGGTAAAGGATTCATTAAATAAAGCTTGTAAAAATGATTGATTCAATTCCAATATGATTTAATTTTATTACATTCATAAACAATATGAATCCAGTCTGCTTTATTTGACTTTTCACACCTCCAGCAAAAACCATTTGTAGTAGTACTGATCTTTTTAATTCTATCTGATGTTAGAAATGCTCTATGTAAGTATTTCCAGTTAAATAATTTCCAGTACTGTGTGTTAGAGGTGTAATTAATTAATAGCAAGATGTTACTTTTAATTTCTTTTGTTAACTGCAATGACTGACCTTTTGTTAAGAACTGCCAGTATGATGGTTTGGAAATTGTTTTATATGTTATTAACTCTTTATATAGATTTGAAATGGAATTTTTCTTTTCACAACTATTATATATAAATTCATACAGAAAACTTATTAGATTTGGAATATCTTTAAATGAGGGATTATTAATTGAGCTGCATAAATCTTGAGTGTACATTAGAATGCTTTGTAAGGTTAACCAGTCCTGTGTTGGAATATTGTAAGCAGTTTTTATCATATGTATATCTAAAAAAATTTAATTTATTTACACATTGAAACCAGCATAAGAATCCATTTTGTTCCAAGGAGGTTATTGTTTCCATATATATTTTGTGAGGAAAGTTCTTAGTGATGATAAATGGGGTTAAAAGGTCAAACCAAAGTTTTAGATCTATGTTTGGATTGATAAGTTTCCTAAAGGAATTGATGTAATGATTAATCAGTATTGTTTTAGAAGATTCTGTTATACTATATTGCATACTTATGCATAGTATGCACCAGAGTTTGTTTGATTTGTCTACTATTAAACATGTTTTTAACAGATTAAATTCATTTGTTAATATAACTATTGTTAATTCCTTCCAGTTGGCAAAATAATTGGGTCTATATTAGAACATCGAAGTGTTAAAACATTGAATGTTCTAATATTGACCCCTATTCAGCAAATGCTTGAAATAGTGAAGCTGCAGAACACCGAATATTTTCCTAGGGAAAGTATTCTGTGGGCCATTTCTGCTGCTTCGCTATTTTCTTGACTGTGGTGCGAAGGTGATGGACCAGGTTAAGGTAACTGTGCGAATGGACCAAGGTAAGGTGAGTTTGTGATAAGGACATTAGGGATAGGGAGCAGTTAAAGCGAGTGTGTGATAGTTAGGGACCTTAGGGTTAGAGAGCGGGTAAGGTGAGTGTGCATTAGTTATGGACCTTAGGATTAGGGAGTGGATAAGGTGAGTGTTCATTACTTAGGGACCTTAGGGATAGGGAGCGGTTAAGGTGAGTGTGCTTTAGTTAGGAACCTTAGGGTTAGGGTTGGGTTAAGGTAAGTGGATAGCTAGTAGTGTATGTATGGTTTAGTGTAGGGTTTTGTGAAGTGTGTATGTGTGGATTATGTATTTTGGTGTGCTTGTGCTGTGTGTGTGTTTTCTCAGAACAGCAATTTTTTTCCCTTGGAAAAAATTTGCTGTTCTGAGCATTCGAGTATATCACATTACGAAAGTCCAAGGTCGAGCATATGGTGTTTGATATTTTGGAATTTAGATAATGTGATATAGACCCAAATAATTTGGGTTTATCCAGTCTATTGTAGTTTTAAGCACAGATGCTTTTATATACATTTTTATTTCTGGGAAGTTCAATCCTCCTTGTTTACAGGGTCTAATGTGATGAGTTAGAGCTACGCCATTCTTTTTGGGATACCATAAAAATTTTATTAAACATGAGTTTATTTTTTAAGAGTGCATCTTTCAGGAATTAACTGTATTGCTAATGCTACATATAGTATTTTTGGCAATAAGACCATTTTTATTAATTGCAATCTGTCTTCAAAAGTTAATATAATTTTGTTCCACTTTTCTATATATATTTTTATTGTTTCAATAATGTTTTTATAATTTACTAATATTGTTTCATTTATATTTTTGCATAACACTATTCCTAAATAATTTAACGTAAGTTCTTGTTTTCCTACAATGGATTTATCTCTAACTTGTAGTTCTTTTTTCTTATTTAAAAATAGAAATTTTGATTTTGATCTATTAAAGTGTAGACCTGAAATCTTATAAAATTTCTCCATTACTTCTTCTAGCTCTCCTAATGACTCAATGGAGTTTGATAGGGTTAATAAAATATCATCAGCAAAAAGCATTATTTTAGATATGTACTGGTCATAGACTTATATTCCTTTTATCCTTGGATTATTGAATATTATTTCTGCAAGTATTTCTATAGCCAACGCAAATAAAATAGGAGAAAGGGGGTATCCTTGTTTAGTACCTTTCATTATATGGATAGATTCTGAGGTGAAAGGACCTAACTTAATGTAGGCTAAGTTATTAATTTATATGTTTTTTAGTAATAAGATGAAGGGAGGAGGAAATTCAAATAATGGTAAAGTTTTAAATAGATATTCCCAATTGAGGGAATCAAAGGCTTTTTCTATGCATAATCTGATTACAAGTGTTAGTCTCTATCTTCTTTATTCATATAATCTATAAGAGTAAGTATCCTTTTAATATTATCATGTGTGTGCCTGTTATATAAAAATCCAGTTCGATCATTATTAATTGTCTTTGAAAGTGGGATTTTCATTCTGTTAGCTAGGATTGGCATGAATATTTTGTAATCATTATTCAGTGATGATATAGGTCTGTATGAGGTGTAAAGGTCTGATTTGTTTATTATCTTTTAGAATTAGTGCTATGAGAGAATATTTCCATGAGGGTGGTATTTTTGTTTCTGAATGGACTTCTAGCAAAGTTTTATGAAAAAGGGAGATTACTGTTGAAGGAAAGAGTTTGTAAATTTCCATAATTGTACCATCTATCCTGGGAACTTTGTTAGATTTACTTTCTTTTATCTTGTCAACAATTTCTTTGTAGGATATAGGTTTTTGTAGGTCTAGTTTTAAGTTTTTGAGATTTTTTTATATTGATAAGGTTTGATTCTAAGTTTATTTGGTTGGTATCTAAATCTTCTTTTTTGAAGTGTTCCTTATTATAATGGAACCAAAATGATTCAAGGATGTTTCCTATATCTGATACTTTTTTCCCTTTCTTTTCATGATATATATATATATATATATATATATATATATATATATATATATATATATATATATATATATACATACATATACACTACTAATGTTATTTGCTTTAGATTGTATTTTAATTCTTATAGAAACATTATGTCGATATCTGGGGGAGGTGGCTAATAAGTGTATTTTTAATTTTTCCAAGGCTAGACAAGTTTTGTGTGTTACAATTTCATTATATTTTTTATTTAATTCCTCTATTTCTTTTTTGACTTCTGGGCAATTCTGATTTTTTTTAGATTATGCTGTCAAGAGTCTGGTTTGCAAGTCTAATGATTCAGATTCCCACTCTCTAACTTTGTTTTTGTACCAGCTAAGAGTCGTACCAAATAAATACGCTTTTAATGAGTCCAAAACCATGACTCTACTGATTTCTGTTGTGTTATTAATTTCAAGAAATAATTGCAGTTCTGACAACATCCAGGGTCTGAATTCTTTAATTTTCATGATATATGATGACATTCTAGTTGAGAGGATTAAAGGTTTAAACTCTATTTGGAGCTTCATTATCAGAGAGTCATGATCTGAGAAGGGGCATGGAACTATTGAAAAGTTGAGGATTTTTATTTGCAAATCTTGAACTACTAATTATTTATCTATTCTGGTTTGTATTCCAAATCTATGGTCTTTATGGGAAAATAATAAGGATTTGTCATCTTTTACTTTAAACGTGTCTATTAAATGAAATGAATCAATCCATTTTTTAAGGATTTTGAAATAATTGCTATGCAAAAAGACTTCTTGGTGGTTTCAGAAGCTTTTAAGGTACAATTAAAGTCTCCTCCCATTATAAGATTTCATTTGCAATTGTTGGAAATAAAATCTAGGTGTTTTTTAACCATTCATGCTCCAATTTCTGGGAACCAATATAGATTATTTAAGGTCCATATTCTGTTATTAAATTTAATTATAACAAATGCTAGTAGACCTTCTTTGTCTTCATATTTATAAATAACTTTTGGAGTGATTATGTTTTTCTTCCAGAGAATTGATACTCCTTTTGTCTTTGTTCTATAGGAGGATTGAGCTAAGACTGTATAGTCCTTAGGGTTCCAAATAAAGCTATCATTAAATGTGTTTCTTGGAAAAATACTACTTGAGCCTTATTTAGATTTAAATATTTTAGTAAGTTTGATCTTTTATTTTCATTATTTAAGCCATTAATATTTAATAAGAAGAATGTTAAATCCATTTCAAGTTATTGTTGGAAGAAACTTTTTGCTTCTTTTTTTTATTTTGATTATAGTAGTTATATCATATTCTCTGATAACATTGGATGTTATTTTTATGTGTGTAAACTTGGGAGTGTAATTTAACATTCTTTCTTCTTTAAATATAAGTAGTGTAAAATTCTGGCCAGGCTTTAAAAAAGTACTTCTATAAAACATTAATGCTAAAGTATCAAATACAAGTAAATATGAATTTCCCATTAAACATGGAATGAAAGTCATTCCTACTCCAATAGATAAAGATAGATCCATTGGATTATCACTCATACCTTTAACCAACAATATCAACTGAGCTCCATATGTTAAATTATTATATGGAGAATTTTCTTAAAAGAGATATGAAATTCTATATTATTCTATTATTGTTCTATAGTATTTTATATATCAGGATGGAATGTTTGTAGTGTGAACAATTATTATGTTGACTTAGAAAATATCCAATATTTAGTTACCCTTAAGAGATCCCAAACATGTCAGATATGTCATTTTGGATAGATTAAATGCAACAGAGGAGCATACACTAAATAAGCCAACAACAGATTATTACTAAATTAATTTGACTAAAAGGACTCTACAGGAGACAATGAGTGATTACCAATGAAATATGAATTTACTGTAGGTGTACTGTCTTCCTTTACTTTCCCACTCTTCAGCTCACCAATTTTAACTTACACTTATGAAAAGACATGGCTTATCAGTGGTATCCTGAGTCTGAGTAGAGGTGCCCTACATTCTAGTGTGCAGTGCTTTTACATATTTATAGATTTACAAAACAGAGTCTAAGAATGAACTATGATCACCCTGACAATACCCATTCTGCATAGGGCACCTCCTGCATCCAGAATGGGTAATCACATCAGGTCTAGAATGAATGTGAAGGTACCTATACGGTAATCAAGACTTACCTTAGGTAAGTATTAATCAAATAGTATTTAAAGCATCTTAGAGAGTTCTCTGGGCAGTTAGAATACTCTTAAGCCTCTCCTCCCTTGACCAAAAACAGAGATTTTCCTTCCCTTTCTTTCCCTTGTTTTAAATCAGTACTAATAAAATAAATTCAGCAAACACAGGTAAACAGAAATAACATTCAGTAGTCTGTCTTGTATATGACTCACAATCCATTAAACAAGTCAGTGATTAACATCACTTTAGTAAACATTATAAAGACAAATTAGAAATAATATCCTAGCTCTTTAAATTTTCTGATAAAGCAAAATGTTAACAATAAGCTATTTTAACTAAAAGTGTAAAGCATTTCATTTTTTCCTTGCATGTATACATTTCTTCTTATATTGTAGTGCCAATAGCTGTCTTTGAAATCTGTACAATACTTCACTTCTTCAAATCATTCCTTTTTCAATTCAGGTTTTGTTTTGTCAAAACAGTAGCAATTTTTCAAGGGCACAATTAATATTTAGACTGATGTTTCAAATAAATAACTTGTCAGTTGCCAGTTGAGTTAGTTTAGAATGTATGGTTAGTGCAAATATAGCACGTTGCAAAAATAATATGTATTTTTTCATGTGCTCTAGAGACTGTCATATGCAAGTGACATATATAATGTAGCATATATAGAGCAGATAGCTTATGGATTCAGGTTGTTAAAGTAAATTATGCTTATTAATCAGGCAGTTTCGTTTAAATTCACAATTAATTTGGGGACATTTCAGTTGAGTTTCCAGGAATGTGTAGTCCAATGTGAATAATTGAGTCCACTTTTCCTCATAAACATATGTCACAATTCATTAAACTAAGCAGAGTCTAATATCTGTCTAATAATCATTATAAAGACAAAGAATAGTAATTTCCTAGCTCTTCAAACTTTCTGATATCACAAAATGTTGACAGTAAGCTATTTTAACTGGAAGACTAAAACATTTCAATACTTCCTTGTGAATATATACTTTTACTTTTACTGTAGTGTCGTGGTGATGCAGCGGTAGCATTGTTACCTCACAGCAAAAGGTTCTCCCTAGTTCGATTCTTGGCTGGAGTGTGGGGAGTGCTTTCTGTGTGGAGCCTGCATGTCCTCCCCACAGTTGGGTGGCATTTGAAAGACATGCATAAATGGGCACACCTTCATTGAAGGTTGGACGTCGAGCTGGAACCTCATTTGTGAAAAATCTACTGCCAATCATTAGCAGTCCGGAGTTCCGCTGTGGCGACCCCTAACCTGGAAAAAGCTGAAAGACCAACAACTTTTACTGTAGTGTCAAGAACTGTCTTTAAAATCTATGCATTACTTCACTTCTTTCAAGTCATTCATTTTACAGTTCAGATTATATTTTGTCAAAAAGTCAATAGCATTTCAAGGACACATTTAATATTTAAACTAATATTTTAAATGAATAGCTATCAGTTACCAAGTGAGTTTGTACAGAGTGTGAGGTAACTGCAAAGATAACATGTTTCAAAAAGTAATATGTATCTTTACATATGCTCTAGAGACTGACAATTTCAAGTAACATATAAAATGTAACTTTTGCAGTGCAGACAGCTTGTGAAAGAAATCAGCATGTTAAAGTGAGTAATACTTTTTAACAAAGTAGCTACATTTCAGTGCATATGTAGTTTGGGAACATTTCAGTTCGGTTTTCAGGAATATGTAATCCTATGAGGATAAATCATAAAATATTTACAAATAATCCTATTATGTATTTATTTTACCTTGTTTAGGTTGTTTTTTTTTTTTCATTTTAATAACTAAACATTACTTTTTCTTATTATTTGTTATCTGTGAGGCTAAATGCACTTCTCAGATTCACAGTGTCCTTAGAAACTGCAGCAATTGTTTACTGTTGCTATGGCAAAGCAAATAGAATGTGAAGAAAGCTTCACTTCTCTTAACCAACAGTACAGTTTTCCCTCCTTTTTTGTGTATTTGTTAATACTAAAAGGAAATAATTCAAAGGACATATGTACATGAATGGAACATTTCAGAGTTAATCACGGACATGTCCCCAATCCCAATAAACATAACAGTGACTATCGTTAATCTAATAAATATTGTAATAACAATTAAGTTCACTATTCCAATTAATCTATCCTAAAACTAGATTATTTAGACTATTATTTATCTATGTATCGATAGTGAGTTATTAAATATATGCAAACTATATTAGTATAGTAAATAGGAGATCATTTAGAAAGGGAGACAAGATGCAGTTAAAATAAATAATGAAAAAAGAGAGAAGAGAGAAAGAAAAGAGAAAATTAAGAGAAAATACACATATACTATGTATGTTGATTTACAGTATAAATATTTTATGTGCTATATCAGTGGCAGATCCAGGAATTTGCAAAGGGGGAAGCGCAGTCTGGTTAGTTGATGGAGAATTATAGAGAAAGTCAGAAGGAGCTGCAATGCGTCTTTGTGGACTTAGAGAAAACATAGGACAGGGTGCCTAGAGAAGAGTTGGGGTATTGTATGTGGAAGTCAGAAGTGAAAGAGAAGTATGCAAGAGTGGTACACGATATGTACAGGTGCAGTGTGACAGTGGTGAGGTCTGCCTTAGGAGAGATGGATGTGTTCAAGTGGTGGTGAGATTACATCAAGGATCAGCTCTGAGTCCTTTCTTATTTGCAATAGTGATGGACAGGTTGACGAGGAGATCAGGCAGGAGTCCCAGTTGACTATGTTTGCGGATGACACTGTGATTTGTAATGAGAGTAGGGAACAGATTGAGGACACCCTGGAGTGGTGGAGATATGCTCTAGAGAGGAGAGGAATGAAGGTCAGCAGGACTAAGACAGAATATATGTTTGTGAATGAGGGAGAGGACAGAGGAATGGTGAGGATGCAGGGAGTAGAGCTGGTGAAGATGGATGAGTTTAAATAATTGGGATCAACAGTTCAGAGAAATGGTGAGTGTGGAAGAGAGCTGAAGAAGAAAGGGGCATTCATGAGATGTGATATAAATTTATTAAAATAGATAACAAAAGTATTGCACATTAATAAAATATTTATAGCTTTAATTTCAAAATAAATATAACTTGTCAATGTTAAATTAAATTAAGTGCTTTTTGCCAGACTAACACTTACCCATAAGGCTTCAGTGCTGGAGTCTTCACATTGCTTTTAGAGTCCTCAAAGACTCAGTGGTAAAGGAATCATACGTTAGTTATTTAAGAAATTAAATTAGAGATCTGACAGTACACTAAACATTTGTCCAAAGGTACTTGAAGGCTCCCATTTACCATGGTCAAGCTTGTACCCAAAAATAGACTATTAGACCCCATCATTCTATAATTATGACAAAATATTATTGTTTTGTGGTGCACATGTGCAGTAACACAAGAAGCACTATATCTATAGTTATAATATAACTATGTGAGTGACTATGTAATGGGGGGTGCTACTTTATGTAAAAGTGCAAATACTGTCCATTCCTCTAAAACTTTCAGTGATTTTCAGGGATGTCCCCCATTTTGATTCTAGATGTAGTTCTCTCTCTCTCTCTCTCTCTCTCTCTCTCTCTCCCCCTCCTAAAACTCGTGACGTTTGGTACAAAGGTGGTGAATTACATTTAATAATACTACAGAAAATTCACATGCTATTATTCTGCCTATGTCTGAAGTTAACAGTACTAATATTTTAAAATGGTCCTTGATTATTTCTGGATATGTCCCTGATTCATTGAGAGCTGTGCTGGAAATAATTAACAATGCATTGCAACTAATTTAACAATGCTTTGTAATGGTTTTGCATGCAGCCTGTATTTACATATTTAAACAGACAACCATATAAGATATATTAAAAGCTATTTCATATAAATGTGCAAAACCCATTACAGCAGCTCTTTATATCTATTTTGCATGTAGCTACTTATCAGTGTTGTCGAGAACACGTCTGTTGGTGCTGTCCTTGCAGTAGTTGTGTTGCTTGGCACTACCTAGACTAATTTTGTGGTCAGAGTCTTTGGTGTTTAACAGAGATATAAAGCCTTTCTCTTGGGTACTGACTGGCAGGCTTCTTACCTTACAGAATGTGAACAGAAGAAGCATGTATTTGCCAATATGTTGGTTCATGCAAAACCCCACATCCTGACTGTTGTGCTGCATTGAGAACAAAAGAGATCGGAGCTCAGCTCAGCACTTTTGTAGCCCTCGATTGTCTAACAGCAACATGTAACTGTCAAAGCCATCCTCTCCCCTGGACCTGTAACTCCTGCCAGCTGTACCAAGTCAGAGGTTTAAGGCAAGCAGGGGGATGCATAGGAGTTTAACCTTCCATGCTGTAGTCAAACATTTTCTTTAAAAGTTAGGACCCAGTTGGATTTCCTCAGAATTATTAATATAGTAAAACTATTTACTATTTTCTTTAAAGGAGTTGGACTGTATTTGACATATAAAAAATGCTGAGAAGTCGTCAATTATTGGGAATTGCACTAATGGAGGTGATATGGTTACAATCAGTTAACTTGCACTTAATGAAGAGAGACTGAGCCTGTGCAAAAACTAGTTTAAGGGAGAACTAGAATCACTACTTGCGGTCAGTTACAGACTGTAGAGGACTCAACTGCATATACTCTGTCAGGAGAAACCTGCAAGGCTTCTTTGGCATCTTGATTTGGTAATTCAATAAAATAATTAGCAAAATTACTTTGATGCAGATCACCTCCTCACACTCAAAGGCCAGTTTCAGGGTAGTTTGGTATTTTTATTTTAGTTTCAAACTGGATCTTCTGGCAAAAGGTTAACTAAACTTTTAATCAACAATACTTCATGGCACTCAGCAACGTGCCTAAATTACAATGAAGATGCAGTTGGAGGAGGATCGTTAAAAAAATTCATCTGACTACTGCCTCCAATCGCAACTCCGATGTACTAGGCACGTTTGGTGAGACATTCTTTTGGAAGATGCACCTGATTAAAAAAAAAAAAAAAGAAAAGAAAGTTTAAAAAGGGGCCAGCACACCCCCCCGCACCCATGCCTAAATCCGCCACTGTATATAATCCCCCTTATCTGAAAGAAAAGTACCCTGATTTACATACCTGTGGTAATTTGAAAACTCTCATGTGTCATAAATTTTCAAAAAATATAGATAGAGATTCCAGAAGTTCGTTACCTTTGTTTTAAAATTCCAAGCAGTAAAATTGGTCCTTTAAAGTAATGTTAAAACAATTCATATCATAGTAGATGCTTTGAGGGATTTGGCTGTAACGGTATCAGTCTTTTGCTTCTTCTTTTTGACCTCTGTCCAGACATTTGTTTCTTTTGTTCTCTTGAGAGAAGGTGACATCCAAGCCATATCTTCTGATAAAGTAATCACATTATTAGTTTTAATAAATCAAGAGGCTTCCTCTAAGTCAATGAAAGTCCTCATCTCGTTGGCATACAGTATTCTTATCTTAGCTGGATATACAAGTTGTGCCCTGATGTTATTTTGTTTCAGAAACTTTATCATTGGCCACACTTTTTTCCTTTGTTCCATTATTCTAGATGAATAGTCATTATCAAATCTTATCAGGCTCTGTTTATATTTTAGAGGAGTCTTCCTCCAAGCAGATCTTAAAATCAGTTCCTTGTCCAAGTATGAAAGAAATTTGATAATTATTGACCTAGGAGGAGAGTTTGAGTTAGTGGCAGGTTTCCCAAGAGCCCTGTGTGTCCTTTCAATGCTAAAGGAAAGTCCTTCTTTTAAATTTAAAAAGTCAGTGATCCAGCTTGATAAAAAGGAAATAATATCCTTACCTTCTGTGTTTTCAGGTAATCCAAAAATCCTGATGTTATTTCTCCTCTCCCTATTTTCCAAGTCATCTACTTTATTAACCAACCAAGTGTTTTGTTTAAGAAGCAGTTCTTTCTGTGTTTCCTCTTCCCTAAGTCTGCTTTCTAAGTTATTTAGAGAAACCTCTATTTCTGTTATCGTTGTCTGCTGTTGTTGTAGCATTTCCTTGAGGGTGTTAGCCTATTTTTGACTGCTTGTTTTAGGATTTTCCAGGTTCTCTTTAAAATCATCTGTCTTCAAAGACAACTCCTGCGGGGTAGATGCCATCTGTTGTAGTTCCTTCTTTAAGGCAGCATCCTGGTGAGAATTCTTTGAGTTGCTCATTCTAACAAGTGACTCTATTTCCAAGCTTTTTGACAGGAATTTATTTGTAAAACATCACAAAAGTTTCTAATTATGTAAATTAGTCCTTTATCTATAAGATTTTATACTTTAAAGAAAAAAATATATATTTTTCCTGTCTTATTTAACTAGTTATATAGAGCTCAAAAATACTGCTGCTTTCAGTTAGCCATTCAGGCTTCACCCCCCCCCCCCTGTGCAATTCTTAATAATCTTTTCATACACAATCTGACAAAAAGGGACTGTATGCTTGTTACACTTGATATTCAAGCCCTGTATACAAACATTTCACACTCAGAAGTGACTGACCTCTTAAGGGTGTATTTGGAGCAACACTCTATTTTGACTTCAGAAAGAATAGACACTAGTTGTGACTTAATAACTACTGTCTTAGAAGGAAACTTATTTCCATTTCAATGGAAATATTTATCAATAAATTAAGGGAGTAGCAATGGGCTCCAAAATAGCACCAGCTTATGCGAACTTAGTTCATAGTGCTTGGGAAAACATCATCCTTGTGCATTTACCAGGATTCAAAGAAACTAAATTATACCATTGATATATTGATGATGTATTTTTGTTTGGCAAGGGACACATCAGGAACTGGAAAATTTTATTACAGCCATTTCAAGTAGCATCCCCTTCCTTAGTTTCACTTTATCTGGTTGTGGTTCTAAAGTGCAATTCTTGGATATGGACTTTACCCTTGATATTGATTCTCTCAGATGGCACTCTAACATACATTGCAAAAAGACATTCTGTAACAACTATTTGGACTTCAGAAACCAGGATCCTTTTTTTTGTGAAGAAAAGTTTTGTCAGTTCATTATGCTCTCCCGTATTATTAGCAGTAAGGACACCTTCATTAGGGAATGCTGTTTTCTCAGTTCACTTTTTATTAACAGAACTTATCCTAAGCACCTTGTCAGTAGTATATGCACTGAAGTCAGCATGTCAAGGGAATCCAATTTTAACCAGTTTTAAAGTTTGGATTCAGCCAAAGACTGATCAATGACTTACCCCAGTACAAGCTACTGCTGATGTGTGTTCGGACAACACCAGAACCAACCATGACACAGCTTTGGACCAAACCCTCCAGGTAGCCAATCCACTTGTGCTGTTAGACCAACCCCCCTCAGCTTCCATTCAGAACACGAACAGGGACAAAACCCTCAGCTTCCCACTTACTATTTGCCAAGATTTAATGGCTATTCACTTTATTATTAATAGAAACTGGGACATCATTAAAAGTGAGCTGGAATTAATAGCATTGGTAGGGGAAGCACCTTCTTTTTTGCACAAGTGGATGAAATCACTGAACATTCAGAGTATTTTACTCTTTACAGCTGGACAAACAAATCAAATGAAAATAAAGCCCCAGGAAAGTTTTCTTCCGGCTCTTTTGTTTCATCAGAACACATACTCACAGGACAGTATTTTACTTTTGAACATTGAAATCACAAAATAAAGCATAGAAAACATTTGATTGAAAAACTATTAATGTCATTTATGCAGGTATTTGCTCCTCTTGTAATTGTTTTTATGTGGGGGAACACATGCAGAAAACTTTCTAGCTATACAAAGGAACATTGCATAGCCATTAGAAAAAAGAATACTAAGAATGTCCTTGCAAAACATGCTTTGTATTGTAGCAACTTTGATGGGTTTAGGTTTTTAATTTTAGAACAGGATGATGCATTTTTAGGCGACAGTGACATGCTGCTGGAAGTTCGAGAAATCAAATGGCAGTTTTTTTCCTAATGTAGAATCCTACCCAGGTTTGAATGAAAACTTAAATAGTAAATGTATGTTAAAGGGGATTAGGTGACTATTTTGAGGATGGTTTCCTCCTTGGTCTCTGTAGTAGTTTATTTTTAATTGTGGAGTTTACAGTACTGGCTGAACAGGCTTTATTACCTTTTATTACCCTTTTACTGCTTGAACTATTGGTGCCAGGGTTTTGCTCTTTACTTATTTATTCAAGTAATGACTTTTATTGGCTGCTTACATTCTCTTTATTACAGTAACTGTGCAGTGATTTCCATATTCTGATGAAGTTCTTGTTACCATTAAAGAATGAAAGCACTCAACACCAGCTCTCTGTTTTCTGTTCTCATAGGAGTATAACGTTTTTTTGTTTTATACTTACATATATATATATATATATATATATATATATATATATATATATATAGGTCTACTTCATTTGATCAAAAGACCATTTGACCTAAATCCATTTGAGTGCAATTTCATTTGATTGAAAACCAGTATTCAAGGCATAAAACTGGGATTTGTCTCCTTCCTCAATGTTGTGCGAACCTGGAGTTGGTATATATAGTTGGGGGGGGTGCACAGCCCCCCACATTGGGGAAGTGTGGGAGGTGAAGCCCCCCCCCACCTAGTTTCCTTTAAAAGAAGAAAATAAAACAAAGTACAGATTTTAAATGAAAATGAAATTTCGATCAAATGGGTTTAGGTCAAATGGTCTTTTGATCAAATAAAGTAGACCCATATACATATATATATATATATATATATATATATATATATATATATATATATATACATATATATATATATATATATATATGTGTGTGTATGTGTGTGTGTGTGTGTGTGTGTGTGTTAGAAAGCAATTTTTTCATATGAATTCAGCTGATGTTTATAATCAAGCTGACACAATACTCATTGCTATCTATCTATCTATCTATCTATTTATCTATCTCTTATATATATATATATATATGGGTCTACTTTGAATGTTCGAAATTACAAAACTTTGAATCTCATATGGCTGGGACCATATGATCAAAGTTTTGTAACCTAGAACATTCAAAAAAAAATAAAAAACAAAAACAAATTAAAACACATTTATGCAGGGGCAAGCCCCTCTACACCCCGCACACCCCGCTATTAATATATACCAACTCTGAGATTGCACTACAGCAAGGAAAAGGGAATATTCCCGTTCAGTGCTGTAAGGAGATCTTCATGTAAGTGTTCGGAGTTTTAAAACTTCGATCATATGGTTTCAGCCATATGAAATTCGAAGTTCAGAAACTTCATCACTTAAATGGAACCCGTGTATATATGTATTTTTTTTTTTATCGTCTGTGTGCGTGTGTGTGTGTGTGTGTGTGTGTGTGTATGTGTGTGTGTGTGTGTGTGTGTGTGTGTGTGTGTGTGTGTGTGTGTGTGTGTGTGTGTGTGTGTGTGTGTGTGTGTGTGTGTGATAGCAGGGACTGGATTCTGAATGGTGATTTGAATACAGTGTTAGACTAGACAAAAGTAAACATTTTGCCAGGTTTCTTGGTTGGGGGAGGGCAACTCAAGCTTGAGTAACTCCTTTAGTATAAAACTCACTCTGTTTGAGTCCTTAATATCTGAATTTCCTGGTATGGTTGCTCTATAACAGTTTCAAAGGATTTTAGCATCTTTACACTGCATTATTTTATCATCGTTTTGTTTTCATGTGTTCCTAGCTTTTACCATATTTAAGTGATGCTCATTTTGATTTTAATTACCTAATGTTTTAAATATGCAGAGGATGAAAGCAAGTACCTATTTGTTTATTTATTTATTTACTTATGCAGATATTTATTTATTGTTGAATTAATTTGGAATATTCTGTAATTTAATTTTTTTTTTAATTTATGTTTTTTTAGAATCTGAGCAGTTACTAATCCTAGCTACGCTTTTTCAATTTTTTTAATATATAACATATGTGTGACAGTGCAGCCCCTACCACATACTTTGGAAGCGTAGAATGGCAAATCCCCTTTACAAAAATGTTTCAGTAACTGTAAAGCTACATTTGAGATGTGATATTTTTGTTTTGCATTAACTTTTAACATTTTACACCAGTAAGATTGCAATTGCTTGACTTGCAGTTAGAAAAGGGAGATAAATAAGTTATGTTAGGAATAAAGTGGAAGGCAGACAGTACAATCCTGAGTGTGCAGTCATGTTATTTTACTGACTTGATGTACTTAGTTCCACAAGTTTGGACCCAAAGCAGTCTAGAGTAAAACATTCTGAGTGCTATCATAAACTTGTTATATGTTTATCATAAACTTGTTATACAACCTCTTTATGGTTATATAAAATGCTGCATCATAGACTGTGTTACTGATTTTGCTGCACAGCAAAATGTCAGCACTCTTATTTGTCTATTTTTTTACTTCGTTGTTTATTTATTTATTTCTGTTTGTATTTATTAAATCAAATGTGTAAGTAATAGGAAGTATAAATTTAGTAAAATTTTTTCTTAATAAACAATATTTTCTTTCATAATATGGGAAACTTTACTTATAGGTGATGTTCAACTTATAAACAAAGGATGATTCTTCAGGCATCATTTGCCTGAGATGCAAAATGCAGAGGAACAAAATGCAGTCTATTGTTTCCCACATAAAATCATTGATGGTGATATTTCGAAGTGTGTGCTGGCTGTGAGGCCCTTTTTTGGGAGATTTACTTATTCTTAAAGTTGATATAGACATGGCCTTAGTTTATATAAGTTTGTGGGTTGCATGGGGCTTGCTACTTTGCAAAAAAACAAGATACAGTCTTTGACCTTTTTTTCTTTCTTTCAGGTGTTAGTAGTCAGTGATTCAGATTGTCATCTGTGCTGGAAACTTCATAGTTCATTTGTTGTAGAAGGCAGCTATCTCATCAAGTTATGACTGAAGTATCACAATGCTCCAATGTTTTTTAACGCTACTTTCTGTGTATAACAGTCAAACTGGCAGGACTATTTTTGTTTTATCATCATTTCTCAAACATATTTACTAGTAGAGGATTCACTGTTTGAATGAATGATTTATGCCCAGTGGACTGCTTAAAGCTGTGATGAATTTATGAACAAGGAAACACACTTAAATATACATTACTAGATGAATTAGTTATTTTTTTTGGTTTAAAGTGTGAAAAAAAAACTGAAGAGATTCATAGTCCTTAAGTGACCCATGTCTAATGATTCAGTCTCTGATATAAGCAGATCAGAAATATACAAGTAGCAGATTTATTAGGTGGAATTTTGCTAGTCTAATGAGCATGAACCCTGACCCAAAGTACATATGTTTCATTAAGTGTGGACAGCTATTTTCCCTGTGTAAAGCTTAACAATGCTGGGATGACGAATCCATTGATTTGTCTTATTATGAACTGTTTCATGCACCAGGGTCTTACACAAAATGAATATAGTGCACTAATGTCTAGCTTAATGACATACTAAATTTAGGTTTAAAAAATCAAGCAAAGGTACTCTATGTTGAAGTCTAACTTCTTAGCAATACATTTGAAGGTTGAAAATAGTCTGTACTCCCATGAGTGGTAATTACTCCCACCATTGTGCTCGAAGAAATCAAACAGAAGGCTAGTTGCCAGGAATTAAACCAAAATAGTGTCTGTGTATGAACTCTTTCCTGATTTTGTATACACTAATCTAGTCAACATTTTTTAAATCTTTTTTTTTTTTTTGCTTTTGGCTAGTGCATGCTGTTTTATGCAAATGCTTGGTATAGTGTAGTCTGTATTACATCCTTCATAAATGAAATTTCCCAGAAAGTTCTTCAAATGGTTTACTCTTTTCAGTCCTTCAGTTTCTCATTATTATTGGATTGAGCTTTCTGAAAAACATACTTCAGTATGGAAATCTATAAAATGAAATGGAAAATGACTATGAAAATGCTTGTTTCTCTTAATTCTGATGTTCAATTGAAAGTCACATATATATGCATCAACATGGTCCATGATGTTTGTGAGATGCATCATTGACCACGTATGGAAGTCAAGCACTAGTGTAATTTGTTAAGCATACCACGCTACTAAAAAAAATAGTATCAATCAAATAATAATCCAGTCATTTCTAAGCAGCTCAGGAATATATACAGTGTATTGACAGTACACTTATACTTTCTTGCACACTACTGAGAGCATACTCCTATGCAAATCTGCTCATTTTTGAAGGACTCAGAGCATAGGAAACAATGTGCCTTACACGTTATAAACATAGTTTTGCATTTATGCAGTGTGGGCGATTTATGATATATGTGTTCCATGGGTGTGTGTCTGTGTGTGTGTGTGTGTGTGGAGACCTGAGGAGAAAGGCATTTAAGAATAATTTTGCAATATTCCAAAATAATAGAAAAACATCTACAGCTTAAATAATTATACCAAATTAGACATAATGTTCGTGAAAATCTACTGCCAATCATTAGCCGACCGGAGTTCCACTGTGGCGACCCCTAACCTGGAAAAGCCGAAAGACAACAATAGACATAATGTGAAAAAAAATTGATTAGGAATACATACAAGTTATAAAACAATGATTTAATATTTAGAGAAATTTTAGCCAGTCAATACAGCCATTAAATGAAAGTTAGTATAATGCAAACATGAATTGCAATATGACACAAGAGAAAAACAGGGTCATGGCATTTTTTGAAAAAGAGGGAGAGAAATTGATTGAAGTTAAGAAGCGAGAGTAAGGAGGTGTAAGGTATGAATAGGTTCTTGCTAATATTTAGGGATATAGTTTATCCTGGACATGAGCAAGAACTGAGCCAAGTTTTGGCTTGGAGGTTTTTCAGATTGGTTTTAAAAGACTGGAGAAGGGTATATTTTTATGTGTTGGTTTGCAAATTTGATAATGCTGTATGACTTGGGCTCTGTACTTTAGGACACAGTAATCATTGCTATGAATCATGAAACAGAAGAAGAAACACACCAGTGGCAACCAAACGTATGCACCGAACACTAAGGAGAACCAATACATAGATAAAAACCAGTGTGACTACCACGGCTAACTAAAAATACAAATTGTTTAAGAGATGAGCATTTTTTCATTATTAAGAATGTTTCTTCAGAACTTAGTATTAAAAACATAGATATTTAAAAAGGAGACAGCCAAAGGGATAGACGTATGCAGATCAGAAATACTCTTATTCATGCATTCATTCATTTTGCACGTTTTTATTGATCAGGTGCTTCCCACACTATTTGACTGTTTTGTCCTGTTCTTATCTCTTTATTCCACCATGTTTGAACAGATACATGCAGCTTAGAAAGATCAAAAGTTTGTTCTGATAATTGGTTTTGTATCAGCCTGTTCTATTGTCCTTTGATTTTATTTGTCCAGTTGCGTGTCTTTATGTATGTGATTTTAACTAATCAATAATAGGGGATTAACCAGTTCCTAGTGGTTGAGAGTTACCAAAATGAATGAATGACAGTTTTTCTGATTTGCATAAGTCTACCCCATTGGTTGTCTCTTTTTAAAATACCTATGTTTTTACTACTAAGATAAGATCTAAGGGAGCATTCTTAGTAACAAGAAAGTGCTCATCTTTTTTACAATTAATATTTGTTTTATTAAAGTTTATATGGTTAGCCCTGGTAGCCACACTGTTTTTTATCTACATATTGGTACTATGAATCATGATCTGAACATTGCCATATTCAATAGCATGATTTGCATAGCTGCTCCATACTGTGGCTCATGAGGTACAAAGCTGCATCGTTGTATTAATGCATATAAAATAAAATATATATTTGTGAATCGTTTGCTTATTTTATTTTTTAATTTGTATGTTTATTATTTGCATAGGTGGGATTGTTCATATGTAGCCAAAACTCAAGCCTCAGTCAATCACAATTTTAGGAGCACAGGCATGCAGTTCTATGGTTTTTTTAATATGCAGGAAGTATATATGTCAAAGGAAGTATTTATACAGTAATTTTACATGCTCTTTTAAGTATGTTCTTTATGTGGAACTTGCTCTTCCTTATTCTCACTCCCCTTTTATTGATGTTGCTTTCATATAGCCAACATCCCCAGACCCTATAGTTTAACTTCAACTAAGCCCACTTTCTCAGCAACTTACGCCTTTGGAATGGGCTCCATTTTTTTTTCTGTTGGTGTAGTCCTCATTTCATTTACTTATGTTTTTTATGATATTAGATTCCTTATAGGTTTATACGTGATTATTAGGCTAACTGCATTAGGAGGTCTTTTTAAGCCTAACCATATTTTCCTTATGTAACTGGTAGGATAAATTACTCAGGGGCATTTAGTTGGGTATATGTGACAAAGCATTTACAAGCTGCCTTTTCCAACAGGATCATAAGTGCCACTGCAGGGGTAAATTTCTAATTCCCCATTCATTGCTCCAGGTTGCATTTGAATGGGGTTAGGGATGAACTTTTCTTCTCATGGATGGGAAGCCTGTTCCACAGTAGGTGAAGTTCCAGAGACATATACCTGTCTCTCCAATATGTTCCGTTTATGTCGCAAATGAAGTTCTGGGTATCTCTAATGCTGTTTGATTTGCAGGATGTGCAGCAAGTACATCAGTATTGGATCAGATGATGACTTGTAAATCAGTCATTGATCACCTCAGAGTAGTCTATAGGAGACTGAGTATAAATCTAAGGCTTTGAAGAGGTCATTGTATTATATGTGGTTAATTTCCTGTATTCCTCTTGTAAGGAACATCTTGGGACATTCCAATTGTTGCATATGCTCGGTCAAGTATATATTGAAGGGAGTACTGTACTCAATAAGTGGCCTAAAAGAGGGCTGAGTAAATAAGACAGTGACATATCTGGACCTGGAAACCATTCTATTTGCATATTGTATGTTATAGAATTATATCCTTACAACGGTAAACACATCATGGTCAAATACCAGGTTACTGTCGACATATTTTCCCAACTCCCCAACCTCAGTGTCTGTTATTAGAAGTATTTTGTCTATGTGGTAATTTCCAGGGATGGTTATCTTTCCAAAGGATATTTTTGTAGATTTTGGTATTCAGTTTTAGACCATTGCTTTGTCACCAAGTATTAGTTTGCAACAAGTCCTCTTGGAGTATATTAGTGTTCTTGGGGGATTCTATGA